>NC_087270.1:26542092-26852449 GCF_015220805.1 Pogoniulus pusillus | reverse complement strand
GGGAGGAATTGGTGTGAAACTGCAAATCACAGAATCGGGGTTGGAAGGGACCACCAGGATCAGACAGTTCCAATCCCCTGCCAAGGGCAGGGACACCTCACACTAGATCAGGCTGTCCACAGCCTCATCCAGCCTGGCCTTAAACACCTCCAGGGATGAGGCTTCCACCACCTCCCTGGGAAACCCCTTCCAGGCTCTCACCACCCTCATGCTGAAGAACTTCCTCACATCCAGTCTGAATCTCCCCATTTCTAGCTTGGTTCCATTCCCCCTCCTCCTGTCCCTACCTGACAGCCTAAAGAGTCCTTCTCCAGCTTCCTTGTAGCCCCCTTAAGAGACTGCAAGGTCACAACAAGGTCACCTCAGAGCCTTCTCTCCAGACTGAGCAGCCCCAGCTCCCTCAGTCTCTCCTCACACCAGAGCAGCTCCATCCCTCTGAGCATCCTCCTGGCCCTCATGGCCATGGATGTCACTCTGGTCATATTCTGTGATCCACAACCTCCCTGGAGGTGTTCAGTGCCAGGCAGGATGAGGCCCTGAGCAGCCTGTGGTGGTGGGAGGTGCCCCTGCCCATGGCAGGGGGTTGGCACTGGATGTTTTTGAGGGTCCCCTCCAGGCCACTCCTTGGCTGCTTTGTCGGTCGCGGTCTCCGGCGGGCAGCGCCGCACCAGCAGAGGGCGCCAGAGCCCAGCGGTGCTCGGAGCGCGGTGCCCACAGCGACTGCCTGCGCTGCACACTGCCTGCTGCCTGCGCCGGGCACTGCCGCCAGAGCTGCCTGCACTGCACACTGCCTGCGCTGCACACTGCCTGCTGCCTGCGCCGGGCACTGCCGCCAGAGCTGCCTGCGCTGCACACTGCCTGCTGCCTGTGCCGGGCACTGCCGCCAGAGCTGCCTGCGCTGCACGCTGCCTGCTGCCTGCGCCGGGCACTGCCGCCAGAGCTGCCTGCGCTGCACACTGCCTGCTGCCTGCGCCGGGCACTGCCGCCAGAGCTGCCTGCGCTGCACGCTGCCTGCTGCCTGCGCCGGGCACTGCCGCCAGAGCTGCCTGCGCTGCACACTGCCTGCTGCCTGCGCCGGGCACTGCCGCCAGAGCTGCCTGTGCTGCACACTGCCTGTGCTGCACACTGCCTGCGCTGCACACTGCCTGCGCCGGGCACTGCCGCCAGAGCTGCCTGCGCTGCACACTGCCTGCGCTGCACACTGCCTGCGCTGCACACTGCCTGCTGCCTGCGCCGGGCACTGCCGCCAGAGCTGCCTGCTGCCTGTGCTTGGCACTGACCAGCAGGGCTGCCTGGGGCCGTCTGGCAGGCTTGGCTGGCACCTGCCACGTGGCCGTGGAGCTGCCAGGCTCTCTGAGGGTTCAGACTGGGATCTGCAGGCTGCTTGTCTGAGCAAGTGAGCAGGCAGGAGGAGGAGGAGGTGTGCAGGGCTGGTGCTGCTGCAAACACCATCACAGAACTGCTTGGGTTGGAAGCCTCTGAGATCACCCAGGCCAACGCCAACCCAGCACCACCATGGCCATGAAACCATGGCCCAAGGACCATGGGCACACAGGTCTGGAACACCTTCAAGCAGGGGGCATCCACAGCCTCCCTGGGCAACCTGTGTCAGTGTCTCCCCACCCTCACTGCCAAGAATTTCTTCCTCCTCTCCACTCTCAGTCTCCCTTCTCCCAGCTCAAAGCCATTGTTCCTCATCCTGTCACTCCCAGCCCCTGTCCAGAGTCCCTCCCCAGCTCTCCTGGAGCCCCTTCAGGCACTTTAAAGCTGCTCTGAGCCTTTTTTCCAGGCTGCACATCCCCAGCTCCCAGCCTGTTCCCACAGCAGAGACTCTCCAGCCTCTGAGCATCTTCATGGCCTCCTCTGGTCCCTCTCCAACAGCTCCAGGTCCTTTCTGTGATTTCACTGATTTCCAGACAGGGCTAATTGCTGGCACAAAGATCCTTGCATGCTCCATTGAGTTGTTTTGTGAGTGCCATGGGTTGTGTGCATGCCTCATCAGTTACTGCTTCTCCTCTGCTTTGCTCACCCTGCCCAGGGAGCACCTCTGTCTACCGTGGCTCGGTGGATGGCAGCATCTATCTGAAGGAGAGGTCAAAGGAGCAGCTGAGGATGACGATGCCCATGACCCTTTCCTTCTGCTACATGGCACTGCTGTGGCTGAGGGAGCCAATCACCTTGTCTGACCTCCTGAGGTAAGAGTGGCCTCTGCTCAACCCCTTTTGGAAGCCATCCTATGTTGGATGTGGAGGAAGCACTGCTGGCCTCTTGCTGCCTGTTGTTCTGCTCCGCAGGCCAGCCAGCTGGCAGCTGTGTGAAGGAAGCCATGAGCTGTGCTGTGCAGCACCTGCTGCTGCCTTTCTTCTGTTAGCACAGAATCTGAGCATCCCAGGCTGGGAGGGACCCTAAGGACCATCCAGTTCAACCTTATAGAATCATAGAATCAGTCAGGGTTGGAAGGGACCACAAGGATCAGCCAGTTCCAACCCCCCTTGCCATGCCCAGGGACACCCTACCCTAGAGCAGGCTGCCCACAGCCTCAGCCAGCCTGGCCTTAAACACCTCCAGCCATGAGGCCTCAACCACCTCCCTGGGCAACCCATTCCAGCCTCTCACCACTCTCATACTCAACAACGTCCTCCTCACAACCAGTCTGAACCTACCCACCTCCAGCTCTGCTCCATTGCCCCCACTCCTGTCACTCCCTGACAGCCTAAAAAGTCCCTGCCAGCTTTTTTTGTAGCCCCCTTCAGATCCTGGAAGGCCACAAGAAGGTCACCTGGGAGCCTCCTCTTCTGCAGACTGCACAGCCCCAACTCTTTACATTTGTAGAGTTTAAACTCCATGCAGCTGCCTCTGGAGAATGTTCTCTGTTGGTTGCAGTGAATCTCAAGAAGCTGCTCCTCCCCAGACCCTTCCCCAGCTTTGGTGCCCTTCTCCAGCCCCTCAGTGTCCTTTTTGGACTGATGGCTCCAAAACTGAACCAGCATTCAAGCTGTGCCCTCACCAGCACTGAGCTCAGGGGCACAATCCCTGCCCTGCTCCTGTTCCCCACGCCAGTGCTGATCCAAAACTGAACCCAGCTTGTCCTGAGCTCCTGAAGAGATGAGCACATTTGCTTGAAAAGCCTTCCAGGGAACATGAAAACAGTGAAAGTGGCTGGGAAAGGAGAGAAAAAAAAAACCAAGTCCTAAAAGAGAGCCCAGAAAGGCATCACGAGAAGTTAATGGTGGGGAATTGAGAGGAGCTGGTGGGAAGGAGCAGAGTGGATGGGATGGGACTCGTGGGTGTGCTGCTGCAGCAGCAGGGGGTAAATCAGCATCACTCAGGGCTTCGAGTGCGCTGCAGACAGGGCTGAGCTGCAGAGGGTGTTTCAAAGCTGTCATTTGGCTTGCAAAGCTGGGCCATGCTAGCAGCTCTCCAACGCCATCATTACACTATCAGGCTGCCCTCCCTCCCCTCCAGGCCTTTGCCTTTCACAGGTTTGATGAAGAAGGGGAAAGAATTTTAGATTGCATCAACTCCCATAAAGTGCTCGTTGGGCAGCTTGTGAGCACTGAAGTTGAAAAGGCAGAGGCTGAGCAGTGTTTGCATGCACCCAGATCAAACCAGAGACACAGCAGAGATGAAAACCAGGCAGAGGCACCAGCGAGGGCTCAGCAGGGCCTTTGCCAGCTCTCTAGGCAAATTGGTTCCTTCAAAGCAGCTCCTTGAGAGCTCTGCTGGAAGCTCTGCCTTGTTTGCTCCTCGCTTTGCTCTTCTCCCACCCCTGAAGTCAGCTAAGTGCTGCCTCCTCCCTTGTGATCCCTGCTGAGGAGCTCTGCTGGGGCACTCTGCCAGCTGTGGAAGGCTTTTACAACACCACAAACCCACTTCTGCTCCTCCTTCTTGCTGCTTGACACACTTAGCAGCAAAACACTGCAATTACCTTCTCTGGCAGAGCCATTTTGGGTTAAAAAGAGCCTCTCCTGCAGTGGATGGAACACCTGAAACCCTTAGGCACCCTGAATGCTCTCCGTGTGCTGGAGATCAGCTAAGTGCTGAATCCAGTTGGTGGCCTGGGGAAGAAGCTTCACAGAACTACAGGATAGATTGGGTTGGAAGGGACCTTGAAGATCATCTAGTACCCAGTCCCCTCCCATGATGGTCTTCAAGGTCCCTTCCAACCCATTCCATGAACCTATGCATTGTTCTTTCTAAGCTTGGTTCTCTTGCACCCTCTCCTCCCTCCAGATGCATCTGCAGTGAAGGTGGCAGGTTGGTTGCTGTGCTGGGTGAGGGGCTCAGGGTTTCAGCTGGTGGGATTGGATCCAACTGCTGACTCAGGTGTGGGGAGCAGGAGCAGGGCCCAGACTGACAACTGCTGCAGGAACCCAGCAGAGACTTGGAGAGTTCAGAAACCAGCAGTTTACTGCTCTGTGTGGCAAGGTCAGAGAGAGTCACAGATTGCATGGGGTTGGGAGAGACTCTCAAGCGGTCATCTTGCCTTGCCCAACCACCCTGCAGGCAGCAGGGACACCTCCAAGTAGAGCAGGCTGCACAGGGCCACTGCAGGGAACTCAGCTGGCAGGAGGGAGAATTGTGTTCAGCTCAGCTGGACACATTCATCTCTCCTGAAGGCTGCTCTAAGGTGGTCTGCTCCTTGCTGTCCTGCAGGTTTGTTGTTGAAGGCCACATTCCATACCTGAACGTTTTCCAGGACTTCCCAGAGAAGATGAAGTTGTCTGGCCCTGATCTGAGGATCTTCTGTGTAGAGGTGATGTTCTTCTGCAGGGCTCATGGCTTGGCTGGGTGGAGGCTTCACTGGGCCAAGAGCTGCCTGCTGGCCAGGCCCAGAGTGGGGGGCAGTGGAGCTGAGTCCAGGGGAGGCTGCGCAGCAGTGCTGCTGCCCAGGGCTCAGTGCTGGGCCAGCTCTCTTGAATGGCTTTATCATAGAATCAACCAGGTTGGAAGAGACCTCCAAGATCATCCAGTCCAGCCTAGCACCCAGCCCTGTCCAGTCAACTAGACCATGGTGCTAGGAAGTCTGCAGGTGGCACTGAGCTGGGTGGCAGTGCAGGCTGCTGGAGGGTAGGGAGGCTCTGCAGAGGGCCCTAGCCAGGCTGGATCCCTGGGATGAGGTTCAAGAAGGCCACAGGCTGGGTCTTGCACTTGTCCTTTATCACAAACCGGGGGGAAAATCATGGAGTCATTGAATGGTTTGGGTTGGAAGGGACCTCTGAAGCTCTTCCAGTCCATCCCCAGGGACATCCCCAAGTAGAGCAGGTTGCTCAGAGCCCATCAAGCCTGACCCTGCAGGGCTCCAGGTGTTGATGCTGCTTGTGCTGAATATCAGCCTGTGTCTGGTGTGGGTTGTTGCTGCTGAGCTGCCAGGGAACAGCTGGGTTTGGGCAACTCTTGGCTTCCATCTTGCTCTGTGGTGCTGCCAGCTGCACCCTTCAGCTGCCACTGTGCTGCCTGCCCACCCTAAGCAAGCCTCCTGTGCCCTGAGCACCAGGCCCAGCTCTGTGCTCCTGGGCAGTGTCTGTTCCAGCCCCTCCAGTCAGTCTGCCTTCCTCTCCTTTGGAATCCCTGCTCCCTGCCTTCCCTGCAGTCTTCCCCCAGCACTGCAGGCCCAGGTTTGTGCAGTGCCAGCAGTTCTGGACCACATCACAGGGCTGGGAGCTGCAAACCTTCCTCACCCTCCCCCACCTCCTGTGCTGCAGAACTCGTGCTGCCCACTGCAGCTTGCTGCTTTAGCTGCTGGGGCAGCTCAGCTGTGGGGCACCCAGGAGATGAGGGAGCAGGAAGTCAGCTTCTGCCATGCTGCATCCTCAGCCTGCAGCCTGCCCTCTGCTCTCCTGCCTGCTCTATGGGCAGTGTTCCACAGACACCCTGATGGTGGCTGAGGCACTGCCAGTGTCTGCTAGGCTGTAAGGCTGGGCAAGAGCTGACCAAGTCTGGACAACTTCCCTTTCCCTGCCCCCTTGGTGCCCCCCTCTTTTTTAGTGCTGTGTGACCCTTGCCAGCACTTCTGCATCGCTGTTGCTCTGCCACTGATCCTTCTGCTGCCAACCTTGCTGTGCCACCCCCAATCAACCCTCACTTCTCTGAGGATCTGGACATCTGATTTCTGAGGTGAACCTCCCCAGACCCCCCTCCACTTGGCCCCTTTGTTCTGCCCTCTTTGCTTTCCAGCAGAGCAGCTCTGGAGTTCCGAGGAGACTTTGGAGCCTCAGCGAGCTTGGGGTGGGTTTGGTTTGGGTCTCCTTCAGCTATCCCTTAAAGAAAGACAAAGAGAGCTCCAGAGCAGCTCCTGTGGGGGCTGGAGCTGCAGCCAGCTCTGCTCTGCTCTCCTGACCTGGGGGAGGTTGCTTGGCTTGGCTGCCAGGATATTTTTAGCTTCCATATTCCCCATTCCCATTGTATCCTTTGCACAGGATCTGTGCCAAACCAATAATTCCATCCCTCCTGAGCCTCCCTTTTTGCATGTGTTTAAATCCCACATGTTAGTGTGGGGAGGCTTTGATGGCTGCAGCCTCTTCAGCTGGTGGAGACACCACCTTTGTGTTTCACACAGCTCCTCAGCCACTTCCTTGAAGCTTCTGGTGTGTAAATGACCTGAGCCTCTCCTCCTCCCCGCATTTGCTTCCTGGCAGACAGAAGATTTCTCTTCCTCTGGGTGATTTTAACCAGCTGGGGTCCTTTTCTTCTTCCAGTTCCAGAACAATCTTCTTGCTGCTGCTTCATCTTCATTCCAGGACTCGCCCAGTCACCTGTGGCATTGGAATGCCAGGATTTGGGGGTGGTTTCCTTTGGCTGCCCTGCTCTTCAGTCTCATTTCCCTCTTGTCTTGCTGCTGTGTTGTTCCTTGCCTTTTCTTTATCAGTCCCTGAGCACTGTGCAGTCACAGTCACAGCATTGGGTGGCTGGCAGAGCCCTCTGGGTGATCAGCAGGCTGGCTTTAGGGGGCTGCACATGGAGATCATGGAGCCAGAGAATGGTTTGGGTTGGAAAAGGCCTCCAAGATCACTGAGTCCAATCCTCAGCCCAACACCACCATGGCCCTGAGTGCCATGGGCACTGCCTCTGCTTCTTAGCAAGAAGTTCTGCAGTACCAGGGTGGGGAGACTGCGGCACAGGCTGTGGCTGCCTGCGGGTGCTCAAGGCCAGGCTGGATGAGGCCTTGGGCAGCTGAGTCTAGCTGAGAGGTGACCCTGGGCATGGTGGAGTAGACGAGCTCTGAGGTCCCTTTTAACCTTAGCTGTGCCAGGATGCCATGAAAAAGGGGGATGGGTCTCTCCTGGTTTTCCCTTTATCCCACCATACAGGAGGGATGTGACAGCCCCACCTGGAGGGTGGTGGCCTCCCAGGACTGCCCGTGGAGAGCTCTGGAGCTTGTGCTGTCTTACCTAGGAGCTGCACAGTTCTGTCCTGGTCACTGGCCAAGGTTTAAGCGTGGAGCTTGTGTCCTTGTGCAGAAGTGCCCCAGCACAGGCCTTGTCTGCCAGGCTCACAAATCTCTGCTCTGGCGTGCAGAGGACCTTGAAGATCATCTAGTCCCAAGCCCCCTGCCAGGAGGCTATGCCCATGGCAGGGGACTTGGAACTAGATGATCTTCAAGGCCAGGCTGGATGGTAGAAGGTTGAATACCTCCAGGGATGCTTCCACAACTTGCCTGGGCAACCCATCCCAGTGTGTCCCTGCCTGGGCAGCCTGTCCCAGTGTGTCCCTGCCTGTCCCAGTGTGTCCCTGCCCAGGCAGCTTGTCCCAGCGTGTCCCCACTCTAACTGAAGAGTCTCTCCCTGCTCTCCAGCCTGATCCAAGGTGGTTCAGAGTTGCCCTGTGGCCAGCAGGTTGGCAGATCCCAGCCCTGAGCCTCAGCCTCTTCTCCTGTTGCTCTTGGCTGCCAGCGAGGCAGCAGTGGGAGGTGGTTCTGAGCACTTCCTCTGCTTGAAGCTTTTGTGCCTTGTGACCACCTAATAGCCCAGGTCCAGACCGGTTTGCAGTGAGTGCAGAGGAGACAGAGCAGTGTCGCTGGCCCAGGCCAGCATTGTTCAGCAGAGCCACAGCCACTTTGGTTTGTAAATGCAGCTGGAGCTGCAGATTTGCCTGTGAGAGCTGGGGGCAGGATTGCTGCCAGGCAGCCTGCGGGGAGCAGCAGCCTGGAGCACTTCCCATGGACTGAGGGAGGAGTTGCTGCGTGTTTTTGGTGGTTACCTGCTGGATCCAACCAAAACCAGGACTTGGCTGGAGCCTGCAGCTTTCAGGGCTCCCTTGTAGGGGTGGTTTGGCTTTGCCCCAATGGGTTTGTAGTGAGCCCTGCAGCTCCCTGTGGCGTTTCTTCTTCTGGGGGCTGGGTCCTGACCAGAGGCCACCTCCTGACAGCATCTTCCTTCCTCACTTGAATGGGGGTTCTGAAGAGGAGAGAGCTGAGCAGGGGGACTGTGGTGAGAGGGTGGATGTTTCTCTCTCCTTGCCTGCACTCAGCTCTTGTGCTGGGGGCCAGGCCAATCTCCCAGAGTTCCCTTGCTGCTGGCACTCAGGGTGGAGACACACAGCAAGCACTGGGCTGCAAGGGACCCTCCAAGGGCATCTTGCCCAAGCCTCTGCAGGCAGCAAGGGCCCTTTCAGCTGGAGCAGGCTGCACAGGGACACATCCAGGCTGACCTTGAATGTTTGCAGGGATGGAGCCTCCACCACAGCCCTGGGCAGCCTGTGCCAGGGTCTCCCCACCCTCACTGTGCAGAACTTCTCCTGATGTCCAACCTAACATCACAGAATCCCAGAACAGCTTTGGAGGGAAGAAACCCTTTCAGCTCCTCCAGCCCATGCCCTCCATGGTACTGGAACTTCACCAAATCAAGAGCAGAAGGATCAGCATTGGCTTCCTGAGCGAGTTTGGGTGTGAGTGGAGCTGCAGAACCCTGAGAGCATGTTCCAGGTGCTCCTGTGGCTACAGTCTCCTATGGGAGTCTGCAGGGAGTCCCTCCAGGTCCCTGGGGGGTTTGTCTCACTACCTAGGGAGAACACTTTGGTCTTCTGCATGCTGCATCTGCTCACTCAGCTGTGGGCATCATGGATGGCTTGGCTTGGAAGTGACCTCAGAGACCATCCAGTGTCAACCCCTGCCATGGGCAGGGACACCTCCACCAGCCCAGGCTGCTCAAGCCTCATCCAGTCTGACCTGGAACAACACCAGGGAGGGGACATCCTAGGATGGGTTGGGTTAGAAGGGATGTTGAAGATCATTTAGTTCCAAGCCCCCTGCCATGAGCTGTGCCATGGGCTTGGAACTAGGTGATCTTCAACCTTCCATTAGCTCAAGTTGCTCAAGGCCTCATCCAGCCTGGCCTTGAGCACCTCCCTCTGCTGCTGAGGAGCTGTTCCCAGCCTGTACAGCTCTGCTGTGTCAGAGCCTCTTCTCCTGGCTGACATTTGCCTGAGCTGCTTTGCCTTGGGGTTTGTGCTGGAGAGGCTCTGGTGCAGCTATTTAAGGAATCCAGGTGAAGCCAGGAGCTGCCATTCTTGTTTGGCTGCACTCAGAACCTGCTCAGAGCTGTCAGGTGGGAGCTGCAGGCAGTGTGCTGGGCTGCTGCCCCCTCCCCCAGCCACCACTGAGCATGCTTTGCTTTGCTGGGCCTTGGAGATGGCTCTGGTCTTGGGGACGTGGAATGAGGGGGAAAAAGCCTCTGAGATCAGCCAGTCCAGCACCACCATGGCCACCAAACCATGGCCCCAGGTGCCATGGCCACACAGGGCTGGAACACCTCCAGGCGTGGGGACTGCACCACCTCCTTGGGCAGCCTCTGCCAGTCCCTGACCACTCCTGCACCACAGAAATTGTTCCCCCTCTGCAGCCTGGCCCTCCCCTGGCACACTCACTTCTCAGGGCTGTCTGCCTTGCTGTCTGTGGGACTATTTCCCTACCTCTGTGTTTTTATCATGGAGTCCCAGAATGACTCAGGCTGGATGGGAGCTCAGAGCTCAGCTCCTCCAACCTCCCCACCATGCCCAGGGACACCTCTCAGCTAGACTCAGCTGCTCAAGGCCTCAGCCAGCCTGGCCTGCAGCACCCCCAGGCAGGAGACAGCCACAGCCTCCCTGGGCAGCCTGTGCCAGACTCTCCCCACTCTGGTACTGAAGAACTTCTTCGTCAGCTCCAATCTAACCCTGCTCTGCCTCAGCTCCAAACCATTCCCCCTTGGCCTGCCTCAGCCCCCCTCAGCGCAAGTCCCTCTGCAGCCTTCCTGCAGGATCCCCTCAGCAGGTGCTGTGGCAGCCATGCAGGCAGGCAGCAGTGCAGGATGGAGAGCAGCAGGGGTGAGGCTTTTGTTGGAAAGAGCTGAGGAGGAAGTTGCCTGCTGAGAGGGTTCTGTAATCACCTCCATCATGGGCGCCTGCTGTTGTGTAACAGAAACTGCAGCTTGCCCATACCTGTCCTGGGCACTGCTGCAGAGGAGAGCAATCAGAGCCACCATGGATGGGATTCCAGGAAACTTCTTCCCAAAGCTCTGCAAGCTCAGTGCGGGAGGAGAGTTCAGCTCCCTGCTGCACCACTCCCTCCTGGGCCTGACAGGAGCCTGCAAGAGCTGGGGAGGGACTGGGGCCCTTGAGCAGCCTGGGCTGGTGGAAGGATCAAGATCTGGAATAGGTCAAGAACTGGCTGGAGGGCTGGGCCCAGACAGTGGTGGTGAGTGGTGCCACATCCAGCTGGCAGCTGCCACTAGTGGTGTGCCACAGGGAACAGTGCTGGGCACAGTCCTGTTCAGTATCTTTATTGATGATCTGGAGCAGGGGATTGGGTCCAGCATCAGTGAGTTTGCAGATGGCACCAAGCTAGGAGCAGGTGTGGAGCTGTTGGAGGGTAGGAGAGCCCTGCAGAGGGACCTGGCCAGGCTGCATGGGTGGGCAAAGGCCAATGGGATGAGACTGAACAAGGCCAAGTGCAGGGTTCTACACTTTGGCCACAGCAACCCCAAGCAGCCCTACAGGCTGGGGCCAGAGTGGCTGAGAGCAGGCAGGCAGAGAGGGAGCTGGGGGTGCTGGCAGAGAGGAGCTGAAGCTGAGGCAGCAGTGTGCCCAGGTGGGCAGCAGAGCCAATGGCATCCTGGGCTGGCTCAGGAGCAGTGTGGGCAGCAGGACAAGGGAGGTTCTTGTGCCCCTGTGCTCAGCACTGCTCAGGCCACCCCTTGAGTGCTGTGTCCAGTTCTGGGCTCCTCAACTGAAGAGAGGTGTTGAGGTGCTGGAAGGTGTCGAGAGCAGGGCAGCAAGGCTGGGGAGGGGCCTGGAGCACAGCCCTGTGAGGAGAGGCTGAGGGAGCTGGGGGTGTTTGGCCTGCAGCAGAGGAGGCTCAGGGCAGACCTCATTGCTGCCTGCAGCTGCCTGCAGGGAGACTGTAGCCAGGTGGGGTTGGGCTCTGCTGCCAGGCAGCCAGCAACAGAAGAAGGGGACACAGCCTCAAGCTGTGCCAGGGCAGGTTCAGGCTGGATGTTAGGAGGAAGTTCCTGGCAGAGAGAGTGATTGGCATTGGAATGGGCTGCCCAGGGAGATAGTGGAGTGCCCATGCCTGGAGGTGTTGAAGCCAAGCCTGGCTGGGGCACTTAGTGCCATGGTCTGGTTGCTTGGCTAGGGCTGGGTGCTAGGTTGGGCTGGATGAGCTTGGAGGTCTCTTCCAACCTGCTTGGATCTGTGATTCTGTGATCCTCCAGTGCAGTCAGCCCATACTGGGCACTGGGAGCTGTGGAGCCTGCAGATCCCATAGGGACTAGCCCAGGCCTCCTGCTCCCTCTTGCTGCTCAGCAAGGTTGTGCTGTTGTCCCAGCAAGCAGGAATCCTGCAGCCCTGCCTGCCCCCGGACTGTCACCTTGCCCCAGCTGATTGTGCTGCTCCTGGCTTGGAGCATGTCCTGGCTGTGTGCTGCTCCTCTGCTGCGGATGAGCAGTGCCAGGGAGCTCTGGAGGAGAGGGCAGCTGGTGGCAGAGAGCTGCTGAAACCCTGCTCTGGGCTCGTGGCTGGCTCAGCACTCTCTGCCCTGCTCTGCTCTGCAGAAGGCAGTGTCCTGAAGTGTACTGATCCTCTGGGCAGCATTCTGGAGAGGGCCTGCAGCTGGCTGAGCTGGCACACATGGGCACAAGACAGAGACTGCAAAGGCAAAGCTGTTCAGGGAGGCTCTCAGTCACTTCTGCCTCTTGTCCACAGCCTCTCTGGGCAGCCTGCTCCAGGCCTCCAGCACCCTCACACCAAACAAGTTGCTCCTCATGTTGAGGTGCCACCTCCTGGGTTGCAGTTTGTGCCCACTGCCCCTTGTCCTGTCACAGGATGCCACTGCACAGAGCCTGGCACCTTCTCTTTGTCCCCCACCCCTCAGACATGCACAGACATTGGTCAGATCCCCTCTCAGTCTTCTCCAGGCTCAGCAGCCCCAGGGCTCACAGCCATTCCTGCTCACAGGTATATTCCAGGCCCTTTTGCATCCTCTTCTGGACTCTCTCCACTATCTCTGGCTCCCTCTGGAACTGGAGCCCAGCACTGGGCACAGTACGCCAGGTGTGGTCTCAGAGGGGCAGGAGAAGCTTCCTTGACCTGCTGGCCACGTTCTTAATGCCCCCCAGTGGCCCAATGGCCTCCTTGGAGGCTGCCTCATGGAGAGCTCCTTGGCCACCACCTGCTCTGTTGGCTGTGTGCAGCTTGGATGTTTCTGCTCAGCCCTCCCAGGGACTGTGGAGCTGCAGGCTCAGAGCTGTGCTGCCTGAGCTTGGCTCTGGCACAGCTCAGCAGCATCAGAGCTCACTGGGTTAGGAGGGACCTTTCGAGGTCATCTTGTCCAAGCCACTGCAGGCAGCAGGGACACCTCCAGCTGTGGCACTCTCGTGCAGCTCATGCCCTGGGCACACAGTGCCTGGTGGCAGTTGCCAGTGCTGGATCACAGCAGCCAGTCTGCAGCCTCAGCCCTTGGCTGATGTGCTGTGTGCTGCTGAGGTGCCAGCTGCTGATGGATGCAGCTGATGCTTGCAGTCTGCAGCTGAGGAGGTGACTGCTTGCTCCTGGAAGCCTGGTGCTGGGCTCAGCTTCTTGCTTCATCATGAGTCAGCAGAGCCTTGCAGGAACAGGAGTGGTGCTGCCAGGGCTTGAGAGCTGCTGGGGCTAGGCCCTGGAGGCTGAGCCCCACGAGGGGAGGGACTGCTCAGAAGGGGCTGTGGGGGTAGCACAGGGGCAATGGTTTAAACTGGAGCAGGGCAGGCTTAGGTTGGACATCAGGAGAAGTTCTGCACAGTGAGGGTGGTGAGACCCTGGCACAGGCTGTCTGGGGCTGTGGTGGAGGCTCCATCCCTGCAGACATTCAGGGTCAGCTTGGATGTGTCCCTGTGCAGTCTGCTTCAGCTGGAGGTATCCCTGTGACTGCAGGGGGTTGGGCAAGATGCCCTTGGAGGGTCCCTTCCAGCCTGGTGCATCTTTGAGGCTGTGCAGGCAGCAGCTGTTTGGCTGATGGTGGTAGGGGCTTGGGGTGCCCATCCTAGAGCTGCAGGTGCCAGCTGTGTTCCCATCTCCTGCTGAACCTCAGCAGCTACCAACAGGTTCCTCTGCTCTGCTCCCTTGGAAAGGACCCAGCCATAGCTCCTGGGCTTACCCTTTGTTGGTAGCTTTTACACCACTTGGGTTTGCTCTTCAGCTGACAAAAACCGGCATCAGATGCCCTGGCAGGGAGAGAGAACTGACTGGAAGCTGTAGCCAGCAGCTTTGACATAAGTCAGCCTGGGGCATGAGGAGAGCACTGGCACAGGCTGCCCAGGGAGCTGCTGGAGTCCCCATGCCTGGAGGTGTTCAAGGCCAGGTTGGATAAGGTCTTGAGCGACCTGAACTGGTGGAGATCAGCCAGAGCCAAGTCCCCTGCCATAGGCACAGCCATGAAACTGGATGATCTTCAGCATCCCTTCTAGTCCAACCCATCCTAGGATGTCCCTGCCCATGGCAGGGGGTTAGAACTGCATGATCTTTGAGGTCCCTTCCAACTCAGAGCTTCCTCAGTTAGGAAGCAGCTGGAGCCCCCTCTGGTGAGCCCCCAGGAAGAGGAGCTGGGCTGGCCTGATTGCAGGGCTGCAGCAGCTTTCTGTCTGCTCCTCAGGCATCCCCTGGCCTTTCAACCCAGCCCTTTTCTCTGGGCAGCTCCTCCTGCCCCTGTACCAGGCAGAGCAGTGCTCGGAGGGGCTATGTGAGCACTTCTGTGTTCATTAGCAGGGAACTGAGCACCGGTTGGTATCATTGCCCCCTGTGGTGACCGAGCTAACCGATGGCATCCTCTGCCCCTGCCTTGCAGTCCTGGCCTGCCTACGAGGAGGTGCACAACAAAATGCTGGAGCTTGCAGCCTTCCTGGACCTGCCTCGCTTCCCAGAGGTGACCCCCAGCTGCTTCCTGCACCCAGACATCCTCTGCATGAAGTACCTGATGGAAGCCAACCTGCCTGGTAAACGTTTGCCCAAGCTGAGGTGCTGCTGTGGTGTGCAGCATCAGGCAGGCTCAGGAGAGCAGTGCTGGGGCTGGGCAGCTGCCAGCTAAGTGCCAGTGCTGCCCTGGGCTTTGCCTGAACACTCTGTAAACACTCAGCAGTGCTTGTGGAGCATTTTGCCTGCTCTTGAGCTCTTCATGTTTATGACCCTGAAGGCAAATCATACAACGAAGGGCTTGCAGTGGCAGGCTCTGAGCTGGGAGGGGGAAGACTGAGCCTGGAGGTGAGGAAGGAATTCTGGACAGTGAGGATGGGGAGACCCTGGCACAGGCTGCCCAGAACAAGCATCCTTTAGGTGTTTGCAGATATTGATCAGATCCCCTCTGGGGCTGCTCTTCTCCAGCCCAACCAGCCCTTGGGCTCTCAGCCTTTCCTCACACAGGTGGTTCCAGGCCCCTCAGCATCCTCAGCCTCTCTTGGGCTCTCTCCAGTACATCCCTGACCCCCTGGCAGCAGGCAGCACAGAGCTGGACACAGCACTCCAGCAGTGGTCTCAGCAGGGCAGAGCAGAGGAGGAGAGAACCTCCCTTGCCCACACTCTTCTTGCTGCAGCCCAGGCCCACGAGCACCTTGCTGTGCCCAGCACTCCCAGAGCCTGTCCCTTGGAGCTGTTTATAGCAGGCCAGCTTCTTGCCTGGCAGAGAGACACTGAACATGCAGGGAAAAGTCATTTCTAGTGCCTGGGATAAAGGAAACAGCCTGGGAGTGCCCATAGGGAATCTTGTCCTGGATCTTGCCCTTACTGTTATGCGCCAGCGGATTGGAGCCGAGCTGCAGCCTGCGTGAGTGGCAGCAGAGGAGCAGGTGCAGCTGGCTTGGGGCTGTGCTGCTCACACCTTGCTCACCTCTCTGCCATCTGCTGCTGATGCAACCAGCTCAGCTGCTGCCTTTCTGGCTGAGCAGGAAAGGTGACAAACGTGGTGGGTGTCTCTGTGGAAAACAAGCAGAGAGCAACCAGAGACTGCGAGGGGCTGCTGCTGCCACTGCTCCCGCTGCTGTTGGTGCCACTGCTGCTGGTGCTGCCACTGCTGCTGCCACTGCTCCCACTGTCACTGCTGTGGGGCCACTGCTACTGCTTCCATGACTGCTGCTGCCATTACCACTGTTGCTGCTGCCAGTGCTGCTGCTGCCTCTGCCGCTGGTGCCGCTGCTGCCTGTGGGGCTGGAGTTGGCTCTATCTGACCCAGCCTGCTCCAGCAGGTGTGGTTTGGGGCCTTGCAGTGCAGAGCCAGCTCTAACCCAGGCTGGGATTGTCTGGACCTCAGCCAGGTTGTGATGGGCTGGCAGCAAGCCCTGCCCTGCTGGGCTGGGCTGCTCTTCACACCCAGCTGACTGCTTAAAGGGCAGCCCCAGTTCCACTCCCAGCCCTGGCTGCAGCCTGCCAGGGGGCTGCCAGCCTCAGGGCAGCCATGGTGACAAGGTTGGGGGTTTTCAGAGTCTTCACTTAGGGCCTGTTTGTATAAATTGCAGACAGGCCCCACGGTGATGGCCAGGGTGAGCTGACACCCAGGGCACAGCAAAGGGCAGCAGAGCTGCTGAGGGGCCTGTCTGTTGAGGACAGGCTGAGAGCCCTGGGGCTGCTGAGCCTCCAGAAGAGCAGCCTGAGTGGCATCTGATCAATACATCAAGGATGGGGATCAGGAGGGTGGGACCAGGCTGTGTTCAGTGGTGCCCAGTGCCAGGACAAGGGGTGAGAGGCACAAAGTGGCACATCAGAAGTTCATCTGAACGTGAGGAGGAACTTCTGTCATTTCAGGGTGCTGGAGGCCTGGATCAGGCTGCCCAGAGAGGCTGTGGAGTCTGCATCCCTGGAGCCATTCCAGACTCACCTGGATGTGCTCCTGTGTGCCCTGCCCTGTGTGCCCCTACCTTGGCAGAGGGTTGGACTGGATGATCTCTGGAGGTCCCTTCCAACCCCTGCCATGCTGTGGTTCTGTGATAGTGGCACAGGTTGCCCAGGGAGGCTGTGGATGCTCCTCCCCCTTGAGGTGCCCAAGGCCAGGCTGGATGAGACCTGAAGCAGCTTGGGCTGGTGGAGGTGTCCTTGCCCATGGCAGGGGGTTGGAGCTGGATGAGCTTTGAGGTCCCTTCCAACTGAAACCTTTCTGTGATTTCTGTGGCCATTTGAATGCCAGCAAATTGCTATTAAAAATGTGACTTTTTTTCAAGCCTCTGAACAGCTTCACAGTCACAGACTGCATTGGCTTGGAAGGGACCCTCAGAGGGCATCTTGTCCACCCCCCTGCAGGCAGCAGGAACACCTCTGGCTAGAGCAGGCTGCCCAGGGCCTCGTCCAGTCTGATCTTGAATGAAGAGCCAGGAGCAGCCAGGTCTGGTTGAGGCATCCCTGCCCATGGCAGGAGGTTGCAGCAGGTGATCTGTGAGGTCCCTTCCAGGCTGAGCCATTAGAATCATAGACTCAAATGGGTTGGAAGAGACCTCCAAGCTCATCCAGTCCAACCTAGCAACCAGCCCTATCCAGTTAACCAGACCATGGCACTAAGTGCCCCATCCAGGCTCCACCACCTCCTTGGGAGGCATCCCCTGCAAGCCCAGTTGCAGGTTGCTTACAGCTTGTGAGAACACCCCAAGCCCCTCCTCAGCCTGAACTGAACCTGCTGGGAGTGCTCTCAAGAGACCTGGGCAGTGCCCTCCCAGCTGCCTGCGGTGCCTGTGCTGCCAGAGCCCCTGCAGCTTGCCCCCCCAGCCTGAGGTGGTGTTTTGCTTTGCCCTGACCAGATGAGCTGCACGCTTGGACCTGCCTGCTGGTGCAGAAGCTAGGCTTGGGGGAAGCTGATTTCCTGACCCTGCTGCCTGCAGAGAAGGCAACCAGCAAGGTGAGGCACGACCTGCTGGCAGCAGCACTCATCGTGGTGGTGCTCAAGCTGCTTTTCCTGCTGGATGACAACTACGAATGGTAAGCAAAGCCCAGGTGGCTCCAGGAGAGCTGGGCAGGGACCTTGGTGGTGCCAGGGCTGGGGGACAGTGGCTCTGAGCTGGGAGAGAGTAGATGGAGACTGAAGAGGAGGAAGAAATTCTTGAGGGTGGGGAGACTCTGGAACAGGCTGTGGTTATGTCCCCTGCCTGGAGGGGTCCAAGGCCAGGTTGGATGAAGCTTTCAGCAGCCTAGTGGATGCAGAGCCCATGGCAGGGGGCTTGGAACTAGGTGATCTTCAACATCACTTCTAACCCAACCCATCCCAGATGTCCCTAGTTGACATTTCCATGGCTTTTAAATCCCTCCAGGGATGGGAACTGCCCTGGGCAGCCTGGACCAGGGCTTGAGAACCCTTTCAGGGAAGAAAATCTTTGCCCTTCCCTTGGACCGTTCTTAGCAACGTTGACTTTGCAGCATTTGAGTTGCAGTGAAGTTCAGGAGCAGAAAGCACACAGCTGGAGGCATTTTGCACATCAGGCACTGCTGATGGGTTCAAAATCAGCAGGTTGGGTCTTTAAAGTTGGGCTGGAGTCAGTGGGTTGGTGCTTGTTGGTTGTGGTCGATGTCTTTGGGGTGCATGGGAGCTGCCTCTGGGTGTACCAAATAAGCTGACTGAGGTTTGGGTTTGGTTCTCTTTCAGGTTGCTTTCAGACTTTGCTGAAGAAAGAAATAAAAACAACACAGAAGGTACACAAAAAAACTCTGTTAGAAGGAGCAGCCTGCTGGATGATCTTCAACATCCCTTCCAACCCAGCCCGTCCTGTGACTTAGTGATATGGGTTGGAAAGAGACCTTGGAGGTCATCTAGCTCCAAACCTCTTCACCCTCCACCAGCCCAGGCTGCTCAAGGCCTCATCCAGCCTGGCCTTGAGCAGCTCCAGGCAAGGGCACCCACAGCCTCCCTGGGCAGCCTGTGCCAGTGTCTCCTCACCCTCCTTGTCCAGAATTTCTCCCTGATCTCCACTCTCAATCTCCTCTGTTCCAGCTCAAAGCCATCCCCCCCATTCTGTCCCTACAAGCCTTGCATCATTCTTGTCCTGGCACCTGGCTGGGTACCTTTCTGCTTCCCCCTCTCCATGGTTGCCTCTTGGGTCAGGTTTTTCTCCATGCTGAGTGAGGGTGAATGGATCCAGAGCACTTTGGTGGTGAGGAGCAGATTCTAGGGGCACCAAAGCAGCTCTGTGATCAACTCCAGGCTTGTTTGGTCTTGCTAAGCAGAATGGCTTGGTGCAGAGCAGATTGCAGATGTAATCTGGGAGCTGAAGCCAAACCATCCTGGGAGAGTGTAGAGAAGCTGGCAGCAGTGCAGCTGGGGGAGACAGCAGTGTGAAGGTGGTTCTGTGAGGGCAGAAAGACCCAATCAAAGCTTAGAGATCTCCAGGAAGGTGTAGCAGAGCCTGATCCAGATCACAGCTGAGGACAAGATCAGAGCTGTCCTCCAGTGGTTACCTTCTCAGCCTTCCCTCAGCTTTTGGGGCTTATTTCACCCTTTATTTCTTTCTTAGAGTCTCAGCCAGTGCCCAACTCAGCCTTAGCCAGGCTGCTCCCTCTGCAGATGGGCATCACTGGCAGCTAAGCACAGCAGGGCTCATTTCCAAGTGGGTACCCAGCTGGCTGGCTCAGCCTGCCATGCTGCAAGCCACATGTTGCAGAGCAGCTGTGCTGCTGGTGAGTGCCCAGCCTGGCTTGTGCAGCAGGCAGCTGAGCCACCCACGGGTCCTGGGAGCTGAGGGTGCTCTGAGTGTCAGAGAGGCACAAACTGGTGGGGTTGGAAGAGACCTCTGGAGATAGGCCAGTCCAACCCCCTGCCAGAGCAGGGCACCCAGAGCATGGCACACAGCAACACACCCAGGGAGGTTTAGAAGTCTCCACAGGAGAGCCCACAGCTTCTCTGTGCAGCCTGCTCCAGGGCTCAGCACCCTCACACCAAAGGTGGCACCTCCTGGGTTCCAGCTTGTGCCCATTGCCCCTTGTCCTGTCACAGTTGTGATTGGAGGCCTCAGGCTTCCTGTGCCCAGCTGAGCTGCTTCAGCCCCCTGCCTCTCAGGAGCACCGGTGGTGGATGTGCTCATGCCCTGGTGGCTTGGCATGTGCTGGCACAGGTCTGGTCTCCTCCCCAGGGGTGGAGTTCCTGTGCCCAGCAGCATGACCCAGAGTGGGCAGAACTGTCCAGGTTGTCTTCCCAGCCCAGTGAGGCCTGGTAGGAGAGGAGATGAAACTGAGCTGAGCTTCTCTAGATCACCTTTCTTTGAGCCTGAGGTTGATGAGAAGCCTCAAGGTCAGCTCTGAGGCAGGTGAAGGTCACTTCACACTGGGCACATCTGGAACTGGCAGAGAGGCAATGGTGCCAGAACTGAGCTTTCAGAAGGGAGAGCCCTGAGTGGTGCTGCAGGCTGCTGCTGCTGCTCTGACCCTGCCTGCTGCCTTCCCTGCCTCACACATTGCTGGCTCCAAGCAGGGGTCTTTAAGTACCTCAAGTTCAGCCCAGACTGGGGTACAGGTGGAAGATGCAGGGTGGAGGCCTTCTGCTGGGCTCTTAGTCGTGGTGGCTGGGTTGTGGTTGCACTCAGTGATCTTAAAGCTCTTCTCCGACCTTAATGACTCTGTGACTCTGCTTCCCTGTACTCCCCCCTGCTTTCCCTTCCCCTCAGCCTGACCCCAGATGCTTTCCCCAGGAGAGCCATGCTTTGAGCTGAAGAAGTGGTACCAGGTGGTCAGGAGCGCCCTGGATGTGGAGCAGAAGAGACTGGATGAAGAAAGAGCCAAGTAAGAGGGGGTGAGGATTGTTGTGTTTCAGGGCAGGCAGCAGGGGAGGCTGAGAACCTGCTCCTGCTTTCTCAGGAGCCAGAAGCCAGGAGATCCCCACTATCAAGCCAGGAGATCCCTGTAATGTCTCCAGCAGATCCCTGTAATGAACCAGCGGATCTCTGTAATGAAGGCAGTGGATCCCTGGTTTGATTTTCTCTTGTCCACTCCTGGTGCTGGTCATTACTGGTGCTGACTGGGCACTCACTGGGCAGTGAGCTCAGGCTGGCCCTTGCAGGCAGTGGACTGTGACAGCCCTGCCCGTGGTGTCCTTTGGTGTGAGCCCTGCAGCCCTGCAGTGCTGCCAGCAGCTGTGGCAGCTGTGCAGTGATTGCTGTCCTTGTGGCAGCTCTTGCAGCTGTGGCAGCTGTGCAGTGGTTGCTGTCCTTGTGCCAGCTGTGCAGTGGTTGCTGTTCTTTGCATCTGTGGCAGCTGTGCAGTGGTGGCTGTCCTTGTGGCAGCTGTGCAGTGCTGCTGCAGCTGTCCTGCCGTGGCTGTCCCTGCAGGTGCCAGTGGAGGAGTGAGAAGCCTCTCTCCTACTCAGCCCGGCAGAAGCCCAAGGTGCTCCACAGGAGGGGTGAGTGCAGTTTGCTTCTTCCCAGCCTAGGACTCTGCTGCAGCTTCTCCCACCCTGGGCAGGCTGCAGCCCTGCCTCTGGCAGCGTTTCCATCCTCAGCTGCCTGCTCTCCTGCCTCTCATCCCTGGGCACCTCTGCTGGAGTGCCACAGCCTGTGCCTGGAGCCCTTCAAACACAGCATTTTGCTTGTGCTTGCCTGGAGCTGCCTTTGCCAGACCCCCAGGGCCCTGCTGAGCCACAGCTCGGAGGGAGCTCATCCCCATCCTCATCTGCCTACAGTGGCAGCTGCCATTGTACTGCTGGCATCTTCAGGAGCTAGTGGTGGGTGTCAGCCAGTGCCACCCTCCTGCCAGAGCAGGCCACACAGGAACACATCCAAAAGGGTTTTGAAAGTCTTCAGAGATGGAGACTCCACCACTTGTCTGGGCAGCCTGCTCCAGGGCTGCAGCACCCTGAGGTGCAGACCCCCAGAGCTTCTCAGTGCTCCACACAGGCACTGAGAGACAAAGAAGATCTGAGAGTAGAGACACAGGCCCCAGTGCCCCTCTCCTGCCAGTGCTGGGCAGCAGCAGGCAGCGCTGCAGCACCTAACACTTGTACCTGCTGTTTGTGGCCTGTTTGCACAGAGGTAGCTGTGAGCCTGCAGACTCAGTTTGGGAAGCTGGCTGGCAGGGTGCCACCAGCTGAGAGGCCCAAACCTGCCAGCTTCCAGTTCCAGTGGTCAGAGGACAGCCCAGCTGGGACCTGCTTCCACGGGCACAGCCTGCGGGCAGCTGTGGATGGCTGCAGCCCTCCCCGTGCCCTCAACCCCCACTACTGGCTCTGCACAGCCAAGCTGTGCTCCCCCCGGTGAGTGCTGGCTCTGGGGGGCTCTGCCCGGACTCTGCTGGGGCTGGGGGGCTCTGCCCGGGCACTGCTGGGGCTCGGGGGCTCTGCCCCGGCACTGCTGGGGCTGGGGGGCTCTGCCCGGGCACTGCTGGGGCTGGGGGGCTCTGCCCGGACTCTGCTGGGGCTGGGGGGCTCTGCCCCGGCACTGCTGGGGCTGGGGGCATCTGCACTGGAACTGCTGGGACTGGGGGCATCTGCCCAGGCACTGCTGAGGCTGAGGGACTATGCCCGGGCACTGATGGGGCCAGGGGGCATCTGCCCAGGCACTGCTGAGGCTGAGGGACTATGCCCGGGCACTGATGGGGCCAGGGGGCTCTGCCCGGGCACTGCTGAGGCTGAGGGACTCTGCCCCAGCACCGCAGGGGCTGGGGGGCTCTGCCCGGGCACTGCTGAGGCTGAGGGACTCTGCCCGGGCACTGCTGGGGCCGGGGGGCTCTGCCAAGGCTCTGCCTGGGCACTGCCAAGCTGCCTGCCCTGCAGCTGAGCTCCGCACACAGCTTTGTGCTCACAGCTGCTCAGAAGCAGCTCTATGGAGAAAGGCCTTGGGGTGATACTGGGCAGAGAGGTACCCATGGGGCAGCAAGGGGACCCAAGGGCTTCTGGGGGGCACTGAGAAGAGTGTGGCCAGCAGGTCAGGAGAGGTTCTTCTGCCCCTCTGCCCTGGCAGAGCCACATCTGGAGCATCGTGTCCAGTGCTGGGCTCCCCAGCTCCAGAGGGAACTGCTGGAGAGAGTCCAGTGGGGGCTGTGAGGGTGCTGAAGGGACTGGGACAGCTGTGTGAGGAGGACAGGCTGAGAGCCTGGAGAGGAGAAGGCTGAGAGGGGATCTGATCAGCATCTGTAAATGTCTGAGAGGTGGAGAGCAGGAAGGTGCCAGCCTCTGTTCAGTGGTGCCCTGTGACAGCACAAGGGGCGAGGGACACAAAGTAGAGCCCAGGAGGCTCCACCTCAGTGTGAGGAGAAGCTTTGGTGTGAGGCTGCTGCACTCTTCTCAGTGCAACAAGTGACAGGAGAGAAAGTGGCCTCAGCTTGCCCCAGGGGAGGTTTAGGTTGGAGATGAGAAGAAATTTGGTGACTGGAAAGGTTCCTACAGCCTGGCACAGGCTGCCCAGGAAGGTGGCTGAATGCCCACCCCTGGAGGTGTTTGCCAGAGGCAGAGCTGTAGTGCTGAGGGCCATGGCTCAGCCCCAGCCCTGGCAGAGTTAGGGAATGGTTGTGCTGGGGGATCCAGAAAGGCTTTGCCCTCTGACCTGATAGTCTGTGAGGCTGCAGTGCAGAGCTGGCACCAGTGCAGGATGAGCTGTGCAGGGGGGCTGGCATCTCCTGGATTACTCTTGTGTGCAGCTGGGAGGAGGCTCAGGTTGCCTTCACGTGAGGCCAGATTTTGCTGGGGCACTGGATGCCATCCTAAACCTTTCCCTGGCACATGCTCCTGGATGGCATCTGCAAGATCCCTGGCAGTGCCTGCCTGATTTTCCAGGCACTCAGAACCCTCTGGCAGGAGCTGGCTCTCGCCTGTTCCCTCTGCTCGGGCAGAGGATCTGTTTGCTGATCTCTGTTTCCCTTGCACATGCCCTCTCCCTGCTGCAGCTGGCACAGCTGGCACAGCAGGCTGCAGTGCTGGCAGCAGAGGGCTGTGCTGCAGAGCTGGGGCAGTGACCTGCACACAGCTCTGCCAGGGGTCCTCTGCACACAGGCTGCGGGTGGCTGGCACAGGCTGTGCTGCTGCCAACAGTCTGCCCTGCAGAGGCTGCCTGGGAGCTGGCATTGCCATGGGCAACACAGGAGGATGGTAATGGCAAACTGGCAGAGCCTCCATCCGGCACCATTTGAATTTAAACTCTTTTCCCACTGGATCATTTGGAAGGCAAGTAGCTAATTACACAGCTGGCACCAAGGGTGGCAACAACATCTCCTCCTCCAGCTGGGAGGGGCTGTCCTCTGCCAGCGGCTGGGAGCTCCCAGCAGGCTCACAAATCCTCTGGCTCTGGGACCCAGCCCAGGCTGAGGCTGCTGAAAGCCTTCACTCATGGAATCCTGGAAACCTCCAGGTTGGAGAAGCCCTCTGAGGTCACCCTAACCCAGCACTGCCATGGCCACACAGGCCTGGAACACCTCCAGGCATGGGGACTCCACCACCTCCCTGGGCAGCCTGTGCCAGTCCTTGACCACTCCTGCACCAAAGACATTTTTCCTCCTCTCCAACCTAACCCTCCCCTGGCACCATGCCAGGCCATCTCCTCTCTTCCTGTCATTGAATAGATGGCAGAAGGGTCCTAGGGCTGAAGTGTGACTGCAGTGGGCAGAGCTGGCACCACTCAGCTGGCAGGGGAAAGCCTTACATTCTCTTCTCAAGCTTCCAGTTTTGAACAGGGCTCCAAACTGCTGGAGTGTGTAAGGCTTTGGGGGATAGGAGGTTTCTGGTCAGGCCCAAGGGTGTTAAAGGCCTTTTCCAAGCTAAGTGATTCTCTGATTCTGTGCAGGAGGAGCTGGGACAGTGTGGGACAAATGCTGAGAAAGAGCAGGTCCAGAGAAGGGCACCAAAGGTGGGGCAGGGTCTGGAGAGCAGGGCTGGGGAGGAGCAGCTGAGGGAGCTGGGGAGGTTGGTGTGGAGCAGAGGAGGCTGAGGGCAGAGCTCATTGCTCTCTGCAGCTCCCTGAGAGGAGGCTGCAGTGAGGGGGGGTTGGGCTTTGCTCCCTAGGCTCAGGTGATAGCAGGAGAGAGAATGACCTGGAATGGTGCCAGGGGAAGGTTAGGTTGGAGAGAAGCAAAGATGTGTTTGCAAGGGTCAGGGACTGGCAGAGGCTGCCCAGGGAGGTGGTGCAGTCCCCATGCCTGGAGGTGTTCCAGACCTGTGTGGCCATGGCAATAGGGGCCATGGTTTGATGCCCATGGTGGTACTGGGCTGGTGCTGGACTGGCTGATCTCAGAGGCCTTTTCCACCCCAACCCTCTCTGTGATTCCAGTCTATCTGCAAGGCTTTCCCAGCCAGATGTCCATGCCTCTGTGCCCACAGGAGCCCAAGACTGCCATTCCCAAGCCTACTCCATGTGCCAAGAGCTGGTAGCAGTGCCCCTCTGGCTCTGTTCTGGAAGGCAAATCCCTCAGCAGTGCTGCTTGAGCCTAGCCCTGGCTGCCAGCACAAGGAGCTGTGCAGGCTGCTCCTCACCAGCCGCGCCCACAGCTCAGGACCGTGGGGTCCTCTCCTCCGCTGCAGGGTTTGGCAGGAGTGGGTCCCCCAGAGCAAGGGTGAGGCTGTTGGTGTCCTGCAGGGTGTCCTCTGAGCGCAGTCAAGTACCCAGATGCCAGCTGAGCCAGGTGGGACTGAGGCCGCTCCTGGTACCCTGCCCTCTCTTGCAGGCTGTGTGGCCGCCTGGCTCACTACCGAGGAGTGGACTTCCCCCAGAGCTACCACTTCGTGCTGAGGTTGTTCTCCTTCCTGCTACGGGTGGAGCCCTCCTGCATCCACCAGGAGGTCTGCGTGCTGGAGCACAAACTCTTCCACAGGAAGCTCACCAGGACGCCAAGGGCCAGCAGGGGCCTGAGGAAGCAGAAAAAGACCTAAGAGGAGCAAGATGAAAGCTGTGTGGGTGAGCAGTTTGGATGCCAAAGCATGGTGTGACAGCTCAGGCCCTGCCTGCCTGGACACTGCTGTGCAGAGAGCAGTGCTGAGCCCTGCAGCTGCAGTGCCAACCTCTGCAACTCGAGGCACTGCTGCCCAGCAGAGGCAGTGACCAGAGGAGCCACTTGCAGGGTTGATTCCCTCACCTTGCATCAGAGAAAGCCACCAATGTAGCATCTTGGAGACAGAACTGGACACGCTGTTGGTAATTAAAGTAGCTTCTCTTTTGTAGCTGCTGCTGTGTGGCAGCAAAGACACTTCTGGAGAGGGCTCTGTGTGTGTGGAGAGAGTGGCTGGGAGATGAAAGGAGCAGCTGGGGATGGCTTCACTGTGCCCAGGTTTTCAGTCCTGGCTTCTAAGCAGGCTGCTCTGGAGCAGCTCTCAAAACTCTCCATGGCAGGGGTGGTTGGCATGAGGTGGAAGGCACCTTGAAGATCACCTAGTTCCAAGCTCTGCCCATGGCAGGGGGCTTGGAACTAGGTGATCTTCAAGGTTCCATCAACCCAAGGTTGCTCAAGGCCTCTAAGATCATCCAGCCCAACCTCCAACCCAACCCCACCATGGCCACACGTCTCTGGAACACCTTCAGGGATGGGGACTCCACCACCTCCCTGGGCAGCCTGTGCCAATCCCTGACCACTCCTGCAGGACAGAAATCGTGGGAAATGAGGAGCAGGCCTGCTGCAGCTTGTTTGTTTGTTTGTTCCCCAGGTGTGAGTGGCCAGAAGAGTAGTGATAGAGATCAGGTAGGAGGGGTTGAAAGGCAAGGGGTGAGGTGAGGCAGAGCAGCAGCTCATCCTTCACCCTGGGAGAAGAGCTCCCAGTGGCTCCAGGCAGCTGTGCCAGGAGTCAGACCAGCCGGAGGTGCAGCATGGCAGGGCAGTGCCTGGCCAGATGCTTGCAGAGGGATCCCTCTGGAATTTGGGTGGGATTTGTTCAAAAAGGACACAGATCTGTGAAGAAAGGAAGAGTGGTGAGAACAGGACTGAGGCAGAGGGAAAGATGCCCAGGTGGGCAAGAAGGGCACCAGCAGCCTGGCCTGGATCAGCGCCGGTGTGGGCAGCAGGAGCAGGGAAGGGATTGTCCATCTGTGCTCAGCACTGGTGAGGACACAGCTTGAGTGCTGGGGTCAGGTTTGGGCCCTTACTGCAGGAAGGGCATTGAGGGTCTGGAGCAGGTCCAGAGAAGGGCACCAAAGGTGGGTCTGGAGATCAGGGCTGGGGAGGAGCAGCTGAGGGAGCTGGGGGTGACAGGAGAAGAGGAAATGGCCTCAGGTTGCCCCAGGGCAGGTTCAGGTTGGACATGAGAAGAAACTTACTGACTGGAAGGATTCTTGCAGCCTGGCATAGGCTGCCCAGGGAGGTGGCTGAATGCCCATCACTGGAGGTGTTTCAGAGTGCTGAGGGCTATGGCTCAGCCCCAGCCTGGGCAGAGCTGAGAATGGTTGGGTTGGAGGATCCTAAAAGGCTTTTCCAACCCAAGGCATTCGATGGTTCTAAAAGTAAAGGTGGAGGAGAGCAGTGAAAGGGCTGGGTGAGGGAAGAGGTTGTAAGGAACCCCAGTCAGCATGGGGCAGGGCACTGCCACAGCAAGCTGGCACTGTGCTGTGCCCAAGCCAAGCTCTGCTAACCCCTATGCTTGCTTTGTGCCTGGCTTTATTCAGTGGTGATGCAATTGGGTGACATCAGGGAGGTGCACCCACAGGAGGTGCACCCACAGGAGGTGCCAGGGAGCGTGGTGCTGACCAGAGCTGTGTCACAATCCTGTTTGTGTTGCTGCCTGCTACAGCTGGAGCTGCCTTTGGTGCCCACCACTGAGGAGCCGTCCCCTCTGCGGGCGCAGCAGTAGGCACCAATCACAGTGGTGGCAGAAGCACCCCAGCAGGGGCAGTTCTGGACAAGGGCAGCTGCTGGGCACGGCCCCTGAGCTGTGGTGCTGCTCTTTGGGCTGGATGCTTTTGAGGGGCTCTGCCCACCCACAGCACTCTGTGGCTCCGATCTCCTTGTGGATGTTTCCAGCAACTTCTCTGCCTAGACCCTTAGTGTAAGTTCATCCCTTTGGGTTTCCCATTTCCTTTGGTGGCTCCTGGAGTTGTCCTTCTGCGCAAGCAGGGCAGAGACTGTGACCTAGAAGGGGAAGCCTCTCATTAGTGAGTGACAGCAGCTATCTGCAGCATCTTGGCACGTGACAGATGCTGCTGCTGCTGCCGCCTGGGTTGGATCCAGCTTGTCACTGAAGCAAGCAGCATCCCACCCTGATTTCCCAAGGAGAAACCTCAGATCTTCCTGGGGCCTTGAGCAACCAGAGATAGTAGAAGGCAGGGGGCTTAGAACTAAATGATCTTCAGCATCCCTTCCAACCCATCCTGAGTGTCCCTGTCCATGGCAGGGGTTTAGAACTGGATGATCTTCAACATCCCTTCCAACCCTACCCATCCTGAGTGTCCCTGTCCATGGCAGGGGTTTAGAACTGGATGATCTTCAACATCCCTTCCAACCTAACCCATCCTGAGTGTCCCTGTCCATGGCAGGGGCTTGGAACTGGATGATCTTCAACATCCCTTCTAACCCACCCCATTCCATGATCACAAACCTCCCTTCCCAGTCCTAGGTTCACCCACGAGGCACCTGACAGCAGCAGGGTCCACGAGCTCACAAAGTTGTCTTGATTTTAGATCTTCCTAACAATGAAGTTAAACGGGATGGGAGAGGGGGGAAAGGAGAAACGCAGTGGAAAAAAAGGAGATCCCAGGGTGCCTCCCAGGTGCAAAGGTGAGCACAAGAGGTCCCATCTCAACGTCAGGAGGAGCTTCTTGATTCTGAGGGTGCTGGAGGCCTGGAGCAGGCTGCCCAGGGAGGCTGTGAAGTCTCCTTCTCTGGAGAGCTTCCACACCCTCCTGGATGTGTTCTTGTGTGCCCTGCCCTGGACAGCCTTGCTCTGACAGGAGGGTTGGAGTGGCTGATCTCTAGAGGTCCCTTCCAGCCCCACATGCTGGGATTCCGCACTTGCCTCGTACCCTGCCATCAGTGCCTGTCGTGAAGCAGCCCCGGGCAGCCCTAGCGCGCCGCAGCCGGGAGGACAGCGCTGGAAGCTGCGGTGCCAGCGCCTCAGCCCCCGTGAGCGGTAACACCGGGGGGAAAGGAGGAGAAAATTGGGATTTTTTTCCTCCCCGAAAAGCTCTTTTTGGCAGCGGCGGCGGCCCGGGGAGACTCCTGACCGCGGGCGAGCAGCTTTTCCCCGCAGCGTTACTCTGCCTTTACTCCTGGCGACCCCCGCGTTGTAACCAAGAGGCTGCGGCTCGTATCGTACCCTACTGGGCCGGCCCAGGCGCTGCGTAAGCCGCTGCGGAGCCTCAGCGGAGCCTTCACCGCAGCCTTCACCGCCTCCAGCCCCGTCCTGGCCCCGCCCCCCGCCGCCTTCCCGCCCAATAGGGGCGCGGCGGCTCCGCCCCGCGGCCCTGGGCAGCCAATGGGAGGCGCCGAGCGGCTCTCGTCCACCTGCGGGTGCGGAGCCGCCCGAGCGGGCGAGAGAAGCCGACAAAAGCCGTCGGTGCGGCGGCAGCGCTACTCTCTCCGCTCCCCCCGCCGCGCCCTCCCGACCCGCTGGGCCAGTTCTGCCGCCCGCTGTCTCCGCCAGACATGACACAAGACTACGACAAGTGAGTGAGCAGGGTGCGGAGGAACCGGCTCCGGTCCGACCGGTCTCTCCGGATCGCGGGGGTAGCTGCGGTCAGAGGGGCTCGCCGCCTCGGGGCTCGCTCTCCGCTGGGGCCGGATTGAGGGGGAGCCTCTATCCCCCGGGCACCGCCCCACACCCCCCGTTCTGTCTTCTCAGAGGAGTAACCGGAGGTGGCGGCGGGGCGGTGCGAGATGGCGGGGAAGAGGAGATGGGGGAAAAGCCCCGGGGGTGCCCCGGCGGCGAGGCGACCCCGGCGGCCACCCCGCCCCGTAGAGGAGAGCGGCGAGGCAGGGCCGGCTTTGAAACCCGATACCGACAGCGAGGCGTGGGGCAGTGCCGTCGCCGTCCGCCCCCCGCCCCGCCGCGCCTTAAATGCGAGAAGTGGTGGCGGCAGCGGGGGGGAGCCGGGTCGCGCCGTAGGGAGGAACGGGCGCCGCGGCAGCGCCGGGCTGTGCCTCTCTCCCGGGGGGCCGAGGGAGGCGGGCAGCGCCGGGCTGTGTCTGCAGCGCCCTGTCCGGCCGCAGGGGCTGCCCCCATGGATTTCTACGAGGCGCATCCGTCCGGCAAGGTGGATTTCGGCAGGTAAGGGGTAAGCCGGGCCCATCCGTGCCCCTCTGGCCGGGCTCACCGCGCCGGCGGCGAGCCGAGGCGACGGCCGAAGGGCCTCTTCCGTGCGCTCTGTCGCGGCTGCCTCGCTGTGCGGGAACCGGGTGCGAGAAGCGTTCAGACTGAGCTGTACGCGTGTCTGTGTGGCTGTCGATTGCCATCCCTAGGCTGAGCCCTCGCCAAGCCTGTCCCGTGTCCGTCGGCGGACGCAGGGCATAGGAGCTGGAGTAACTCGGAGGACGCTTGCGGAGCCGGTGGTGAAACTGCTCTGTTGTCAGCGCTGGGTGACTCAGACGCGCTCGTTCCTAGAGCAGGGCACAGGAGTTTTACCCAACTCTGGCGTTTTTAAACTGTTCTGCTCTTGAGGAGGAGGAGCGGGTGGTGGTGATGATGCAGCAGCAGCTCCCTCTCGTCGCTGAGGCTCGAGTTTTTATGGCTTTTCACCTCCAGTGACCCTTGGTAGGCGAAGCTAGGACGGTTTGAGTGCAGGCACTTGGTCTTTCTGGTGGGTAGAAGCCAGCGAAGGAAGATGAGAGACGTGCCCAGTGCCAGCAGGGAGCACACTGCCAGCCTGTGCTGGGCTCGATGCTCTCTGGGGTCTGCTCCAACCTAGCCCATCCCGTGCCTGCCGCTCCGGGGGCAGCTCCACGTGCCAAGGAGCTGGAAACTTGACACTGAGGAGCGATCCATGTTTGCCTTCTGCTGGCAGTACCTTTTCCTTGTCCTGCAAGAAGGGGCTGAGTGCCTGCCAAGCCCTGTGCTCCTCCGAGGAGACCTCTCCTTGCCCTGCTGCAGAGGGGCAGGTTGCCCGGTGGGCACCGTGTGCTGTACCCGGGTGTTGCAGCGATAGATCGCACAGAAATTGGTCGGATTTGTGTCTGCTGCCTTTAGTGGCTGCGTATCGGTGGGTTTGGCTCTCCTGTGAGCGTTGCCTTGCCGGGGAGAATGAGCCCAGAGATCTTATGAGCTCTGGCAGGGCTGACTGAGCCTGAGCCCTGTGGCTTGGTGGGGATGGAGCAGGTGAGCTGCGCTCAAGACACTCCAGCTGCAAGTGACTCCCCTGGGGGATTTACCCATTTGCTAGAGGCTTTTGAGGCTTTCGAATTCATAAGAGTCACAGAACGTTAGGGGTTGGACAGGACCTCTGGAGACCGAGCCCAACACCCCTGCCAGAGCAGGGATGTCCGGGCCAGGGCACACAGGAACACATCCAGATGGGTTTGGAAGCCTGCAGAGAAGGACACTCCGCAGCCTCTTTGGGCAGTTTCTCTTCATGCTGAGGTGTTCTTTCCTTCTGTGTAAGGGCTGTGCCCTTGCCGGCAGACAGCCCTGAGCTGTGTTCTGCTGCATTGGGCCCTGGGTGTCCTCCGTGCCGGGGGTGTCTGCCTCAGTGCAAAGGCGTTAGGAAAAGGCTTTGATGCCAGAGCTTGGCTGCTGCTGCTTGTTGTTGTTTGCCTTTCCCCAACGATCTGATGTTGACTGATGGCCGCGAAGTGCCCTTGCAAGTGGTGTGAAGAGTCCTCAGCCAAGCCGAAGCTGTGGCACCGATAAAGGATCAAAGAGCTTTGCAATGCGTTCGGTGGAGGAAGGTGGTGATAAAAGCCAGGACAGTGCTGAGCTGATTGCGGCGATTAGAGCCTTTCACAACTTGAGTTTCACAACCTCCCTCCTCCTAGGATGTTTCACTCTGGTGACAAGCTGCTGGTGGTGGTGGTGCTCAGCAGCCGGGCAGGGGGCGAGGAGCTGCTTTTTGTAGGGGGGGGTGTATAAAAATCACTTCTCGAATTGCAGTGGTCACCAATCCATTTAAAGAAAGCCATCTTGGGGTGATGGCAGACAAGAAGCCTCCCTTTCCCCCTCGCCTGTCTGCATGATGTGTCCACTGGAAGGAGGCAAGCTCAGGTTGGATGGAGCCTTGAGCAACCAGGGCTAGTGGTAGATTGAAGATCGTCCAGTTCCAAGCCCCCTGCCATGGGCAGAGCTCATGAGAGGGAGCTTGAAACTAGGTGATCTTCACCATCCCTTCTAACCCAACCCACCCTGAATGTCCCTGCCTGTGGCAGGGGCTTGGAACGGGATGATCTTCAAGATGCCCTCTGTCGTCTAGCTCCGTGTGGGAACTGGAGCAGGTTGTGGCTTGGTAGGATCCCGTGGGATGTGCTGGAGGTCGGTGTAGGTGGCAGGCAGCGTGGGAAAGGCTCAGGGCAGCTGTGTCTCCTCTGTGGCTTTGCCGTTTTCTGTGGCTGCTGTAATCCAGCTGAGTTTGGTCATTTTCCACCTCCACAACCCCGAGTGAGAGCAGGAGGAGGTTTCTGGGCTGACTAATCCTTGCAGGGCAGTGAATCAGAGGTGCAGCCCAAGGAGCTGCTGGGGCAGCTGGGGGTGAAGGACCTGAGGAGCTTTTGCCCTGTTCCAATCTCTGTTTCTCTCTCCCCCCTGCCTGGCTGCAGTAAGAGGCCTGTGCTGGTTCTGCAGAATGATTCCCTCTACTCCCAGAGACGTCCTTACACCAGCGAGGATGAGGCCTGGAAGACCTTCCTGGAGAACCCCTTGACAGCAGCCACCAAGGCCATGATGAGCATCAACGGCGACGAGGACAGCGCCGCCGCCCTGGGCCTGCTCTACGACTACTACAAGGTAGGGCAGGCATGGCAGAGCTGGCAGCCAGGGCACCTCTGCTGCCAGCCCTGGGAAAACGCTGCTGGCCTTTGCTAGAGGATGCTGCAGGAGCTCTGAGCAGGTTAGAAGGACATCAAAGCCTCTGGGGTTTAGATGGCAGAGCAGCCCCAGTCCTGCTGCAGGTGGGTTGAGCTCAGCTAGGTGAGATGCCCTGGAGCTTGGCCTGGGGAGGGGGCAGAAGCTGCAGCTGCCCTTTGCCTGTGGGCTCCATGCTGCAGGAGGCAGTGTGGTAGGCATGGTCATGGAGAATGGTGGAGACATGGTTGTGAAGTAGCTTCTCTCAGGTGATGCCAGTCGTGGTGGCACCGTTGGCTTTTGCTGGGGCCTTTGTGCCCCACCTCAGTGACATGCAGCTGTAAGCACAGGTTTTTGGTGGGGGGTGGGTTGAAAGTGTCCACCTGCAGTGGCTGCTGTCTGCTTCCCTGTGATCTTCAGCTGCTGTCACCTCTTGGCAGCTGTGCAGCAACCTTGGACTAGTGGAAGGTTGAAGATCACAGGATGTTAGGGGTTGGAAGGGACCCAAAGAGATCGAGTCCAGCTCCCCTGCCAGGGCAGGACAACATTGTCTAACACAGATCACACAGGAACACATCCAGACAGGCCTGGAAAGTCTCCATGGAAGGGGACTCCACAACCTCTCTGGGGAGCCTGTGCCAGTGCTCTGGGACCCTTACAATAAAGATCATCTAGTTCCAAGGCCCCCGCCATTGGCACAGCCCCAGGGGGGCTCCAGCACCATCACACCAGAGAAGTTTCTGCCATAGCCCATGGCAGGGGACTTGGAACTAGATGATCTTCAACCTCCTACCAGCCCAAAGTTGCTCAAGGCCTCTGGAAAAGCAGAGAATCCTTTGGCTGGAAAAACCCTTTAGGATGTCCAGCAGTTGTGGTGTGATTGGAGATGCCAGGTCAGGAGGATGAGCCAGGGCTTGGGTTTCAGCCAGGGGCATGCAGGTAGCCATTGGCCTTTGAGCTGGCAATGGGGCCATGAGTCCCCACCGTGCACAGCAGCACCTGGGGAGGCTTTGGTGAAGGGAGGTGGTAGGAGTCTGCTCCTCCTTACTCCAGAAGCTGTTTGTTTGCTCACTCAGGAGGCATGCTGAGGGTGGTATAAGTCCTGGGCACCACATGTGGGTTGTGGAGAAGGTTGTGTTGAACTTGCTGCATGGTTGAGGGGTGCCATGGGCTGGTGGCAGTGGTGGCAGGAGCAATGGGATCACTGGGGCACAGGGTGGGTACTTCACCTCCTGTCTGCCTTGGCCTCGTCAGTCAGTGTGGATGGTTTGTGATGGGTGCTGTGGTACCTGCTGGCTGCAGGGCAGGGCATGGCCATGGCACCAAGCATGAGGAGCTGCCTGGAGCTGTCTTGGTGCAGAGCTCTGGGGGCATGCTGCTTTTGGGTCAGTCTTGTGCTCCTGGCCAAGCACAGAGGAGCTGCAGCAGCTCTGTGCCCTTCCCTGAACCCACTCACCTCAAAGGATAAGGGAAGGCCTTGAGGAAGTAACCCAGAGAGCTCCTGTGGCTGGGGAGGGGTCTGGGGGATGGACTGGAGAGCTCCTGTGGCTGGGGCTGCTGTGGAGTGGACTGGAGAGCTCCTGTGGATGGGGATGCTGTGGAGTGTGGTCTGGAGAGCTGCTGTGGCTGGGGGGGCTGGGGGGGTGGCCTGGAGAGCTGCTGTGGCTGGGGGGGCTGGGGGCAGAGTCCTGTCAAGCCCTGAGCTCATCCTGCCTGCTGCCAGGCACCGCTGAGCTGCCAGCTGTGGCTGGCAGAGGTGTGCTCGGTGTGCCCAGCTGGCAGTGCCTGGCGAGCTGCTGTGCCCTGCGGCAGTCTCAGCCTGTCTCGGGTTCCCCAGGTGCCCCGGGAGCGGAGATCTTCCAGCGCCAAGCCAGAGGCAGAGCATCCTGAGCAGGAGCACAGCAAAAGGTACTGAGTGGGGTCTGCTGCTGCTCCTCTGCCTGCCCTGGGCCAGCAGAGCTGCCGAGGGGCAGGGACCTGCTGCATGGCAGTGCTGCGCTGCTGTGACCTGCAGTCATCCACCCTGGGCTGCAGCTCAGCTTCTGCTGCCCTCGCAGCTCAGCAGCTGTGGTCTGTGGGAGCTGCAACCCAGGAGGTGCCACCTCAGCCTGAGGAGAAACCTCTCTGGCATGAGGGTGCAGAGCCCTGGAGCAGGCTGCCCAGAGAGGCTGTGGAGTCTCCTGCTCTGGAGAGCTTCCAGGCTGCCCTGGATGTGTCTCTGGGTGCCTCTGTTCTGGCAGGGGCTTGGACTGGGTGACCTCCAGAAGTCTCTTCCAGCCCCTACCATTGCAGCATTCCATGAACTGCCCTTGCCCTGAGTTCTGCCCTGCCTGAAGAGCAGGCTGGCACAGGGCTGTGGCATGGGGAGCTGAGGCCCAGCTACTTCTCATGGCCATCCATCTGCTTTCTGTCTGCTGCTGGCGTGGGGCTGGGGTGGCAGGAGCTGCTCTTTCACGGCTGGGCACAGCACGGCAGTGTGGGCACCCTCCCCCAGCCTAGGGGGCACTGGTGACCCTTCCATCTTTGCATGTGGCTGCCCCTAGTAGTTCCTGGGCACAGGAACACTTCGTGCATGGGCTGATGGGGAAGGTCTCAGGGTGCTGCTGCTGGACTCCTGGGGGTGTTGTGGACCTCTTGGGGATCCTCTGGAACTCCTCCTTTCTTTCTCCCTTCCTTCCCCTTCCTGCCCTGCCTCTGGTGCCTCCCACGCAGAAGATGACCCTGACTAAGTAGCTTACGAGTGAGGTCCCTGCGGGCCTGGCCTCTACTGCCATCCTCTTCCTCTGGACAGCCCTAAGTGCTCGGAGGACTCAGGTGAGGCTTTGGGCTGCCTGAGCAGCCTGGTCCCCAGCCCAGGGGCCCTGCTGCCCTCACCCAGCTGTGCTGCCACTCTGCTCTGCAGCCATGCAGCTGTCCTCTGCCACTGCAGCCAGCTGGGCTGGCTACCTGGAGGACTGGGCAGCCTCACACCTGGTGCCAGGGAGAGGGCAGGGGCAGGGGGTGGGCAGGCTGGCATGGTGGCTGTGTCCTGGCACCATGAGTGTGGTGAGGTGGATGTTGGCTGTGTCCTCCTGGCACCATGAGTGTGGTGAGGTGGGTGCAGGGCTGTGTCCTGGCACCACGAGTGTGGGGGAGGTGGGCGCTGGGCTGTGTTGTCCTGGCACCATGAGTGTGGTGAGGTGGGCACTGGGCTGTGTTGTCCTGACACCATGAGTGTGGTGAGGTGGGCGCTGGGCTGTGTTGTCCTGGCACCATGAGTGTGGTGAGGTGGGCGCTGGGCTGTGTTGTCCTGGCACCATGAGTGTGGTGAGGTGGGCACTGGGCTGTGTTGTCCTGGTACCATGAGTGTGGTGAGGTGGGCGCTGGGCTGTGTTGTCCTGGCACCATGAGTGTGGTGAGGTGGGCGCTGGGCTGTGTTGTCCTGGCACCGTGAGTGTGGTGAGGTGGGTGCAGGGCTGTGTTGTCCTGGCACTGTGAGTGTGGTGAGGTGGACACTGGGTTGTGTTGTCCTGGCACCATGAGTGTGGTGAGGTGGGCGCTGGGCTGTGTTGTCCTGGCACCATGAGTGTGGTGAGGTGGGTGCAGGGCTGTGTTGTCCTGGCACTGTGAGTGTGGTGAGGTGGACACTGGGTTGTGTTGTCCTGGCACCATGAGTGTGGTGAGGTGGACACTGGGTTGTGTTGTCCTGGCACCATGAGTGTGGTGAGGTGAGCACTGGGCTGTGTTGTCCTGGCACCGTGAGTGTGGTGAGGTGGGCACTGGGTTGTGTTGTCCTGGCACTGTGAGTGTGGTGAGGTGGGCACTGGGTTGTGTTGTCCTGGCACTGTGAGTGAGGTGAGGTGGGCCCTGGGTTGTGTTCTCCTGACACCAGGTGTGGTAAGGTGGGTGCTGGGCTGTGTCCTGGCACCACGAGTGCAGTGAGGTGGGTGTTGCACTGGCAGCCCTGGTGTGTGCCCTCTGGGGGTGTTGTGGTGCCCAGCCGCGGCGCAGAGGAGCAGAGCCCTTGCTCCCAGCCCTTCCCCATCCTCCCAGGAGCATTTGGCGGCGGGGGGCGGTGGGGAGCGGCTCCATCCCTGCCTGCTGGGGCGCAGCTGTGCGGACAGCGAGGATGTGGCTGTGCAGCCTCCCCGGGGGCTGAGTGGTCTCCAGAGTGGAGCTCTCAGCCGGGCAGGGCCGGGCTGCTGGGCAGGGCCGGCAGAGCTGCTGCCAGCTGTGCCTGTGCGGGAGCAGCCGAGAGCGGCTGCTGGAGGGCGGAAGGCGCTGCGGGGTTGGTGCCCGCCGAGCCGTGACTGTGCCCTTCCTGTCCGTGCAGGGGCAGCCTGCCCAGCGTGGCGGAGCCGTCGCTGCTGTCGGCCGGGGACGGGCGGGTGCAGGTGCTGAAGAATGTGCCCTTCAACATCGTGCTGCCACACACGCCCCAGGTGGGCATGGACAAGAGGGGCCACCTCACCACCCCCGACACCACGGTCACCGTCTCCATCGCCACCATGCCCACCCACTCCATCAAGACGGAGACGCAGCCGCACGGCTTCGCGCTGGGGCTGCCGCCCGCCGCGTACCACCCCGAGCCCCCCGAGCGGGTGGTGGTCTTCGACAGGAGCCTCAACCCCGACCAGTTCAGCTCCAGCAGCCAGCCCCAGAGCTCCCAGCGCCGCACCCCAGACTCCACCTTCTCAGAGACTTTCAAGGAGGGCGTGCAAGAGGTACCAGGGGCTGTGCCTTTGGGCTGGGCACGGGGGGCCCTGGCTCCAGCTTTGCTCTCGTCGCCTCGGGCACAGCTCCGCCTGGGTTGGGAGCAGACTTGCTCGGGAAGGGGCTTGGTGTATGAAACCCTTCGGAGCATGGAGAGGAGAAGGTTCCAGGGAGACCTCAGGGCAGCCTTGCAATACCTGCAGGGGCTGCAGGAGAGCTGGGGAGGGACTTCTGACCAGGGCTGGCAGTGCCAGGATGAGGGACAATGGCTTTGAGCTGGGAGAGGGGAGACTGAGAGTGGAGAGGAAGAAATTCTGGACAATAAGAGTGGGGAGACACTGGATGTGGCTGTCCTCTCCCTGGAGGTGTTCAAGGCCAGGCTGGATGAGGCTTTGAGCAACGTGGGCTGGTGGAAGGTTGAAGATCATCTAGTTCCAAGCCCCCTGCCATGGGCTGTGCCCATGGCAGGGGGCTTGGAACTAGATGATCTTCAACACTCCTTCCAACCCAGGGGCAGGGCTTGTGTCCATCACCTTCCCTGCTGCCAGGCCCTAGGTGTGGGGTGTCAGTGGGGGAAAATTAGGGGCCCTGAATGAGAGCTGAAGCTTGGATATGTTCTGTGGCTTTGTGCTCTGGTGCCAGCTGACAAGAGCAGTGTAGCCACAGCTGAGTTCTGCAGCCAGGCCTTGGGGGTGCTGGGCAGCCCTGCCCCCTCTTTGGGATCTGGGAAGGCTTTCAGGTGCTGCCCTGAGCTGACTCAGGAAACTGCTCAGATGTGCTCAGCTGGCACCCAAAGTTGTGGATGAAGCCCCTGCCCCAGTGCCCAGGCCAGGCAGATGCTTTGTTATCTGCTGATGCCCTTGCCTGCCAGGGATGCTGTGGCAGCAGGAATCTGTTCAGTCTTGCCTTGCTGCTGCTGCACTCATGGCTGTGTGCCTGGCACTCATTTGCTTGTGGCTGGGTGGCATTCACTCGTGGCTGTGTGCCTGGCACTCCCTCATGGCTGGGTGGCATTCACTCACAGCTGCATGCCTGGCACTCATGGCTGTGTGGCACTGAGTGGTGGCCATGTGGCTAGCATTCACCAACTTGTGGCCATGTGGCACTGAGTGGTGGCTGTGTGGCTGGCACTCACCAACTCACAGCCACGTGGTACTGAGTGGTGGCTGTGTGGCTGGCACTCACCAACTCACGGCTGCCTGGCACTGAGTGGTGGCTGTGTGGCTGGCACTCACCAGCTAGTGGGCATGTGGCACTGAGCGGTGGCTGTGTGGCTGGCACTCACCAGCTAGTGGGCATGTGGCACTGAGCGGTGGCTGTGTGGCTGGCACTCACCAACTCACGGCCGCCTGGCACTGAGCGGTGGCTGTGTGGCTGGCACTCACCAACTCATGGCCGCCTGGCACTGAGCAGTGGCTGTGTGGCTGGCACTCGCCAACTCGTGGCCGTGTGGCTGGCACTCGTGGCTGGCACTCGCCAACTCGTGGCCGTGCGGCTGGCACTCGTGGCTGGCACTCACGGGTGCCCTGCTGTCTGCCCAGGTGTTCTTCCCGCCGGAGCTGAACCTGCGCATGCCCAACATGGGCTCCGAGGATTATGTCTTCGACAGCATTGCTGGGTAAGGATGTGTGGTGCTGCCCCTGTGCCCCTCTTGTGGGCATCACAGCTCCTGCCCAGCCTGCCAGACGTGGGGGTGGGTTGTGGCTCTCCACCCACAGGTGCCTGCTCACTGCAGTGGCCCTGGGGACAGCTGCCTGCAGGCTGGTACCCGACAGCCCTTGTGCCCTGGGCAGGTGCAGTGGCATCTGCCAGCTCTGCAGTGCTTTCACAGCTGCCTTCCAGCTGTGCCACCCCTCTGGCATTGCTCTCTCCCTGAGGCCTTGAGCACCCTAGGCTAGGGGCAGGAGTCCCTGCCCATGGCGTGGGGTTGAGCTGGATGATCTCCAAGGTCCCTTCCAGCCCAAGCCAGTCTGTGGCTCAGCATTTCCCTGCTGGAGTGCCCAGCAGAGGCTGGCAGAATGGAACTGCTGTGGGCTGAGGGAGGGGCACAGGCTGCTGCTTGAGGGGGTGCAGAGGGACAAGAGGGGAGAGGAGAAGCCTGTGCCCACTGAGCATCTTCTTGCTAGTGGACCCTCTCCCACTGGAGCAGCTTGCTGCTGCCAGCCTGGGCAGGGAGCTCCCAGCCCTGCCCTCTGTGGCAGGGATGATCCTGGCAAGGAAGTCTCAGAAGTGTTCATTCCCGAAGGAAGGGGCTGGAGAAGGGCTGGGTTCCTGCAGCTCCTTGCCCGGCGACGTCTCTCTGAGTCACTGGCACGGTGGGAGCTGTCCAGGCGGAAGGTGGCAGCTGGATCAGCTTTCCAGGGAAGTGCCTGAGCAGCCTCTGCTCCTCCTGGCTCCCAGGAACAACTTTGAGTACACCCTGGAAGCCTCCAAGTCACTGCGGCAGAAGCCTGGGGACAGCACCATGACCTACCTGAACAAGGGCCAGTTCTACCCCATCACCCTCAAGGAGGCCAGCACCACCGAGGGCATCCACCACCCCATCAGCAAGGTCCGGGTGAGTGCCAGCTCCGATGGGCAGCGGCGGGCAGCAGCCTGCAGCCCCCCCCAGGAGAAGGAGAGCGAAGGCAGGGATCCCCCTGAAGCCCCCTCGGAGAGGGAGGGTGAGGGCAGGGATCCCTCTGCAGTGCCCCTGGAGAGGGAGGGCAAGGGCAGGGGTTCCCCTCCAGCCCCCCGTGGAGGGAGGGCAGGGATCCCCCACCACTGCCACAGGGATGCCCTCCTAACACCCCTCCAGAGAGGAGGGAGCCCCACTAGAGCAGTAACCCCTTAGCTGCCCTCCCACCTCAGCCCTCCTGCCCTCGCTACCCACGGGCTGGGTGCTCAGTGGTGGTGCCAGCAGTGTGTGCAGGTGATGCAACCTCAGCTCTAGCTGGGGGAGCAGCTCTGCTCCTCTGGCAGTGCCCCTGGCAGTGCTGCTCCCTGCCTGCTTGCTTGGCACAGCTGAAGCCCAGAGCCTGGTGCCCAGGAGGACCCCCTGGGCAGGTGTGCTCCGTGGGCTGTTCTCTCCGTGTGTCTGTGCTCTGTGGGGTGGGTTGGTGACCTCTGGCCCTTGCCCCCTGGCAGAGTGTCATCATGGTGGTGTTTGCTGAGGACAAGACCCGTGAGGACCAGCTGAGGCACTGGAAGTACTGGCACTCCAGGCAGCACACTGCCAAGCAGCGCTGCATTGACATAGGTGAGGGCACCTCCTGACCAGGGCACAGCCCTTGGCCCACTCTGCCTTTCTGCTCAGGATTGGCTGCTTGAAGGGACCTTGGGACACATGGAAGGGGCTGGGCTGGAAGGGGCCTTGAGGGTCCTCCACTTCCAACTGCCCTGCCCTGAGCTCCTGCACCCTCACACCAAGGAAGCTTCTCCATGTGGAGGGCTGCAGGCTGCAGGGGCTCTACAGGCTGCGGGGGCTCTGGCTGCTCCCACCTGGAATTCCTGCTGGAGCTGGCAGTGCTCTTTGCCTCCTCACTGTGGTGTTTGGTTTGGCTTTTCAGTGCCCAGCCTTGTGGGTGCTCCACCCCGAGCTGCAGCTCAGCTTCTGCTGCCCTCACAGCTCAGCAGCTGCAAGGCTGTGGGAGCTGCAACCCAGGAAGCTCCACCTCAGCCTGATGAGAAACTTCTCTGGTGTGAGAGTGCAGAGCCCTGGAGCAGGCTGCCCAGAGTGGCTGTGAAGTCTCCTGCTCCAGAGAGCTTCCAACCCCACCTGGATGTGTTCCTGTGTGCCCTGCCCTGGGTGCCCCTGATCTGGCAGGGAGCTTGGACTGGATGACCTCCAGAGGTCCCTTCCAACCCCTGTCATGCTGTGATTCTGTGATGGACTCCAGACAGGCTGTGGATGTCCTCTTCCTGGAGGTGCCCAAGGCCAGGCTGGATGAGGGCTTGAGCAGCTTGGGCTGGTGGAGATGTCTTTGCCCTTGCCAGGGGATTGGAATGGATGAGCTCGGAGGTCCCTTCTAGCCCAACCCTTCCATGATTCCACTCTTGACCTGCTCCCTGCATCCTTCTTCCCAACAGCTGACTACAAGGAGAGCTTCAACACCATCAGCAACATCGAGGAGATTGCCTACAATGCCATCTCCTTCACCTGGGACATCAACGAGGAGGCCAAGGTGAGTGCCCGGGCTGTGGGCGTGGGCTGGGGCAAGGGCAGGACGTGTGGGCTGCCCCATGGGGAGCTGTAACCAGGCTGTGCTGTTTACCTCTCCTCATGCCAATCTGCTGCCTGCTGCCTCGGGGGGCTCGCAGGAGAGCTGCAGGGTCCCTGGCACAGAGCAGCCCTCACAGCAGGAAGCACCTGCGTGGGGCAGCAGGAGCTGTGGTGGGGCAGGGCTGACTGGGCAGCAGCACAGGGGCTGGGGGCAGCTGCTGAGGGAGCTGAGTGTGACATGGGGTTGCCTTCAGCTCCTGAAACAGGCACTGCTGAAGCACAGCTCTCACAGGGACATGCCTGGAGCTAAGCAGCCTCCTGGTGAGCTTTGGCTTCACCTTTCAGAGGTGTGGGCATCAGAGTGTAGGCAGCTGCCCTGGCTGCTGGCTGACTGCAGCTCTTTGGAGCCACTCAGTTCACAGAGTCCCTGTGGCTGGCAGAGCCCAGCCCTGGTCACTGCAGCCTGAGCATCTGCTGGGTGCCAGGACAGCAGGGCAGGGGCTGGAGACAGCCCAGGTCCAAGGGCATCTCCCACCCTTTGAGTGCTGAATCCATGCAGGAGTTCTTTGGAGAGGTTCACTGCTGCTTGGGTCTGCCAGGGCTTGGGAACAGTTTCCTGCAGTTCCTGGAGGCTGCTTGTGCCCTGCCTATGACCTTGGCTGGTCACCAGAAGCCTGGGCAGAGCCACTGCTGGCTACAGAGAGCCCAGGGTGGGGGTCGTGGGGGCTCGTAGCAGAGCACAAAGAGGCCTCTCTGGAGCTGTGTGCTGCTGGGCTCTGCAGGGGGCACAGGGCTCATTGCCACCGCACAGCTCCCTGCCACCATCAGCTTGGCTCTGCTGCACAAGGGCTGTAGAGGAGAGACAGGGAGAGGTGGCTGGGGGGGCTGCTGTGGGGTACCAGCCCTGGCCCAGGGGCTGGGGGTGCTGCTGTGAGGGGTCAGCTTGGCAGCCAGCAGCAGGGAGCTGTGTGTGCTGCTGCTGAGTCTGTGACATCAGTTGTGAGGCTGGCATTGGTGCCAGGCTTCTTTGCTCATCAGTTTGGCTTCAGCTAGGCAGAGAAGGCTGGCAGGGAGGACCTTGGCTGCTGGAGGCTGCTGAGTGGCTGAGCAGGGTTCTGGGGCATGAAGCTGTGTGAGAAAAGTCTCAGGAGGGCAGCCAGGAGATGCTCCCAGATGCTCTGCTGATGATGGGGGGCCTGGGGAGAATCAGCCTATGCCACCAGGTGCCAGGCTCGCCCTAGAAGTGCAGGAGGCTGTTCTCAGGGGCTGTCCTGAAGGAGCAGTCCCAGTCTGGAGACCCCCAGGAGCAGCCTGAGTAGCTCTGCAGGCTCTGGGGGGAGATGTGGGCTGGGCTGTGGCTGCAGAGCAGATTTGGGTGAGCAAGACTTCATGTGGCCCTGAAGGGGCTGCTGGTGCCAGGCTGCAGCCTTGGCTCCTGCCATCAGCCACACTGGGACAAACATGCTCTGGAGCTCTCCAGGTGACCCTGCCTGGGCCGGGGCTTGCACTCTGCAGGGGCCACAGAATCAGTCTACCAGGTGGGAAGAGACCTCCAAGCTCATTCAGCCCAACCTAGCACCCAGCCCTAGTCAATCAACCAGACCATGGCACTAAGTGCCCCAGCCAGGCTTGGCTTCAACACCTCCAGGCATGGGCACTCCACCACCTCCCTGGGCAGCCCATTCCAATGCCAATCACTCTCTCTTCCAGGAACTTCCTCCTCACATCCAGCCTGAACCTGCCCTGGCACAGCTTGAGGCTGTGTCCCCTTGTTCTGTTGCTGGCTGCCTGGCAGCAGAGCCCAACCCCACCTGGCTACAGCTTCCCTTCAGGGAGCTGCAGAGAGCAATGAGGTCTGCCCTGAGCCTCCTCTTCTGCAGGCTGCACACCCCCAGCTCCCTCAGCCTCTCCTCACAGGGCTGTGCTCCAGGCCCCTCCCCAGCCTTGCTGCCCTGCTCTGGACACCTTCCAGCACCTCAACAGCTCTCTTGAATGGAGGAGCCCAGAACTGGACATACACTCAGGGTCCTTCCCATTGCCCAACCTCCCGTGGCTCTGTGCCTGCAGTGCTCAGGGTGCCCTCCCCAGCCTTGCTGCCCTCTTGCAGCCTCTCTGAGGGCTGTCTTTGGGTTCCCCAGCAGGGAGCTGAGCTATTTCCCAACTCCTCTGACCTTACCTCAGCCAATTCCAGCAGTTCTTACTGCATGCTTGACTGCCCCTGCACGCTCTGCATTTGCCACTCCTGCTCCCCAGGAGTGCTGCTGCAGTGGAGCAGGAGACAGGCAGTGAGTGAGCTTTGGTGCTGCAGAGTCCCCCCCAATCACAGAGCTGAAGTGCTGCAGGGCTTCTTGGAGAGGAGAAGGCTGCAGGGAGACTTTAAAGCTGTATTTCAGTACCTGCAGGCAGGCTGAGGAGGAACTGCTCAGAAGGGGCTGTGGGCAATCACAGGGGCAATGGTTTGGAACTGGAGCAGGGCAGAGTTAGGTTGGACATCAGGAGATGTTCTGCAGTGAGGGTGGGGAGACACTGGCACAGGCTGCCAAGGGAGGTGGTTGAGGTCCCATCCCTGGAGACCTCAAAGATCATCCTGGATGTGTCTCTGTACAGCCTGCTCCAGCTGGAGGTGTCCCTGTGACTGCAGGGGGTTGAGCAAGATGCCCTTGGAGGGTCCCTTCCAGCCTGGTGCATGCTGTGATTCTTCCAAGGAGCTGCCCCTAGCAGCTCTGGGACCAGGCCTTGCCTTTCTTGGCTTTCATGGTGAGGAGGCAGAGGAGGGTTGGAGCTGTGCTGCTTGCTCTGGGCAGAGGCTGGCTCTTAACTTCAGGGCAGACCTCAGGTCCCCTTGGGCACAGCCTGAGCTTCCTGTGGCTGAGCAGCTCTTAGGCAGTGCCAGCTGTGTGCTTGCTCTGCAGCAAGGAGAATGTGAGGGCTTGAAGATGTGGAGCTGAGGGTTGGCAGGCATGGTGGAGATGCCCTCAGCAGGTGGCACTTCCTAGGGAGGCTGTGCTGGGAGATCTGAGGCCAAGGGCAGGTCTTTGGGCAGCAGATGGAGCAGGCAGGGATGGAGTTGGCACACTGCTTGCTGTGCTGGTTGCTGTTGGTGAGCCCATGGGGGTAGAAGGGGTGGGGAGACACTGGCACAGGCTGTCCAGGGAGGCTGGGGATGCCTCCTCCCTGGAGGTGTTCAAGGCCAGGCTGGATGAGGCCTTGAGCAAGCTGGACTGGTGGAGGTGTCCCTGCCCTTGGCAGGGGTTGGAGCTGGATGGTCTCTAGGTCACTTCCAAGCCAGGAGTGCTCCTTGCAGGGAGGACACCTCCCACTGCAGGACCCTGGGTCCGTAGCAGATGCTGGATGCTGCTTTCTGGAAGGCTCTTTCTGCCCTCTCCTGTTGCTCTGGGACATCACAGGAGCTGCCTGCAGGCTCCCTGGAGTGGTGGAGGTTGAGTGTCCTCTGAGTGTGGTCAAGCTGGAAAAGCAGCTGGGGCCCAGAGCCTCCTTGCTCTGAGGCAGGAAAAGGAGCTGAATGTGGGCAGGATGGCACAGACCACCCCACAGTGCTGCCTCTGGGGCTGGGGAGAGCAAAGGTAGGTTAGGAAGATTGACTGGAATGAGGGAAGTGGTGATCCTGGTGGGCTTCCAGGTGTGGCTGTGGTAGAGAGGGGATCTGACCCAGTGCCTAGCAGAGCAGAGGGCATGGACTGGCTAAGGGGGCAGCTGTGCCCTGTGAGCATGTGTGTGGGGGATGGGTTGGTGAGCTGCTGAGGAAAGGCAGCAGAGCTGCCCAGGCAGGAGCCATGGTGGCTGGGTGGAGGCATGGGCTGATGGAGCTGATCCGCTGCAGGTCCTGCTGGAGATGCCCTGGGGCTGGTGGAGGCTTCAGAGAGTTTCCCAGGCTGGGCTGTCTGCTGGGCACGGTGCTGCCTGCAGGAGACCCAGCCCAGGTGTCTGGGCACAGGCTGCTCAGCGCTGAGCTCCCTGGGGAGGGGATGTCTGGAGCCGGGCGGGAGATGCCTGCCCCTCCCTGCTGGCTGGGGCTTGGCCATCTGTGGGACTGGGGGTTTGGAAGGGAGTGCAGCTCCTGCCCTTGCAGCCCTGCTTTCCCTTCCTGTGCCAGTCACAAGTGTTTGGCAGCTTCAGGCCGTGGCTCTTGGGGCTGGAACCGTCTGTGCCCAGCTCCTGCTGGTTGTCCCCTGGCTGGGTGCAGGTCTGTCAGGGGCCTCCTGCTGCTCTTCAGAGCTTGGCCATGTCCTAAGAGCTTTGCTGTGCTCCCCATCACACACTCCAGCACCACCATGGGCACCAAACCATTGCCCGAGTGCCATGGCCACACAGTGCTGGAACACCTCCAGGCATGGGGACTGCACCACCTCTCTGGGCAGCCTCTGACAGTCCCTGACCGCTCTTGCACCAAAGACATTTTCCTCTCCAACCTAACCCTCCCCTGGCACCATTCCAGGCCAGTTGCTCTCCTGCTACCACCTGAGCCTCGGGAGCAGAGCCCAACCCCCCCTCACTGCAGCCTCCAAGAAGAGAGGACTTGCCCAGGGTTGAAGTGCTTGGGGGCCAGTTTGGTTTGGCCTCCTGCAGCAGCAGAGCTGTGCCAGGAGAGTGCTCTGGCAGCTTCTGGAGTGGTGGCTGCTGTACTTCGGTGGCATCCTCTGCTCAGCTCTGTGGGGCAAGTGGACCTCTTGCTGCAGGCTGGAGCAGGGCTGGGGTGGGCACCAGGGGGATTGTTCTAAGGGCCTGTCCTAGGCTGGTCCTGCCCTGGTGCTGTGGAGGAGGAGTGGCAGCCCTGCTGCCGGATGCCATGGGCATGAAGCGGCTCTCACGCCTCGTTAAAGGGGGCGGTGCCAGCTCCAGCAGCAGGCAGCAGCTACAGGTTTGGGCAATTGGGCATGGAGCTGTGAAAGGACATGAGTCAGAGAGGCTTCAGAGAGGCCTGGGGGGAAGCCAAGGCTGCTGATCTCGGGTGCTGTGAGGGAAGCCCTGGCAGGTGCTGCCTGCTGCCTCCCACTGCCCTCTGCGCTGCGCTGGCCACTGCCGCGGGCACCCTGGGGGGCTGCAGCCAGGAGTCTCTCGCTGCCCCTCGGCTCTCTGCTGCTGCTGCCTTTGCCTCTGCAGCGCTGCAGGTCAGACACAGGTTTCCATCTCGGTGTTTCTGTTCATGTCCAAATTCCCTGGTCTCCAAATCATGGAACCATGGAATGGTTCTGGTGGGCAGAGAGGAGACCTCCAGGGCCAACCCAGACCAACCTTCAAGCCAAGCCCTGCCCAGAGGGGAAGCTCCACAGTGACTCAGAGTGCATTGGTTTGGCAGGGACCCTTCAAGGGCATCTTGTCCACCCTGCCTGCAGGCAGCAGGGACACCCCCAGCTGGAGCAGGGACACCTCCAGGCTGATCTCCCAAGCAGCTGTGGAGCTGAGAGTGTTTCCTAGAGCTGGAAGAAGAATCTTCCTCAGGTTAGCTCTGCCAGAGAGGAAACAGATGTAACTTCTTTCATTCCTGGTGGCAAAACTCCCTTTGGGTTTTGTTCTGCCATTGTAGGCACAAATCTTTCCTGTTTTCATGGAAGCACAGAGTGGCTTAGGCTGGAGAAGCCCTTTCAGATCCTCCAGCCCAACCCTTCTCTAACTCCGCTCAGGCTGGGGCTGAGGTATGGCCTTCAGCACCACAGCTCTGGGGCTTAGAGACACCTCCAGGGATGGGCATTCAGCCACCTCCCTGGGCAGCCTGTGCCAGGCTGGGAGAACCCTTCCAGTCAATGAGTGTTTTCTCATCTCCAACCTAACCCTCCCCTGGTGCAACCTGAGGCCATTTCCTTTCCTGCCCCCTGACCCTTGAGAGCAGAGACCCTGCTGGGGGTTTAAGTTGTGGCTTTTCTCTGGCTTTGGGTTTTTTCTGGTGAGGTTATTGCAGGGGTTGAGGTTTGGTTTGGGTTCTCTTGGGGTTTGCTTGCTGCTGTGTGGGGTTTGTTGGTGTTTGCTTTGTTTTTTGCTTGGTGGTTTTTTTTTTTTTTGGGTTTTTCATTCCCAAACACTGCAGAGGTTTTGCCCAACAGCTTCTTTTTGACTTTTTCCAGCCAGCTCTGCCCAGGCTGCCACCAGGGCACACAGCTTCACCTCGCAGCGTGGGCTGGCAGGAAGCTTTGGCAGGACTGGGAACCTCCAGGCCTGGGTTTCCCACGTGTGGCAGGCAGAGCCAGTTGTGCATTTCCGTGCCTCAGAAGGTTGGGCTGGGGGCTGGCACTCAGCAATGTGCACTTCCCTGGCATTCCCATCAGTTGGTGCTGGGCTGAGCCTGCCAGGAGGATGCTCTCCCCTTGGGGTTGGGCTGCATTTCCCACTTGGCCTTCCTTGGCGTGGGCTGGCACCCACTATGAGCTCAGTCACCCAGGCTGGGCTGGGTAGGTTGGGCTGCAGAGGAAGCTCCCTGGGCTACAGCAGGATGGTGCTGAGCTGGGCTGGCTGTGGCCCATCACCCAGACAGGCCTTATTTGGGGCATCCGCTGCCAGGGGCAGGTGGTGGCTGCCAGCCCACGGCTGCAGGAGGTGCCCAAGGTTTGATCTCTTTCCTGCCTGGGCTCCTGCTGATGCAAAACCTGTGGTGAGCGTGGGAGGGGAAGAAGCAGAGGTAAGAGCAGCAGGATGAGGCACCCCCAGGTGAGCCTGGCTTGCTCCTGAGCACAGCACCCTGAGCGTCTGCAGGCAGCTCCTGCCTGCCCCACACCCAGGGCCATCCCTGGAAACCACCCAGCTGGCAGCTCTGCCTCTCCAAGGGCTTGGGGCTGTGCTGGTGGCAGCCAGGAGGCTTTGGGGCTGGGTGGGACTTGCATCAGGCCAGCTCACCACAGGTGGAGCATATTGAGCCCTGTCTTGGGCATGTCCATGTGGCCTTTGGGGACTTAAAGGGGGCTGCAGAAGAGCTGGGGAGGAGCTTCATTGGGGGATGTAGTGACAGGACAGGGGCTGCCAGCTCATGAAGTGTGGCCACCAGCACTCCCAAGGAGCTCCATGGCAGAGACAAAGGGTGATGGGCACAAGTGACTGCTGGGCAGGCTCCAGGAGGAAATGTTCCCATGAGCACAGCTGGACGCTGGAATCCTCTCCCAGGGGAAGCAGTGCAGTCTCCCACACTGGGCACTTGCCTGGCAGGCTCCTCCAGCACCTAGAGAGGTTGGACCAGCTGGCCCTTGGACTCCCTTCCAGCCTGGCACGCTGGGATGGCTGCAGCCTGCTCCCTGATGCTGGGTGGTTCCCCTCTTGATCCTCCAAGGGGGTCTGTGCAGGCAGAGCAGGAGGAGGCTGGGTTGAGGCCCCATGCCCATAGCCAAGCCCTCGGATTTAGGGCTGATGGATCCTGGACCTTGTCTCTTCCTCTGCTTCTTAACCTGCCGTGGCAGCCTGGAAGGTTCCTGCTGGGGTGGGCTCACTGGAGAGCTGCTGTGGCCTTTGTCCTTCACCAGGTGGGGACAGCTCCTGCCTCAGCTCCCTGCGCAGTGCTGGAGACTCCCCAGGGCAGAGCCTGGGCAGCACAGGGGGCATGGGGCTGCGGGTGAGACACTGCCCCGGGGCTGAGCTCCGAGCTTACAGAGCTCCTGCAGCCACGGCCGGGCTGGGCTGGGCAGGGGGTCCCGGGGCAGGAGGTCTGGGCCAGGCTGTGCTGGGCAGGGGGTCCCGGGACAGGCTGGGATGTGCTGGGCAGGGGGTCCCGGGACAGGCTGGGATGTGCTGGGCAGGAGGTCTGGGACACTCTGGGATCCCTTTGCCTTCTGAATCTTGGGCAGAACATTGAAAGTGTTTGGCCAGGGTCGGGGCAACCAACACCTGGAGAGGAGGTCCTGTCAGCCAGGTGCCTCTGCCATGGGCTCTCTGCTCAGCCCAGAACACAGAACTGCCCTGGCACAGAGCATGGAAGCCAGAGGCTTGGCACAGCTCTGCTGGGAAGGAGCTGCAGGCTTGGCCCAGAGCTTCACAGAAACAGCAATCAGGGACTGGGGCTGCTGGGGGAGGTCTCCATGCTCTGGGTGCTGCTCCTGTCCCTGCTGGGACAGCCACGGGGAGCAGGGTGCTCGGACTGCAGCTGCCCCAGGCCTGTCCAGGCCACACAAAGGCTTTGCTCCGTGGTGCAGTGTTGGGTGCCCATCAGGCACAGGCCTGGCTGAGGCTGAGAGGGCTGCCCAGAGCTCACAGGGTGGCTGTGCCCACCTTAGGTGCTGCTGAGCCTTGCTCTGTGGAGGCTGCACAAGCAGACATTCTCCTCCTGCTGCCGCCGCCTTGGCACCTGCCAGCTGCTGGTGCTGTGCTGTGACAGCAGGGCTGCTGTCCAAGATAAACTGAGCCAGGAGCTGTGGCCACGCAGAGCTTCACCTCAGGCCTCTTTCCTCTCGCTGGCAGCACTCAAGCTGCCCTTTAATTAGAGCAGCCCTTCCTGGTGGGCTGGGAGCAGAGCTGGGGAGAAGGCGCAGGGCAGAAGGAGCTTGGCTGGTTGCTGAGCCTGCTTGAGGGCTCACAGCAGAGCTGCAAAGCTGCTGGCTGAGGTCCTGCAGTGCTGAAGTGGAGGCTTCTGCTAGCTCTGAGCATAGGCAGGGGCTGCTCCTGCCCGGAGGGGCAAGGAAGGCCACCAGTGGTGCAGAAGTCACCACAGGCTTGAGTTGGAAGAGACCTTCAAGACCAACCCCACCCCACCATGGCCACTAACCCTGAAGTGTCCTGGGCAGGTGGTTCTGGAGCAGGGTTGATGTCTCCTGCAGCTGGCTGCGGGTGCAGCAGCTCACAGCCTTCCTGCTGCTTGGTGCTCTCTGCACAGCTGAGCTGCAGAGCTGCTTGCCTTTGGGAGAAGCTGAGCTGCCAGCAAGAGTAAGAAAGGCATGAAAAAGTCAACAGAGAGAAGCAGAGGAGAATGGCTTTGGGTGGGGAGAAGGGTCCAGAGGTGGTGATCAAATATAGACTGAGGGCTTAGCTGCCTGGCAGGTGGGACAGCTGGGGCAGGTCTCTAATCCTGCAGAGAGCTCCCTGTTCCAGACGAGCTGTGCTGGGAAGGGCTTGGCAGGGCTGAGGCTTGGGCAGGCTGTGTTTTGGGGTCAGGTGCTGGGAGGTGAGGTGCAGAGGGTGTTGGAGAAGCACCAACAGCTCTTAATATAGCTGAGAATGCGGAACTGGCCGCAGGAACAGGTCGGGCAGCCGGGCAGGAATCCTGCTTGGCAGGCTGGGGACGCAGAGCAGCTCCTGCAGCTACCTCCTGCTTGCTCCTGGCAATTCTGGGGTGGGGATGTTGCTGCTGCCTTCACTGGGCCTTGGCTTGTGTGTGAGCACGGCCCAGACAGTGGCTCAGGTTGTCAAGGACCTCAGAGCTCAGCTGCTCCAACCTCCTGCCGTGCCCAGGGACACCTCTCGGCTAGACTCAGCTGCTCAAGGCCTCAGCCAGCCTGGCCTGCAACACCCCCAGGCAGGAGGCAGCCACAGCCTCCCTGGGCAGCCTGGGCCAGACTCTCACCACCCTCACACTCCACAACTTCTTGCTCAGCTCCACTCTAACCCTGCTCTGCCTCAGCTCCAAACCATTCCCCCTTGGCGTGGCTCAGCCCCCCTCAGCACAAGTCCCTCTGCAGCCTTCCTGCAGGATCCCTTCAGGCACTGGGAGCAGCAGCTGCTGTCCCCATGGTGTGGCAGGAGGAGTTTGTGCTCCAGAGCCCTGCTGGGCTCCTGCTCTGCTGCCATCTCCTCCTCCTAACCCCAACCTTCCTGAACAAAACCCTTCTGGCTTCAAGCTGCTGAAGACCAAGCTGGAGATGCTCTTGGAATGGGCTGGGGCACATTGAAGGGCTGGAGCAGGTCCAGAGAAGGGCACCAAAGGAGGGGAAGGGTCTGGAGAGCAGGGCTGGGGAGGAGCAGCTGAGGGAGCTGGGGGGGGTTGATGTGGAGAAGAGGAGGCTGAGGGCAGAGCTCATTGCTCTCTGCAGCTCCCTGAGAGGAGGCTGCAGTGAGGGGGGAAGGAGGGGTTGGGCTCTGCTCCCTAGGCTCAGGTGGTAGCAGGATGGGACATGGCCTGGGATGGTGCCAGGGAAGGGTTAGATTGGAGAGGAGGAAAAATGTCTTTGGTGCAAGAGTGGTCAGGGACTGGCAGAGGCTGCCCAGGGAAGTGGTGGAGTGCCTGGAGGTGTTCCATGTGGCCCTGGTGGTGCTGAGTTGGTGCTGGACTGGCTGATCTCGGAGACCTTTTCCAACCCAAACCGCTCCATGATGCTTTTGAAGTGAGGTGGCTTTGTCCCAGGAGGAGCAGCCAGGTTGGCTCCCTGCTGCAGGGAGGTGGTGAGGTCTTTGCTGTCATCTCCTGCCCAGAGTCCTGAAGCCCTCAGTGGCACGGAGACATTGCAGCTGCTTAAGGCCAGAGCTAACCCAGAGAGGAGACTGCAGCAGGACAGGCTCTGCCAGCTGAGAGGCAGTGCCCTGGGGCACCTGTGCAGCTCTGCTGTCCCCCATGGCTCTGTCCCTAGAGGCCACCCCTCCTCCCCTCAGCCAGCTGAGGAGGCTGTGTGTGGCTGCGCAGCCGTGGCACCGGGGCCAGAGGAGCTGAGTGCCCTGCTGGGGAAGTTACTCTGCTTGCAGGATGCTGCCTGCTGAGCCTTGTGGTCCAGCCCTGTGGAGCTCACCAGGAGCGTGTGTGGAGGCTGTTGGCACAATCACATCTGCTTGGGCTGGAAGAAACCTGCGAGGTCATTGAGTCCAACCCCCAGCATGACCCCCTGCCCAGGTGCCATGGCCGCAAACTCTTGAGCACCTCCTGGGGCTGTGGGCATGGCTGCTGGCAGGGGCATGGAGGGTGCGGTGCTGAGAGCTGGCTGTGGGCAGTCAGCATGGGCAAAGCACTCGCAGAGAGGATGTCTGCAGGGAGCTGAGCTGAGGCTGCTCAGAACCCCAGGCACACCGAGGTGGCACAGGCTCAGGCTGGGCACTCAGCTGCCAGGTACCCTCAGCTTCCCTTGAGCAAGGTTGTGGAGTCCACAGCAGCCGTTCCAGACCTAATGGCTGTGCTTCTGTGTGACCTGCTCTGGCAGGGGCTTGGTCCCTTCCACCCCACCCATGCTGTGTGACTCCCTGGAGGAGCCCTGGAGCTTCCCCCCCAGGCTGTGGCAGTGCTGCCTTGGGAAGCTGGAGGTGGCAGAGGGGGAGAGAGGTGGTTAGGAGCTGGCAGAGCACTCAGTTGGCTTCCTCTGGGGAGGGTGGAGAACAGCTGCTGTGAAAACGATTCTCCTGGCTGCAGTCTGGGGTGTTTGGGGTCGGGATTATGGGATGGCTTGGTCTGGAGAAGCATTCTGAGGTCATCAGGTCCAACCCTTTTGTGACTGTACTGAGGCTGGGGCACATCTATGTTGTGGAGGGCAGAGAAGGAGCTTGTGCTCAGCAGCTGCTGTGGGCCAGGGCTCTGCTGCTGCTCTGGCTGCAGCCACTGAGGGCTGCTGCAGAAGCTGTGTGAGAGCTGTGAGCAGCAGTGTGCCAAGCCATGAAGCCAACCCAACCCCTTCAGCCTGTGGAGACTCTGCAGCCGCAGAAAGGCTCCAGGAGGTGGCACCAGGTGGCACCAGCTGCCCGCAGAGCGGCCCAGGTGGGCAGCTCTGCTGGGGCAGCTCTGCTGGGGCCTCTGGTCCCTGAGACTTTGATGAGTGATCGTTTAAAGCAGTAGGGAGAAGAAAGGAACAGACAAAACACCACCACCAGCAACCCCCCACCACACACAACCAACCACTCAAAGGAAAGCCCACCCCAATCCAGGGAGAAAAAGCCCAACCAGAACCAAAAGCCCCAGCCCCAAATAAACAACCAAACAAAAAAAAATCCAACCCAGACTCAGCCCAGCAAAAGGAAAAATCCCAACCAAACCCAACCCCAAATCTATCGAACAAACCAAGCAGGCTAAAAACCCCAAACACAACCCCACAAAGGATAAAAGCTGAGCAGAAGAGCTTGCAGCTGGAGGAGCTTCAGCCTGCCACCAGCACAGGCTGCTCAGAGCCTCACCCAGCCTGGCCTTGAGCACCTCCAGGCAGGGGCAGCCACAGGCTGTGCCACGGTCTCACCACCCTCACTGTCAGCAATTTCTTCTTTCCACTCTGTCTCCCCTCTCCCAGCTCAAAGCCATTCTTCCTCGTCCTGGCACAGCCAGCCCTTGTCAAAAGCCCCTGCCCAGCTCTCCTGGAGCCACTTCAAGTACTGGAAAGTGGCTGAAGCTCCTTGTCCCCTGTGGTGGCTCAAGGAAGTTGATCAAAAGGTTGTCTTCTGCTGAGCACTGTGCCTGAGCTGCCAGCAGAAGGAAGGTCCTGCTGCAGTGGCAGCAGCAGTGCCCAGCTCTCAGCAGTGCCCAGCTCTCAGCAGTGCCCAGCTCTGCAGCCTCGCAGGAGTCAGCTCTGACAAGTTCTGCTGCTCTCCTCCACAGGTTTTCATCTCTGTCAACTGCCTCAGCACAGACTTCTCCTCCCAGAAGGGTGTCAAAGGCCTGCCCCTCAACCTGCAGATCGACACCTACAGCTACAACAACAGGAGCAACAAACCTGTCCACAGAGCCTACTGCCAGATCAAGGTCTTCTGTGACAAGGTAGGCATGGCTCAGAGTGCTGCTGGCCCTTGGCACAGGCGAGGCTGGGTCCTTGGCACAGGCAAGGCTGGGGCAGTGTTGCTGGCCCTTGGCACAGGCAAGGCTGGGCAGTGTTGCTGGCCCTTGGCACAGGTGAGGCTGGGGCAGTGCTGCTGGCCCTTGGCACAGGCAAGGCTGGGCAGTGCTGCTGGCCCTTGGCACAGGCAAGGCTGGGCAGTGCTGCTGGCCCTTGGCACAGGCGAGGCTGGGGCAGTGTTGCTGGCCCTTGGCACAGGCAAGGCTGGGCAGTGCTGCTGGCCCTTGGCACAGGCGAGGCTGGGGCAGTGCTGCTGGCCCTCTGGGAGAGTCTGTCCCCACCTTAGCACTTTGTTTGCTTCTTTTTCTCCCCAGACCTGCCCCTTGCTGCTTTGGCTCCCTGCAGCCTGTGCTCAGCCCTTCAGCTCACCCACAGCCTGCCCCAGGTGTCCTGCTGTGGCAGGGATGTTTGACTCGGTGATCTCCAGAGGTCCTTCCAGCCCCTACTCTAGTGACAAGTTGCCCAGTCGCTTCCTGGTGCTGTGCTGGGGCTGCTGCCAGGCTGGTGGCTCTGCAGTCAGCAAAGGGGTGGGTGGGCAGGCAGTGCATGGCTCAGAGGAGAGCTCTGAGGCTGTCCCTAGCCTCCAGCAGCATCTCATGTGGCAGTGCTACTGCAGCTTGCAGTTGCCCTTGGGACTGGGACCTCTGCTCTGCTCTGGAGTGGTGCCAGGGGAGGGTTAGGCTGGAGAGGAGGAAAAATGTCTTTGGTGCAAGAGTGGTCAGGGACTGGCACAAGTTGCTCAGGGAGGTGGTGGAGTCCCCATGCCTGGAGGTGTTCCAGCCCCCTGTGGCCATGGTGAGGTTGGGTTGGTGGCTGGGCTGGATGCCCTCAGAGGCCTTTTCCCACCCAATCCATTCCCTGAGCCCTCCTCTGTGCTGAGCCTGCCTCTTGCTCCCTCTGGGCACGCAGCAGTGTGGGGCTGGTGCCTGATGGCTCTGCAGCAATGCAGAAGCTTTGGAGCTTGCTGCCTTCCAGCCATGGGAGCTGGGGCCAAGTTCTGTTTGTCACTGCATCACATCCAGCTGTACCCAAAGGGCTGTCTGAGGTGCTGGGCAGGTGCTGTGTGAGCAGCCCTTACAGCTGCAGGTCCTGACCTGCAGACCCCAGGCTGGGCAGCCCCTCCTGGCTCCTGCAGCAGCTGGCATTTTGGCAGGGACCCCCCATTTCCTGCCCTGCTATGACTCCTGGGGAGCAGTTGGCTGATCCTGCCTGTCTGCAGGCCCTTCCTCACAGTGGTGTCCACTCCTGCAGCCCTTCGTGCAGGAGTGCTGTCAGCTCTAGGCTCTGCAGGGAGGGCCAGGTCCATGCTGGGCAAACAGCACACAGTGAAGGGTCTGTGGCCCCCTGAGGGTCAGCTCTTTGTTGAAGCTGTGCTGGTGCTGCATGCCTGAGCTGCCTCTGAACCCAGGCACTGCCATGGCAGAGTCCTCTGCTGCCCTTCTTGTGCCTACAGATCTATGGAAGCCCTAGGGAAGGTCAAGCACTGCAGGGCAGGAAGGAAGGGGGAGAGGTCCCACACCTGAGGGGGAAGGGAAAGCTGCTGAGAGTCTCTAGTCTGTGGCTGCTGCCTCTGAGCCAAAGTCTCTTCGTGGGCCTGTCTGCCCCTCTGCCCAGTCCACAGATGCCCCCAGGGTGTTTGGGGTTCATCTAGCCCTGTGTGGCTCAAGACTGGAGGAAAGCAGCCTGGCTGTGATGGTGTCACCTGTGACACCCTGGTGCATGAGCTTTGGAAGGGACCTCACAGATCCTCCAGCTCCAACCCCTGCCATAGGCAGGGACACCTCCACCAGCTCAGGGTGCCTAAGGCCTCATCCAGCCTGGCCTTGACCACCTCCAGGGGGAGGGAGCATCCTGGGATGGGTTGGATTAGTAGGGATGTTGAAGATCATCTGTTTCCAAGGCCCTTGCCATGGACTGTGCCATGGGCTTGGAACTAGATGATCTTCAGCCTTCCATTAGCCCAAGTTGCTCAAGGCCTGGCTGCAGTCTGGGGTGTTTGGGGTTGGGATTATGGGATGGCTTGGTCTGGCCATGAGCACCTCCAGGGAGAGGGCATCCGCAGCCTCCCTGGGCAACCTGTGCCAGTGTCTTCCTCACCTTCACTGCCAAGAATTTCTTCCTCATGTCCAGTCTCAGTCTGCCCTCCTCAAGCTTCAACCCATACATTCTGAAGGACATGGAAGGGTCCTGGATGAGCTTGTTGGGTTCCATGAGCTGATGGCCGGGCAGCCTCCAAGCTGGCATAGCCTGGCTGGCCTTGCAGGCTGGGTGCTGTGGAGCTGCTGTCTGGGGGAGCTGGGGGCCCTCTCCTGCAGCTGGAACAGGCAAACCATCCAACTCCAACAAACCCAACAAACAAGAGGAGGGCAAACCCAACCTCTGCCCTCCCCTTGATCTCTCCTCTGGCAGGGGGCAGAAAGGAAGATCCGGGACGAGGAGCGGAAGCAGAGCAAGAGAAAAGGGAAATGCAGTGACCCCAACTCCCAGCTGAATGCCTGTGAGTAGAAATGGTGCCCTCTGTGCTGCCAGGGTTGCACCTCCTTCTGCTCACCCTGCCCTGTGCACTCCATCTCCACCCCTCATGGCACAGCTGCAAGGGCGACGGAGGCTCCGTGTGCCACTTGGGAATGAGGAGGGCAGTGGGTGCCAAGTGGGTACCAGGTTACTCCTGGGGAGATTCCAGCTAGGCACAAGAGAACTTGGCACAAAGACAACGAACCACTGGGGTCAGCTTAGGGGAGTGGTGGAGCCCCCAGCATGGGCCACTTTGGAGGTCCAACCTTGCACTGGACCAGGTTGCTCCAGGCCTTGGCTGAAGGCTGTGAAGGCCTCAGCCCTGCTGATAGAGGCTGTGCAGCTTGCTCTGCCCTCGCAGAGCTGCAGAGGACTTGGATGGGACCTCCCCAGCAGAGCTGCTCCAGGGAAAGCCCTCACCCTGCAGCCCTGCCCTCCTGGCACTGCTCCCTGTGCCAGCAGCAGCCCAACTGGTTCAACCAGCACGCAGCTCCCAGGGCTTGCTGGGCAGGATTTTCCTGACACTGCAGGTCCAGGCTGTGGAGCAGCTTCAGAAGAGTCATCTGCTCCTAGGGCAGCTGCAGACAGGGCTGGGCTGATGTGGTTGCAGAGAAACAGCTTCAGCAGCCTGCTGGCACCACGCGGGGAGCAGCCCCAGCAGCTTCCTGCAGCCCTCTGCCAGGGCTGGGGAGTGCAGGCAGCTGCAGTGCAGCTTTCCAGCTGCTTTCCAGGCTGCACTCCCTAGGCCTGGATGTCTGGATGAGGCTTCCTTAGCCTGCCATGGGCTTGGTTTTCCTGGAAAGTCTATGCCAGTGCTGTCCAGGACTGCTGTGAGAAGTATGGGATTTGCTCTAAGCCATAGCTGCTGGACCCAGTCCAGGGTCACCAATGGCTTGTGTGCAGCAGGGACTCAGCTGCAGCAGTAGAGGAGGTTTGCAGCAGGGACTCAGCAGCAGCAGCAGAGGAGGTTTGCAGCAGGGACTCAGCAGCAGCAGCAGAGGAGGTTTGCAGCAGGGACACAGAAGCAGCAGCAGAGGAGGTCTGCAGCAGGGACTCAGCAGCAGCAGCAGCAGAGGAGGTTTGCAGGAGGGACTCAGCTGCAGCAGCAGAGGAAGTTTGCAGCAGGGACTCAGCAGCAGCAGTAGAGGAGGTTTGCAGCAGGGACTCAGCAGCAGCAGCAGAGGAGGTTTGCAGGAGGGACTCAGCTGCAGCAGCAGAGGAGGTTTGCAGCAGGGACTCAGCAGCAGCAGCAGAGGAGGTTTGCAGCAGGGACTCAGCAGCAGCAGCAGAGGAGGTTTGCAGCAGGGACTCAGCAGCAGCAGCAGAGGAGGTTTGCAGCAGGGACTCAGCAGCAGCAGAGGAGGTTTGCAGCAGGGACTCAGCAGCAGTAGAGGAGGTTTGCAGGAGGGACTCAGCAGCAGCAGCAGAGGAGGTTTGCAGCAGGGACTCAGCAGCAGCAGCAGCAGCAGAGGAGGTTTGCAGCAGGGACTCAGCAGCAGCAGCAGAGGAGGTTTGCAGCAGGGACTCAGCAGCAGCAGCAGAGGAGGTTTGCAGCAGGGACTCAGCAGCAGCAGAGGAGGTTTGCAGCAGGGACTCAGCAGCAGCAGCAGAGGAGGTTTGCAGCAGCAGAGGAGGTCTGCAGCTTCTCACACTGGTTTTGTGCAGAGGCTGAGCATTCTTAGAGCACAATCAGTTAGCAAGAGCAAAAGCCGAGCCCAGAGGTGTCGCCTCTGGGGGCCATGAGGAGCTAAGTGTTTCACTGCAGCTTGTGTGACCCAAACCCAAAAGCTTCTCACTTGGTAGTGGAACAGTTGGATGGAGCCTTGAGCAGCCTGGGCTGGTGGTGCCCATGGCAGCAGGGTGGACCTGAATGCTCTCTAAGGTCCTTTCCAGCCCACACTGGGGTCAGTTTGACACCAACATGCCTGAAGTGCAGTTTAAGGCATCTCCTGCCTCCCTCTGTCCCAGACAGGTCTTTGTGGGTGACTTCTGCCCTCCTGGGGCCTCTTGTCTGCTGTGTTGAGAGCCAAAGTGCTCCATGGGAGACAGTGCAGGTCCTGCCGGGGGCCAGCAGCTTGGGCTGGGCAGGACAAAGAATGTGGAACCAAACCTGTAACCCTCAGTGGGGCACCCTGCATGCCATAGCCTCGGTGGCACCTCTGCAGCCTGCTGCTGCTGTGCTGCTGCCTCTGGGAGGCTCCCAGCTGCAGCCATCCGGGCTTTAGGTTGTCTTCTCTGTTTCCCATGCCCCCTCCTGGGAAGCCCAGGGACCTTCTGAGGGAGCAGAGAGGGAGAAGGGTGCCCCCAGGCTGCCTCTGCCCTCTTTGGGGTGCTCTGGTGCACACCTGTGTCGCTCTGCTGCCTGGCTGGGCAGGCCATTTTCCAGCCCAGTTCAAGGAGAGATGGAGCAACCCCTGGTGCAGGCCCTCAGCTGAGGTGGGCAGCTCAGTGCCAGCCTCCTCTGTAGCAGCAGCAGCTCCTCCCTTTGCTGCTCGGCAGTGGCTGTGCTGCTGCAGCGGCACAGGGCAGGCAGAGCCCCACGGGTGCCCTGAGCCTGTGCCCCCCTGGGTGTCCCTGCAGTTTCTGATGTGAAGGTGCCACTGCTGCCCTCCCACAAGCGCACAGACATCACCATCTTCAAGCCCTTCATGGACCTGGACACCCAGCCAGTGCTCTTCATCCCTGACGTGCACTTTGCCAACCTGCAGCGCGGTGCCCACGTGAGTCGAGCTGCTGGCCCTGGGGTGGGGAGGGCTGGGGGCTGTTGGCAGAAGCCAAGGGTGCTGTCTGCAGGCAGGCAGTGCCAGCCTGGCTGCACTCCTGCTGTGGCCTGCTGTCTTGCAGGCAGGAGACCTTGCTGCCAGCTGCACTGGCTGCAGCCCACGATGGGTACCTGGGGCACAAACTCGCCTGTGGGCTCCCGGCTCCTGTAGTGCCCTTTGCACAGCAGCTGCTGCCTGCTCTTCTGTCTGTGCCAGGGCTCCTGCTGTGCTGCTGCAGACCTTGGGCTCCTCCAGCCTGCAGGGTGAAAGGCTGCTCTGTGGAACTGGCAGCTGTGCCAGCTCTGATCTGGGGGCTGGACTTGATGATCTCCTTGGGTCCCTTCCAACCCCTAATATCCTGTGATCCTGCGAGGTTATCTGCTGCCAGTGCCCAGCCTCAGCCTTCCCGGGAAGTCCCAGCTGGGAGGAGGCTGGCAGGGGTGAAAATGAGAGTGCAGCCAAGGTGGGAAGTGTTGAGCCCTGTGCTGGGAGCCTGCTGTGCTCTAGCAGAACTCGGCCTTGATTCTGAGGGTGCTGCCCAAACTCCCAAGGGGAGGGGGCATCACCCTGTGCCCCGAGAGCTGGCTTGGGTGTTCCTCTGAAGGCTCCATGACAGCCCAGGCCAAGGTGGGCAGCTCTTGTGTGCCACTCTCTGACTTGAGCCCCTCTGGTTTCTGTAGGAAGAGGTAAAGTTGGAAGTTGATTGACCTTAGGCTGATAAGCTCCAACCTTCTCCCCAGCACCTCCAGCACCACCAGACCCTGTCCCACAGTGTCACATCTGCTTGTTTCTTGAAGACTTGCAGGAATGGTGCCCCCACCACCTCCCTGGGCAGCCTGTGCCAAGGCCTGAGACCCCTTGCTGGGAAGAGCTTCTCCCTGTCAGACCAGCCCCCCAGAGCTGTTGGGGTTGGAAGAGACCTGTGAGGTCAGCCAGTCCAGCCACCAGCTACCAGCCTGCTCCTGCCCTGGCACAGCTCACTGGTGCTGGGGAGCTGGAGCTGAGGTCTGGTCTGATGCAGGGATTTGAGCTCTGGGGGACGCTCTGCCAGTCCTAGGGGCAGAGGTAGGTTGTGGAGGCCAGTGCCTGCTGCTCACACCAAGCACCTTGCTCCTGGGGCTGCGGCTGGCTCCTGCCTTGGCAGCCTTGCTTGCTGTGCCCTGCTGGCTGGGGCAGCTTCTCCCTGGCCCCTGCAGCTCCTGCCACGGGCTCAGGGCTTCCCTCTCCAGCTTGCTGCTGCTGGGCCTCTGCTCATGCAGGATGCAGCAGGGCTGTTGCTGCATGCCAGGCACTCCTTGGGGCAAGGCCTTTGCTGAGTGGCTGTTCGCAGGTGGCACTTAAGAGGGACAGGGACAGCATTGCTGAGGAGACCTTGGTACAGCAGCCTTGGCCCCTGTCCCCCTGTAGCCTTGGCCTGCAGCCTTGAGGAGGCTCTGTGGTGCTCTCTGAGGCCCAGGTACCATCAGGTCCTTGCCAGCTTTGTGGAGTAGGCTGCCCAGAGAGGCTGTGGATTCTCCTCTGGAGACTTCCCAGCCCCATCTGGATGTGTTCCTGTGTGCCCTTGGACTGGGTGCTCTCCAGAGGTCCCTGCCACCCCCTACCACTCTGTGGTTCTGTGGACTGGCCTCAGGCTAGGCATAGAATGTTGGAGTTGGTGCTTTATGAAGGCTCCTTCCCAACCAAAGCCATTCCATGGCTGCAGTTCGGTGGGTAAGAAAATCTCCCTTTGTTTTGAAAGGTCCTTCCTGTGGCTTCAGAAGAGCTGGAGGGTGAAAGGTAGGAGCTGCACCACTTCACTCTGCTCAGTTGTGCCCTCAGACAGAGGCTGAGACCCTGCCCCTGTACCACTGCTAACACTTTGCCTCTCCACGACAGCTCCAGCTTGAAGAGAGGAGCCTACATGGGTGAAGAGGACTTCATTGCTGCTCCAAACAAGCTGGCCAGGGTAGAAGAACCAAAGAGAGGTTTGGATTCTCTTTCAGACTGAATTCCTTCAGGCTTTGCCCACCAGGAGAGAGCTGCAGCTAGGCTCAGGGAGCTGCTGCTGTGCTTTTGGAGCCTGTTTTTCTGCCTCTCAGCACGGAGGTGCACACCAGACTGTGGCTCAGCCTCACAAAGCCTTCTCAGTGGCAGAGTTTTGGGGGTTTTCTGCCAGCTCAAACACTTGAGTGGCTCTGAACCTGTAAGCATAGAGCTCCAGAAGGAGGTGAGCAGCCTGACAGGTTCCTTGGTGGGTTAGGGGAGAGAATTCTTCACACAAGCCACAAAATAACTTCTGGAAGGCTTCTCCAGAACTCGAGGCAGTGAAAGGCAGGAGCTAGGTCTGGGCATAGAGCTGCTGCCTCTCTCCTGGTGCTGCTCAGAGAAAGGTCTGTTGGTTTTTAACCCCTTGCCACCTCCTGCAGCTGGATGTTGCCGTGGTGGTGTGGGAGGAGATGAGAGGTCCCTTTGGAGGTGGCCTGGTGACAGTTGTGTGGTGTGGAAGGGCCTGGGACAAAGCTTAAAGGATTAAAAAGGGAGGGAGGGTTGGACCTCATGGTGCAGCCAAGGTTAAGCTTAGCAAGTGTGAGCTTAGTGGAGGGCACCCACTAGTGGATGTGAGCTTAGTGGATGGGCAGTGGGGAGGGATGGATGCCATCAACAGGAGTTGGAGGTCTTGGGGGTCCTCTTTGCTGTGGGCCATGAAGTGAGATCCATGGAGAGGTTTGGCTTGGAAGGGACCTTGAAGATCACCTAGTGCCAAGCTCACAGCAGAGAGAGCCTGGGACCAGATGATCTTCATCCTTCCACTAGCCCAAGTTGCTCAAGGTCTCCTCCAGCATGGCCTTGAAAGCCCTGCAGGGAGGTGCTGCAGGGTCCCCCTGTGCTCCCTGGGCTCCAGCAGCCTGAGCTCCTCTGCTTCCTGAAGCCTGTGGCCTGCTGGTGGCAATCTGCCTCTAGCAGAGGGATTCCATCGAGGTTCTGCCCTGTCCTGAGCTCCCCTTGCACAATTAGCTGTGCCACTAATTGGTGCACGCTGCAGGTGTGGCAGGGTGAGGCTGCTGAGCCCTTGTTTACAGGGCAGGCTGCAGTACCTGCTGGGTAGGGCAGCATTAAAGGAGCCAAACTGTCGCAGTCTGAGCTCCCTCCCTCCCATGCCTCATTCCTCTGCCCTGCTGCAGCTGTTCCACGAGGCTGCTCTTCCCCACAGTGGCTCCCCAGAGGAGGCATGGGGCTGCTCAGCTCTTTGTCTTTCTCCTTCTGTCTCCCTCCTAGCAGCAGCCCAGAGCTGTGTGGTGTCAGCTGGGGTGAATCATGGAATCAGTCAGGGTTGGAAGGGACCACAAGGATCAGCCAGTTCCAACCCCCCTGCCATGCCCAGGGACACCCTACCCTAGAGCAGGCTGCCCACAGCCTCAGCCAGCCTGGCCTTAAACACCTCCAGCCATGGGGACTCAACCACCTCCCTGGGCAACCCATTCCAGCCTCTCACCACTCTCATGCTCAACAACTTCCTCCTCACCTCCACTCTCAATCTCCCCACCTCCAGCTTTGCTCCATTCCCCCCAGTCTTGTCACTACCTGACAGCCTCAAAAGTCCCTCCCCAGATTTTTCATAGCCCCCTTCAGATCCTGGAAGGCCACAAGAAGGTCACCTGGGAGCCTCCTCTTCTGCAGACTGCACAGCCCCAACTCTTTCAGTCTGTGCTCACAGCAGAGCTGCTGCAGCCCTCTGAGCATCCTCGTGGCCCTTCTCTGGACACACTCCAGCATCTCCACATCCCTCTTGTAATGGGGGCTCCAGAACTGGATGCAGTACTCCAGGTGGGGTCTCAGCAGAGCAGAGTAGAGGAGGAGAATCACCTCCCTGGCCCTGCTGGCCACACTTCTCCTGCTGCAGCCCAGGCTCTCACTGGCTTTCTGGGCTGCAAGTGCACACTGCTGGCTCCTGTTGAGCTTCTCATCCAGCAGCACTCCCAAGTCCCTCTCCTCAGGGCTGCTCTCCAGCCACTCACTGCCCAGCCTGGATTTGTGCTTGGCGTTGCCCTGACCCAGATGCAGGACCCTGCACTTGATGTGAGTGTGGCTGGTGCCTGGCAAGGGCTGGGAGATGAGGTGCAGGGAGGACTGCACAGGTTCACAGAATCACAGAATGAAGCAGGTTGGAAAAGACCTCTAGGATCATTGAGTCCAACCTATCACCTAACTCTCCTAATCAACTAAACCATGGCACTAAGGTTGTGTGAGAGTGAGGAGGAGGCTGGGAGGGCTTCATCTGCTTCTCAACACAGCCTTCTGGCTCTGGAGCTCTCCTCACCCTCCTCTCAGCAGCCACTTCCCTGTTTCCATGCCTGGGGATGAGCCTGGGCTCAAGGAGCTGTGTGTCTGTGTGCCCCCGCGTCTGGGCAGGTGGTGTCATTGTGCAGAGCCCCGCAGCAGGTGCCCTGTGGGCACCCCAGGGTCTCGGAGCTGTGTGGTTTGTGCTCCACCTTGCTGCATTTCAGCCAGAACTGACCCTTTTGGGGTGGGTAACAGAGCAAAGCTGGAGAGGTTTGCCAGGAGAGATGCTGCAGGCCTGGGGCTAAGGCAGCCTGGCATGCTCCCAGGGCAGGGCTCAGTGTCCACTGTGCCTCCTCAGGAGCCCTTCAGTGTCTGCTGCCCTGACCTGCCCCAGCTGTGCTTCCCCAGGAGCACAGCTGGGCACTGGAATGCCCTGCCAGAGGCAGCAGTGGAGTCCCCTACGTGGGACAGCTTCCAGACAGCCTGCAGGCTACTGGCCCAGCACCCTTCAGCTCCACCTAGGGGGTGGGGGGTGGATCAAATGGTTCTGGGGGCCCTGTCTAGCTGGCATGCTGGGGTCCTGTGGCCATACAGCTGTCTCTGAGGAGCAGGTCCCCAGCAGAGCCCTCTCTGCTCTGCTTGCAGTGCTGCTTTACGTCCGGAAGGAGTCGGAGGAGGTTTTTGATGCGCTGATGCTGAAGACTCCCTCTCTGAAGGGTCTGATGGAAGCAGTAAGTACCCAGGCTCTTCTCTGAGCCTCCCCTCCAGCTTGAGCAGGAGCAGCTCAGCCCACGGAGCTGTGCCCTGTCACAGCCTGGCTGAGGAGCTGGAGGCTGCTTCCCCTCAGTACCATGGAAAGCAAGGCAGGGGCTGCATTAGTTCAGCATTAGGGCTTGCAAGGAGCTTCACTGCTGCCTCTGTGCCCCACACCAGGCTGTAAGAGAAGCTCAGGCATGGTGCCCGGGGTCCTGAGAGCCCCAAAGGGCCAGGCACAGCCCCGAGGCTCCCCTCTGCTGCAGGCTCTGCTCTGGCCCAATTGCAACAGCAGCTCTGCAGAGATTCCTGCCTCTGCCAGAGCAGCCCCCAGCCTCCTGCTGCACCAGGAGTGACTTCCACCTGGATGGAGCTGCTTTCAGCTTCCACAGCCTCCTCTGGGGCTCCTTTCCCTGCTGCTAGCCTGCTTCTGGAGAGCTGCAGGCAGGCTGTGGTGTGCTGGGCAGTCCTGTGCCTGTGCACACGTGCGTGAAATGGCTCCAGCAGCCTGCCCTGCCCTGCTGCTGCGCAGCTCAGCTTGGCACCAGCTCACAGCTCAGGCCCTGCCTGCCTCCTCCTTGCTGCTCAGAAGCTTTGCCTTAACCTCAGCTGGCACCATGGAGTGGCTGCCTGGCTCTTGCCCCTGCTGTCTGGTGGGCAGGGAAAAAAAGAGGAGCTTAGGAGGGTGAGACAACAGCAGTTCAATAATGAGAATATTGTGCTGAAGAGGAAGATGGAGACAGAGAAATAGACCTGAGGGCAGACAAGGGATGCTCACCCACTACCTGCCCAGCATGGCAGAGCAAACCAGGCTGGAGTCACTGCCTTCAGGCCTCTGGAGGCTCTGCAAGGAAGTGTCTTCCTGCTGAGGTCACCCTGATGGCCAAGGGGGACAGCTCCTGTGCCCTTAGCAGCAGAGCTCTCTGCTCTGCTGCTGCTTTCTTCTTGCCCCAGCCCCTTTGGCCTCTGGTTTTCAGCTGAGCCTTTCCACAGTGGGTTTAAAACTGGGGTCTGATGTGCTAAGAGAGCCAAAGGGGGTGGGGGCAGGGGGCTGCTGGCTGAGGGTCATTACCCAAGACCTGGCAAGGGCAGAGGAGAGTTTCCCACCTGCAGGGCTGTGCTGCAGCTCAGTGCTGGCTGCTGAGGCAGAGCAGCAGTGCTCCTCTGCAGTGCTGCCTTAGCTGCTGCAGGACAGTGAGCAAGGAGACCCCCAGCAGCCCCCCCAGTGAGCAGGAGACCCCCAGCAGCCCCCTGCCTCAGCACTACTGCTGCCTTCTGTTGCAGATCTCAGACAAGTATGAAGTGCCCCTGGACAAGATAGGCAAGATCTTCAAGAAGTGCAAAAAAGGGTGAGTGTGGCCCAGGGAGGCCTCCTGCCTGCATCCCTGCCCCTCCTCAGCCTCTGCTGGGGCCTTCTGCAGCACTGTGTGCAGGCAGCTCCTGCCCTCAGCCCCTGGGCAGCTTCTCCTGCCTCCCCCCACCCCAGCTCTGCCCTGGTGGGACCACACCTGGAGAATTGTGGCTCCCCAGTTCAAAAGGGACTGGGATATACTGGAGAGAGTCCAGGAGGGACTGTGAGGATGCTGAAGGACCTGGAACCATCTGTGTGAGGAGAACAGGCTGAGAGCCCTGGCGCTGGTTAGCCTGGAGAGAAGAAGGCTGAGGGGGGATTTGATGGGTGCCAAGAGAGGCTGTGGAGTCTCCTCCTCTGGAGAGATTCCAGCCCCTCCAGGACGTGTTCCTGTGTGGTCCTGCCAGGGCAGGGGCTTGGACTGGATGATCTCCAGAGGTCCCTTCCACACCCTCCATTCCCTGATTCCATAGGAACCTCCAGCCTGACTTCTGGCTGAAGCCAGGTCCTGAGGGCTGGGCTGCTGGCACCAGGGCTGGTGCTGCCAGGGCAGAGCAGCTGGGCTTGTTAAGGACTGCTGGTGGCACAGAGCCTGCTTTAGCTCCCCTTCACCTGTCTGGGGCTTCTGCCCATGGCAGTGGGGTTGGAACTGGAGGATCTTCAGCCTCCCCCTAGCCCAGGCTGCTCAAGGCCCCATCCAGCCTGGCCCTGAACACCTCTAGGGAGGGAGCATCCTAGGATGGGTTGGGCTAGAAGGGATGTTGAAGATCATCTAGTGCCATGTCCTCTGCTATGGGCTGTGCCATGGGCTTGGAACTAGAGGCCTCCTTCAGCCTGGCCTTGAGCACCTCCAAGGAAGGGGCATCCATGGCCTCCCTGGGCAGCCTGCTGCAGTGTCTCAGCAGTCTGAGGTCTGAGAGCTTCCCCTTTGCAGTCTCTGACTGTTTTTCTCCTCCCAGGATCCTGGTGAACATGGATGATAACATTGTGAAGCACTACTCCAATGAAGACACCTTCCAGCTGCAGATTGAGGAGGCTGCAGGATCTTACAAGCTGACTCTGACTGAGATCTAAGCTCAGGCAGCCTCTGGGGGTCTCAGGCCAAGGTCTCCAGTGAACCTTTTCCCACGACTTAGGAGGCTGGGCAGAACTCTGAGCACCTTCTTCAGAGGAGAGCCAGGGGCCGCCTCGTTCTGAGGAGCAGAGCAGTGGCCCTGCCTCATCCCTTTGCCTTTCTGTTCTTCCCAAAGGACATCCCAGTGCTCAGAGCCTTATTTGCACTTGGACTGAGCGAGCACAGACCAGCAGTGTGTAAAACAGCAGTAAACACAGGAGGGGACAGCTCCTGGAGGTGGCCTTGTAGGGTGGTGATCTCTTATTTAAACCTCTTCAGTACCCACGAGCCCGGCCCCAGCTGACAGCCTTCCACTGGACTGGTTTCTGCTGGGATTGCTGCAGAGCTGCTGCTGGATCCTGGCAGGAGCTGAGTGCAGCTTGGAGAGGAGCCTGTGCCGTGTTCACTCGTGGACAGGGCAGGTGGTTGGAGTCCTTTTGCGGCGGCGTGGGGGTGCGGAGCTGCCTTGCTTGTGAAGAAGTGTCCCCGGGAAGGGTGTGAAGCTCTCCTGTGTGTAAGTGCAATATGCCTGTCCAGGTCTGTAAATGTGTACATAGCACTGAGAGCTCTAATATATACAGACATGGGGCCACCTCCTCACTATACAGGGCCCTGGAGCCCACCTCCTCACTATACAGAGCCCTGGAGCCCACCCCCTTACTATATAGAGCTGTGGGCCCACCCCCTTACTGTACAGAGCCCTGGAGCCCACCTCCTCACTATATAGAGCTCTGGAGCCCACCTCCTTACTATATAGAGCTGTGGGCCCACCCCCTTACTGTACAGAGCCCTGGAGCCCACCCCCTTACTATACAGGGCCCTGGAGCCCACCTCCTCACTATACAGGGCCCTGGAGCCCACCTCCTCACTATACAGGGCCCTGGAGCCCACCTCCTCACTATACAGAGCCCTGGAGCCCACCCTCTTACTATATAGAGCTGTGGGCCCACTCCCTTACTGTACAGAGCCCTGGAGCCCACCTCCTTACTATACAGGGCCCTGGAGCCCACCTCCTTACTATGCAGGGCCCTGGAGCCCATTCCCTTACTGTACAGAGCCCTGGAGCCCACCTTCTCACTATATAGAGCTGTGGCCCACCTCCTCACTATACAGAGCCCTGGAGCCCCCCTGTTCCATGGGTGCAGCCCTGGAGCCCCCCTCTTTACACAGCCATGGGGCCACCTCTTTGATGTGCAGAGCCCAGGACCCTACCTCTGCAGTAAATGGAGCCATGGGTCCCCCTGTCGCTGTTCCCTGCTCATCTCCAAGCAGCCCCTCCGCCCTGGGTGTGCCCCTCGGTGGCCAGCCTGGCTGCTGTGCCCCAGCTCTGCCAGGCACTGCTGCCCAGGCAGCTGGTGGCCAGCCTGGCTGCTCTGCCCCAGCTCTGCCAGGTGCTGCTGCCCGGGCAGCTGGTGGCCAGCCTGGCTGCTGTGCCCCAGCTCTGCCCCAGCTCTGCCAGGCACTGCTGCCCAGGCAGCTGGTGGCCAGCCTGGCTGCTGTGCCCCAGCTCTGCCAGGCGCTGCTGCCCAGGCAGCTGGTGGCCAGCCTGGCTGCTCTGCCCCAGCTCTGCCAGGCGCTGCTGCCCGGGCAGCTGGTGGCCAGCCTGGCTGCTGTGCCCCAGCTCTGCCCCAGCTCTGCCAGGCACTGCCGCCTAGGCAGCTGGTGGCCAGCCTGGCTGCTGTGCCCCAGCAGGAGGCTTGGGCCATGGCTGCAGCTGATGCCCAGAAGAGCCAAGCAGAAGTGGTTTCCTGGGCTGCTCCTCGCTGCTGCAGAGCAGGAAGGAGGCTCTGCAGGCTGGGTCTTATTACTGATGTTTGGGGTGGCAGTGCTTAGGGCTCAGCCCAGATGAGCCTAAGGGCTGGAGCCAGCTTGTGAGGTGCTAGGGTGCTGCCAAGGGGAAGTGCACAGACAAGGCTTTGGGAGAGGAAAGTGATATCCTGGCAGAGCAGCAGTGGGCACCAGGGCCTGGGAGCAGGAGCAGTGCTCCTGGTGTGTGCAGGCTGCCAGGCTCGGAGGGGCTGCTGGACAGGCCAGGGCAGCAGTAGGAGGTGTCCTGGGCCTGGCCTCAGCTGGCAGTGCTCAGCAGCTCCAGAGGAGCAGAAGCTGGTGCTGTGGTGGCTCCTCTCCTGCCCATGCTCCTCTGGCCAGCCGCAGGTGGCTCTTGGCCAGCAGCTCTAGGGCACCAACCTGCACCACAGGGCAAGCAGAGGAGCCTTGAGTCAGTTCCTGGGTCACTTGGTGCTGTCAGTGGAGAGCTGGGCAAGGAAAGAGGTTGTGGCAGGCAGCACAAAGCTGGGCAGAGCTGCAGCTCGCTCACCTAGGACATGAGGGTCAGTCTGGGTGGGCTGGAGGAGCAGAAGGTGACTCAATGCCAATGAGGGTGCCCTGGTGACCACATGCCCAGCCGTGCCCTGCTGCAGCTGCTGGAAGAGGGAGGCAAGTGGCAGCTGCAGGTGACAAGCAGGTGTGGTCCACAAAACCTACCTGTCCTGCCCCTTGCTGCACTTGGCATCGCCAAGGCCTCCCCTGTGCCCTGCCAGCAGAGCCTGCCTTAGCAGGTGTCCCCAGGAGTCCAGAGCTGGTGGCTCCTGAGAGAAGGGCTGGGGCAGCTGGGGGCACCTTCAGCAGGGAGGGCTGAGAGCAGCCTCCCAGAAGGAGGAGGAGCAGCAGTGGTGGGCACAGCTGCAGAGGCTCAGGCTGGGTGCTGGGGCGGTTTTCTCCGGAGCAGGTGCCCAGGTTGCTGGTGGAGTTTGGCATCTCCAGAGCCAGGCTAGGCAAAGGCATCTGTGAGCTGCCACCGGCAGAGCCGATTCTGCCCTGGTGCTCAAGGTCTCGGGGAGCAGCTGAGCTCCCTGCCCGCCATACTGCTGCCATGATCGGAAGGAAGAGCGCTGGGGCTGCGGCTGGCACACTCCTGAGCTGCCTTCCTTCTGTGCCGCCAGCCCCGCGGGGCTCACCCGTGCCCTGGGCACCGCGGCCGGGGCTCACCCGGCGCCCGCTGGCTGCTGGCACCACCGCGGGGCGCGGATGCAGCCCCCGGGCTGGAAGGCGGAGAGGAGCCCCAGGCAGGGCAGGGAGGGCTCGGGCAGCTGCGGGGCACCAGGGCAGCCCGGCCGGGGCGAGGAGCCCTGCGTGCGGCTGAGTTCCGTCGCTGACCACAGAGCGGGGCTGGGGTGCCCTGGGGGCTCTTGGCTTTGTCCGCGTACCGGGGGCCGGGAGCTGCCCGAGGCTGGGTGCGCCCCTGCTGGGGGTTGCTGTTTTGTACCTGCAAAGTGTCTGACACCAGCATTAAATTTTGTATGGTCGTTTCTAACGGGAGGCTCTTCTCTGCGCCGGGCAGTGCCCCCACCCTGCCGCTGGCCCCTCCACGACACCCCAGGGGTGCGCCTCCAGCTTCTCCTGGCACAGCCCTGGTTGCAGGCTGGAGCGGGGCTGAGACCTGCTGCTGCCAAGCCCCAACTCGGGGTGGGGGTGAGGCAAAAGGAGACAGCTACAAAATGAATGGGGGCCCCCAAAACTCACCCCTCAGCAGGCTGTGGGAGCTGGCACCTCCTGGCACTGCTGGCTGGAGTTCCACATGTGATCAGCCCCCAGACCAGCCTGGGCAGGGCCTGACCTGTGCCCGCAGGGATGCCCCACAGCATAGAATGGATTCATGGACCGGGTTGGGTTGGGAGGGCAGGGGCAGGAGTCACCAGGGGTGAGGAGAGGAAAAGTGCAGCTGAGGCAGGAATGAAATGGACACCTCAGTGAGGTCTGCTTGGAGAGTGACCCAGAGGCAGCCAGGCCCAGGGTGGCACAGCCCTTCCCAGGCATGTAAGAAAGGCCCACACCCAGACAAGGGTGCACCATTGCTGATCCAGGCCGGGATGCTGGTGCCTTCCTGGACACACCCTGGCTCATCTTTGGCTGCTGCCCACCAGTACCCCTAGGCCTCTCTCTGCTGGGCAGTTCCCAGCCCCCTCTGCCCAGTGGCTCTCAGGATGCACCTTCCCAGTGCCTGTGTGGGAGCTGTGGCAGATGTGGCTCTGGTGATCTGGCTCGGTGGTGGATGGGGCGGAGCAGGGTTCGTGGTTGGGATCGATGCTCTTGCAGGACTTCTCCAGCCCAGGTGCCTCTGCCGCTGGCCCCTGCGCTGGGCTAGCTGTGGCCGTGGTGGCTGTGCTCAGCAGCAGCTGCCCGGCTGGGAGCTGCCTGGCTTGGGCTATTTTTAGCTGTTGGGAAGCTGCCTGGGGCCGAGCGCTGCTGCTCCAAGCTGGGCTGGATTGTTTCTGCCAGGAGGGGCTGGGGGAGCTGCCTGCTGCCCTTCTGCTCCTGCAGCTTGCAGCGCTCGGGGTGCGACTCCTGCTCGCTGGTTGGCATCTGCCATGCCAAGCGCAGGAGATCGCCGCAGAGGAGCAGCACAGCCAAGCCCCTGGCTGCCTGGCACACAAAGCTCTCCTCTGAGGTGCCTGCCAGCAGCCTGAGCTCAGCACAGCTTCATAAAAGCCACCAGTGCTGGGACAGGCAGCTGCAGGACACAGGAGCAAGGCTCTGCTAGGCACCACACTGCCACAAGCAGCTGGGGCAGGGCCACCAGCGTCCTTCTGGCACCAAGGCGAGTGGAGTCCCGCAGGCTCCTCAGGAAGGAGCACCCTGGAGTGGATTGAGGCTGGAAATTGGGAAGGTATGCTGGAGAATGAGGGTGGGGAGACACTGGCACAGGCTGCCCAGGGAGGCTGGGGATGCCCCCTCCCTGGAGGTGCTCAAGGCCAAGCTGGATGGCATCTTGAGCAACCAGTGTTGGTGGGAGGTTGAAGACCATCCAGTGCTAACCCCCTGCCATGGGCAGGGACACCTCCACCAATCCATGTTGCTCAAGGCCCACCCTCATTCTCCAGAATGCCTTCCCACTGTCCCGGCAGAGACAGGAGCTGGCAGCCTGTGAGCTGCAGGAACTCCCACGGGGCGTTCCGGGACCTTTGCAGGAGGGCTGTAGCTGCATGAGCTGCTGCAGGACCATCTCGTGGGGGAGATGTGGTGGGAAGCCCGGCAAGGGGAGAAAAGAGGGAGGGTGAGGTTAAGCATGGCAGGCAGTGAGGAGTGTTGTGAAGAGGCAAGGGGAATGCCCTGATGGACAGGCAGAAACTCGGATTAGTGTGGTCTGGGGGGCTGGGGAGGGCAAAGGATGTGAGCTGTGCAGCCAGGGAGCCTGGAGATGAGCATAGCCTGGAGGAGCCTCGGGCAGTCCCTGGGGAGCAGGGAAGGGCCAGAGCTCAGCGCAGCTGCCATGGGAAAAAGCAGCCCCAGTGGTCAAGCGAAGCCATCAGCGAGAGGCGATGAAAGGCTGGAGATGATCCCTGCCGCACCCCCTGCAGCGACAAAGAGGATGTCACTGCCTGAGAAACGGGGGAGGGACGAGCAGGGACAATCCAGTAGGAAAAATGCTGCCTGCAGCTTCTCCTGGCCAGCAGCACGGCACGCAGGGGCCTGGCTGGAACAGCGGCGACCTCAGGCTCTGGGGACCCGGCTCAGTCCTTCCCGACCCGGCTTTGTCCCTATCTTGGCTCTATACACCACCCAGCTCTTTCCTTCCCACCTCAGCTCTGTCCCTTCATGGGGCTGGGTGGGCATCAGGCCAGCAGTGCCACCATTGTCACCCAGCACTTGCAGCCCTGCTAGCACTGGGGTGGCCACACCGATCCAGCTGCAACTGCAAGTGCTGGGGAATGGGAAGGTGACAGCCATGGGGACAGGCACCTTGATGACAGCGTTGGGAGATGAGGACCTCTGACACCGCCCAGGACCTTGCAGAGCACCACAGCTCCTGCCCTTGGGTCACGGCAACCCCATGGAGGCTGCAGGCTGGGGCAGAGTGGCTGGGAGCTGCCCAGAGGAAAAGCACCTGGAGGTGCAGTGGGAGAGCAGCTGGAGATGAGCCAGGGGGTGCCCAGGTGGGCAAGAAGGGCACCAGCAGCCTGGCCTGGATCAGCACTGGTGTGGGCAGCAGGAGCAGGGCAGGGATGGTGCCCCTGTGCTCAGCACTGGTGAGGACACAGCTTGATTGCTGGGGTCAGGTTTGGGTCCTCACTGCAAGAAGGGCACTGAGGGGCTGGAGCAGGTGCAGAGAAGGGCACCAGAGGTGGGGCAGGGTCTGGAGAGCAGGGCTGGGGAGGAGCAGCTGAGGGAGCTGGGGGTGTGCACTGTGGGGAAGAGGAGGCTGAGGGCAGAGCTCATTGCTCTCTGCAGTGTGTGTGTGTGTGCGGGGGGTGGGTTCTGCTCCCTCAGGTTGCCCCAGCGGACGTTTGGGTTGGAGATGAGCAGAAATGCGTTGCCTGGAAGGGTTCTCCCAGCCTGGCACAGGCTGCCCGGGGAGGTGGCTGAATGCTCGCGGCTGGAGGTGCTTCGGAGGCAGAGCTGCGGTGCTGAGGGCATGCCTCGCCCTGGCAAGGCAGACAGCGCCCGGGTGAGCGCTGGCAGAGGCCTGCCCCCGCCCGTGGCTGCCCCGGCCCCGGCCCTCCCCCCGCGCTCTGAGGCCCCGAGGGTGAGGGGGGCGGGGAGCGGAGGGGGGGCAGCGCCCGCGTGCGGCCCCGCACGCTCCGCGGAGAGGGGCGGAGCAATGGCCGCGTGGCCACGCCCTAGCCACACCCACAGCAGCGCGGGCATTCCCGACCCCGCCCCCCCGGCCGACCTTTCCCCCAGTTTCCAGCGCGCGTTCTCCTCGGCCCCGCCTCCGCCCCGCCCTTCCCCCGCCGGCACGCCGCGAGGACGCCGGATGCCGCCGCTGATTGGCCGAGCCTCGGGTAGCGGCGGGCGGCGATTGGGGAGCCGCCGGCCTGGCCCCGCCTTCCTCCCCCTCCCTAGCGTAGGGCGCGGCCCTGGCCGCTGTCCCCGCCCGGCCAGCATCTCCCGGCGGGCGGCACGGGGAGGGGAGAAGGGGAGAAGGGGAGGTGGTGCCGGTGGCTGCTCCTGAGTCTGTGCTGCATCTGCTGTCCCCCCCGTTCATACCGCCGCCCGCTAGAGTCGTGCCATGCACGCCTCACCCTCATCCGAGATGGAAGATGCATCCACGGTGAGCACCGGGAGGGCGGAGGGAGAAGGGGCTGGCGAGGCGCGCGTTCACCCCCTGAGCCGTGGGTAATAAGCTCCAGTGCGGACACGTGCTCGGTGGCTGGCAGGGGAGCGGGGACCGTTACCGCCTCAGCGGCAGCTCATTACCGTTACTCGCCCCGCCGCGGGTGGGTGGTGGATCGGTGCCGTTTTATCGCCCTGCGGTGCGTGGTGGATCGGTGCTGTTTATCCCCCCGCGGGTAGGTGGCGAGTCGGCGCCGTTACCCACACCGGCCGGGGGTGAGTTGTTGTCGTTCCTCAACCCGCGGGCAGGAGTGGGTCGGTGTCGTTGCCACTGGGCCCTCAGGGCTGGGCGTTGCCGCAGTCACCTGCGGGGCGGGCGGGGGAAGGCGGCCGGGTGGGAGCGGCTCCGCCGCCGCCGTCTCCTCCTCGTTCCCTTCCCGCCACCCTAAGCAGCGCCGTGAGGCGGCGACGGGCGGGCAGAGGCGACGAGGCCCCGGCGGGGTGAAGTGAGGACAGGCGACCCTGCCGCCTCCCTGCGTGTGGCTGCGCAGCCCGCGGCGCTCTCGGTACCGGCCGGGAGCGGGTTTGTGTTCCCCTGCCGAAACGGCCGTGATGAGCGATGGTGCTTGGGGAAGGCTGCTCCCGAAGGGCGGGGGGGGGACCTGCCTGCCCGGCCGCCTCATCCCTGCGTGGGGAGCGCCGGAGCCTTGCCTGCTGCGGGCCCGTTCGGCAGGGTTCTGAGCCCCCACATCCGTCCCTGTGCTTGTTCCCCTTCTCCTCATCTTCGGTGCAAGCTGTCGAGCATTTAAGGGCAGTTAACGGCTTTAGAGCGCTCCGAGTCCTGGTATCTCCATACCTGGTAGAATCACTGAGTGGTGGGGATTGGAAGGAACGTCTGGAGATCGAGACCATCTCCCTGATAAGGCAGCTGTCACCCAGGGCAGGCCACACAGGAACACATCCAGGTGGGGTTGGAAAGGCTTCAGAGAAGGAGGCTCCACAACCTCTCTGGGCAGCCTGATCCGTACCTCCAGCACCCTCACACGCAAGAATTTTCTCCTCCTATCGAGGCGGAACCTGCTGGGTTGCAGTTTGTGCTCACTGCCCCTTGTCCTGTCACAAGGCACCGCCGAACAGAGCCTGGCACCACCTTCTTGCGCCTCACCCCTCAGGTTATAGACATTGATCAGGTCCCCCTCAGGCTGCTCCTCTCCAGGCTAACCAGCCCCAGGGCTCTCAGCCTGTCCTCCTCACATAGATCTTCCAGGCCCTTCAGCATCCTCATAGCTTCTTGGCCACTCTCTGGCATCCTCTTAAACTGGGGAGCCTAGAACTGGTACCTCCTGTTTGGGTGAGAGCGACACCAAGCAGCCTGTGGGGTGCCTCCTGCCGAAGGTGTTTGCTGTGCAGGTGCCTGTGGTGGGGACGATGTCACCCAGCTTTGCATCTTGGTGCAGGGTCACGCCAACCTTGCTTAACTTAGTAACAAAACTTGTTGGCATAGGTGTGCAGCTGATGTCACCCAACAAGTTTAGCTTCTCTCCAGGGTCTGAGGCAGTGCCCACAGGCTGGTGGAGCCTCCTTCCTCCAGAGCCTTCAGCTGAGCTGTGGAAGCAATCCACGCTCCTGAATCTTCTGGGATTCAGAAGTATGCACCAAGAGTCTCGAGCAGTGAGTGCTGCTCAAGGGTCTTGGTCCATGCTTCTGCATCCCAGAAGATTCCAAGTCAGTTGCAGTGTCAGACTGGACACCTGATACTGTGCAGACCAGCAGCTTCTGGATCCTGTGCCAGCTTGGAGAAGTTTTGAGTGACCCTTCACAGAGAAGCTGAGTGCTGTGCACACTGCACACACAGGGATAGGATCTTCATGGAATTGTTTGGGTCAGAAGAGACCTCTAAGGTCCTCAAGTCCAAGCAGCAGGATTCAAACCATTCCCTTTTGTTCCTTGTAGAAAGTCCCACCCCAGCTTTTTTCTAGACCCCCTTCAGGGGCTGGCATCTTGCAGTCTGCTGGCATTTGTGTGCTGGATGCTACCAGGCTGAGGTGGGTGTGCTGCCTAGCAGTGGGCTCCAGGACCCAGCCTTGACCAAACAAGGTGGAAACGAGGAATTTTCCCTCCTCCTTGCTTGCCTGCACCGGGGGAAGTGCTTGTTGAGAGCTGTGTGTCTCCGGAGGTCTGAGCTGCACCCATCTGCTCCTCTCCCGCAGGTCCCACTGCTTCCTCTCCGCTTCTTGCCATGTTTTAGGGTGGGCAGCCTTGGTGTGGGGGGGTCGTAAGAGTGTAGCTGTCTGTAGGCAGGGCACATGCCAGGTGCGGGCTCTGTGCCCTGCTGTGCCCTGACGGCAGCGTGCCCTTGGCTGCAGGTGGACATCGTGGACATCTTCGCGTCCCTGCGGCAGCGGCACCACAGCGCCAGGAGCTCCTGCGGCGCCCTGCAGCTCAACGACATCGAGGCCGTGCAGGCTCTCGTGTGCATGAGCTCCTGGGGACAAAGGTCCCAGCAAGGGGACACCCTCAAGATAAGGCCCCTGACGCCCTTCTCAGACTCTGGGGATTGCACAATGCACGCTGAGGCCACGGCAGACCTGCCGAGGGACTGCTTGTCCACACTGGTGAGGAGCCACGGTGCCACCCAGCAGTGCCTGGCACCTGGGGAGGGCAGCCGCAGCACAGCCAGAGCTCTGCTGTGGGCACCTGCCGGGGAGGGGGGGCTGCTGTCTCTGGGACGGCCAAAGGAATCACAGAATGGGATGGGCTGGAGAAGCCCTCTCAGGTCAGCCAGCCCAACCATGCTCTAGCTCTGCCCAGGCTGGGGCTGAGACGTGGCCCTCAGCACCACAGCTCTGCCTCTGGGAAACACCTCCAGGGATGGGCATACAGCCACCTCCCTGGGCAGCTTGTGCCAGGCTGTGAGAACTCTTCCAGTCTGTAAGTTTATTCTCTTCTCCAACCTGATCCTCCCCTGGGGCAACCTGAGGTCATGTCCTCTCCGGCTATCACCTAAGCCTAGGGAGCAGAGCCCAACCCCCTCCCCAGACACACTGCAGCCTCCTCTCAGGGAGCTGCAGAGAGCAATGAGCTCTGCCCCTAGCCTCCTCTTCCCCACACTGCACATCCCCAGCTCCCTCAGCTGCTCCTCCCCAGCCCTGCTCTCCAGACCCTTCCCCGCCTTTGGTCCCCTTCTCTGGACCTGCTCCAGACCCTCAGTGTCCTTCTTGCAATGAGGACCCAAATCTGACCCCAGCATTTAAGCCATGGCCTCACCAGTGCTGGGCACAGGGGCACAATCCCTGCCCTACTCCTGCTGCCCACACCAGTGCTGATCCAGGCCAGGCTGCTGGTGCCCTCCTTGGTCACCTGGGCACCCCCTGGCTCATCCTCATCAGGGGCTGGTAATGCAGTTTGATCCTTGCTAAGTATCACAGTATCATTAGGGTTGGAAGAGACCTCTTGATCTGGAAGCCCCTGGTGACAGGTGATCTGATGTGACAGGCTGCTGAGGCTGCTGTCGGGGTGGCTGTGGTGACTTGGAGCCCTCTGAGGATGCCTGAGCGGTTTGGCACCAACCTCTGCCAGCTCTGGATGGAAAAGGCTTTTGGTGCCGTCACTGGTGGCTGTAGGATGGAGCCCAGTACCTGGGCTGTGTCTGCACTTGCAGCCTGTGTCCCTGCAGAGCATGGGGCTGCTCCAGCTGACTCACTGCTCCTGAGTCACAGCACTGCTGTCTGCTGCCTTTCTGTTGCGATCAAAGCAGGGCTTCAGAAAGGACTTGAGGTCCTCCAGGTTCCAGGCAGCTCAGGCTCCTCTCAGCCAGAAGCATTCCAGTCAGCAGAGAGGGCAAGAGCAGAGAGAAGAGGCCGAGGCAGCAGAGCTGCTGCTTGCACTTCTACTGCTGCTTGGTGCTGGCACTGCCTCTTGAGCAGCACAGGAGGCTGGCAGGAGCTGGCAGGGGGAGGAGAGGTGCTGGCAGTGAGGGAGCAGTGGATGAAGAGGACGAGAGGTAATGGGCACAGGCTTGAGCCTCCATCTAGACGCGAGAGGGAACTTCATGACTTTAGGGGTGGCAGAGCACTGCAGCAGCCTGCCCAGGTTGGTGGTGCAGTCCCCATGCCTGCAGGTGTTCCAGAGCCCTGTGGCCATGGTTTGGTGCCCATGGTGGTGCTGGGTTGGTTGGCGATCCCAGAGGCTTTCTCCAATCCAGCCCATTCCATGGCTCCATGGTTACAGCTACCTCCTTGTCTCTTCTGCTCAGACACTTGTCTGATGGCACCAGCCGAGCTGGGGTGCCCCTTATCCACTGAGGGGTGGGTGCTGAGGTTGTGGGGAGGGGGTGTCACTGGTGGCACAGCCCTTGTAACCCTGCTTTGTGTCCCGCAGTGCATGACCCCTCCACACAGCCCGGACTGCGGGGAGAGCCTGGGCCTGTCCCCGCAGGGCAGCTGCTGCAGGACCCACGGCGCTGCCCCTGCCCGGCCCCAGCCAGCTGCCGGCGGCAGGGAGAGGCTGGGCACAGCTGGGGCCTCGTCCCCCCAGCCCCGCAGGGCCCTGGCGACCAGCGTCATCCGTCACACGGGCGACAGCTCTGCTGGCCAGCTCCCTGCTGCGGGGACGAGGCTGAGCCCGGGGGCCACCCCGAAGCCTCCCAGGATGCCCAGGTCTGCTGCAGGGGATGCAGCTGGTGGAGCCTTGCCGGGGGCCCAGCCTTCTGCAGGTGACTCCGGTGACCCTGCGAGCAAGGAGGGACTGCTGCCAGCCCGGCTCTTGTCGCCTCGGAACTGTGACACTGACTTGCCAGGAGGAGCCACCCCTGTCACACCTGCCCCCGTGTCGAGTGCCCAGGTGCTGTGCCAGATGATCCCTCTGCAGGGGCACAGCAGCCTGCTCAACGCCTACGTCAAGCCTGCGGCTGCAGCGGTCCCCAGCGCCGTGAAGCCCATCCTGCCGCAGAGCCCGGTGCTGATGGGACCTTCTGTGCCCCAGGGCACCGTCATGCTGGTCCTTCCTCAGCCTGCTGCCACGCAGCCGCCGCAGTGCCCGCCGGCCCTTGTGACTGTGGGCAGCACCAAGCTGCTGCCCCTCGCCCCTGCTCCTGTCTTCATCACCTCTGGGCAGAGCTGCCCCCCAGCCCAGGCGGACTTCTCCCGGCGGAGGAACTACGTCTGCAGCTTCCCTGGCTGCAAGAAGACCTACTTCAAAAGCTCCCACCTCAAAGCACACCTCCGCACGCACACCGGTGGGTATGGGGCACTGCCCTGTGCAGGCAGCTCGTGGGGGTGGGAGGGGGAGGCTGGGAGGGACCTCCAGGGGTCATCCAGTCCAGCCCCCTGCCAAAGCAGGGGCACCCAGGGCCGGGCACACAGGAACACATCCAGGTGGGGCTGGAGAGTCTCCAGAGGAGGAGACTCCACAGCCTCTCTGGGCAGCCTGCTCTGGGGCTCTGCAGCCTCACCAAAGAAGTTTCTCCTCATGCTGAGGTGGAACATCCTGGGTGCCAGTTTGTGCCCATTGCCCTTTGTCCTGTCACAGGGCACCACTGAACAGAGCTGCCTGGACCTGGGGGATAGGCTGGGAAGGGAAGAGGCAGGGGTCAGCAGGTGCTGCCCATGCTGGGGAGGGCAGGAACGCCCCTGCCTATGGCCCGCAGAACAAGGCAGACTTTGTCCCAGGGCCTCATCTGGCCTGCAGCATGCTTGGTACTGATGTGCTCTGCCTGGGGTGAGGCTTGGCTCCTGGTGCCTCTAGGTTGGGTGGTCAGCTGCAGAAGAGTGAAGGGAGAGGAGAGCTGCTGGTGGTTAATGTCACCTGGGTGCTCCAGGGAACCTCAGCAGGAGGCACCACAGAGGGATTTGATCCTTTTTATGCCTCTAGCTTAGAGATTCAAGGAATGGTTTGGGGTGGAAGGGACCTTGCAGAAGATCCTGCTCATCTGGATCATCTCCAACCTCCCACCAGCCCAGGCTGCTCAAAGCCATATCCAGCCTTGAGCACCTCCAAAAGTTCACCATTCCCAGCCTCCCTGGGCAGCCTGTGCCAGTGTCTCCAAACCCTCACTCTCAAGAATTTCTTACTCTCCAGCCTCAATCTAATTTCTTCAGTTAAAACTAACTTTGAGTTCAGCCATGGTGTGGGCAGCAAGAGCAGGGCCTTGCACTGGTGAGGCCACAGCTTGAGTGCTGGGGTCAGGTTTGAGCACCACAGCTCCTGCCCTTGGGTCACAACAACTCCATGGAGGCTCCAGGCAGGGGCAGAGTGGCTGGGAACTGCCCAGCACATAAATCCCTGGGAGACAGCAGCTGGAGATGAGCCAGGGGGTGCCCAGGTGGGCAAGGAGGGCACCAGCAGCCTGGGCTGGGTCAGCACTGGTGTGGGCAGCAGGAGCAGGGCAGGGATTGTGCCCCTGTGCTCAGCACTGGTGAGGGCACAGCTTGATTGCTGGGGTCAGGTTTGGGTCCCTCACTGCAAGAAGGACACTGAGGGGCTGGAGCAGGTCCAGAGAAGGACACCAGAGGTGGGGCAGGGTCTGGAGAGCAGGACTGGGGATGAGCAGCTGAGGGAGCTGGGGGTGTGCAGTGTGGAGCAGAGGAGGCTGAGGGCAGAGCTCATTGCTGTCTGCAGCTCCCTGAGTGGAGACTGCAGTGAGGGGAGGTTGGGCTCTGCTCCCTAGGCTTAGGTGATAGCAGGAGAGGAAATGGCCTGGGATGGTGCCAGGGGAGGGTTAGGTTGGAGAGGAGGAAAAATGTCTTTGGTACAAGAGTGGTGAGGGACTGGCACAGGCTGCCCAGGTTGGTGGTGCAGTCCCCATGCCTGGAGGCATTCCACGTGGCTGTGGCACCTGGGGCCATAGTGGTGCCCATGGTGCAGAGTTGGTGTGGGACTGGCTGATCCCAGAGGCCTTCCCAACCCAACAGTTCCATGCTTCTCAGGGCAGGTCCTGATGTGGAGGCATAGACACAGCAAGAGGTGGGTGCAGAGCATTCCAAGCCTGCCTGATCTTGCTGGGCTGTTGCCACTCTCCCTGCCCCCCCAGACAGCCTGGCAGGTTGGGTGCCAGCTCCCCTGACAGGGTTGGTGAGTGCTTGTCAGCTTTGTCTTGACAGCTGCCGTGAGAAGGAGCTTAGAGCTCCTGTTCTGATCCTGCTAAGCCAGAGCTCAGCTGGGTGATGCCCCTGTGGGTGTCCCTCAGTGAGGGGCAGCCCAGGGCAACTGTGGGGGTGAAGCAAGCTGCCCCCTTCTTGGCCAACCCACTCTCAGGGCCACAGAGTCAGCTGCCCTGTGCCACCCATGCCCACTGGCTGAAGAGCTGGGGGCGGGCACACAGCAAGCCTGGAGCCTCGCTCAGTGCCTGCCCTGGGAGCACTCCTGCAGGGCCTGCTCCTGCTCCCTGCTTCTCCTCGGGGACACCATGGGCTGGGCACTGAGCTGGGGATTACTGGGGTGGCATTGCTGGGACTGGGGCTAAGCTGTGGCCCAGGGTGAGCAAAAGCTGCTGAGGACAGCCTGCAGGCTGCTGTCCCTCCTGGATGGGCCTCCAGCTGCCTGGGGCTGGCAGGACAGGCCATGGTGCTCACTGGGGCTGTGGGGCAGGGACTCTGGCACAGGACAGGTGTGTGAGGCTGGCAGGACAGGCCATGGTGCTTGCTGGGGCCCTGGGGTGGCAGCAGAGGCCTGGAGCTCCAGTCACAGAGTGCATTGGTCCAAACCCTGCAGTCAGCAGGGACACCTCTAGCTGGGGCAGGCTGCCCAGGACATTTTGGATGTCTCCAGGCATGCTTCTCACCCCTGGTACTTGCTGAGTGTGCAGCTGCTGCAGAGCTGTGGTCACACAGGGCTGGGGCAGGCAGCTTGGAAGCCAGAGAGTGATGGAGAAATTTGGATAATGGGGAAAAAAACCCAGCTCAAAGTTAGAGAAGTGTGATGGAGGAGAGAGAGGAGCTGTATCTGGAAGGCAGGGCTGTGAGGGAGCTGGGGGGGTTTGGTGTGGAGAGGAAGCCCGGGTGCTGGCAGGACCTTGCAGAGCACCACAGCTCCTGCCCTTGGGTCACAGCCACCCCATGGAGGCTCCAGGCTGGGGCAGAGTGGCTGGGAGCTGCCCAGAGGAAAAGCACCTGGAGGTGCAGTGGGAGAGCAGCTGGAGATGAGCCAGGAGGTGCCCAGGTGGGCAAGAAGGGCACCAGCAGCCTGGCCTGGATCAGCACTGGTGTGGGCAGCAGGAGCAGGGCAGGGATTGTGCCCCTGTGCCCAGCACTGGTGAGGACACAGCTTGATTGCTGGGGTCAGGTTTGGGTCCCTCACTGCAAGAAGGGCACTGAGGGGCTGGAGCAGGTCCAGAGAAGGGCACCAGAGGTGGGGCAGTGTCTGGAGAGCAGGGCTGGGGAGGAGCAGCTGAGGGAGCTGGGGGTGTGCAGTGTGGGGAAGAGGAGGCTGAGGGCAGAGCTCATTGCTCTCTGCAGCTCCCTGAGAGGAGGCTGCAGTGAGGGGGGGTTGGGCTCTGCTGCCTAGGCTCAGATGATAGCAGGAGAGGAGATGGCCACAGGTTGTCCCAGGGAAGGTTTATGTCGGAGACGAGAAGATATGCGTTGGCTGAAAGTGTTCTCCCAGCCTGGCACAGGCTGCCCAGGGCTAAATGCCCATGGCTGGAGGTGTTTCAGAAGCAGAGCTGAGGTTCAGCCCCAGCCGTGGCAGGGTGAGGGCATGGCTGGGCTGGGTGAGCTCCGAGGGCTTCTCCAGCCCAACCCCTCCGTGGCTGCCCTCTGGAGCTGGGCAGAGCTGGGGCCGTCCCGGCTGCCCTGTCTGCGGCACCGCACAGCGCCCGGAGGGCAGGCCGGAGGCGCTCGCCCAGCCGGTGCCTGCAGCTGACCAGGTGCCCGTGTTGTGCCCGCAGGAGAGAAGCCCTTCAGCTGCAGCTGGGAGGGCTGCCAGAAACGGTTCGCCCGCTCGGACGAGCTGTCTCGGCACCGCCGCACCCACACCGGCGAGAAGCGCTTCTGCTGCCCGCTCTGCCAGCGCCGCTTCATGCGCAGCGACCACCTCAGCAAGCACGCCCGGAGGCACGCCGCTGCCCGCAGGGGGCACGCCTGGACCGCGCCCGCCGCCCGCCCGCCTGGCACCGGCACCGCCGCCACGCAGCCGCCAAGCCGCGGCACCGCCGCACCGCCCTGCCAGGGCTAGCCGCGGAGAGCTGCCCCTGGTCCCTGCCCCGTGCCAGGGCTAGCCGCGGAGAGCTGCCCCTGGTCCCTGCCCCGTGCCAGGGCTAGCCGCGGAGAGCTGCCCCTGATCCCTGCCCCGTGCCAGGGCTAGCCGCGGAGAGCTGCCCCTGATCCCTGCCCCGTGCCAGGGCTAGCCGCGGAGAGCTGCCCCTGATCCCTGCCCCGTGCCAGGGCTAGCCGCGGAGAGCTGCCCCTGATCCCTGCCCTTTGCCAGGGCTAGCCGCGGAGAGCTGCCCCTGATCCCTGCCCCGTGCCAGGGCTAGCCGCGGAGAGCTGCCCCTGGTCCCTGCCCCGTGCCAGGGCTAGCCACGGAGAGCTGCCCCTGGTCCCTGCCCCGTGCCAGGGCTAGCCGCAGAGAGCTGCCCCTGGTCCCTGCCCTTTGCCAGGGCTAGCCGCGGAGAGCTGCCCCTGGTCCCTGCCCCGTGCCAGGGCTAGCCACGGAGAGCTGCCCCTGGTCCCTGCCCCGTGCCAGGGCTAGCCGCGGAGAGCTGCCCCTGGTCCCTGCCCCGTGCCAGGGCTAGCCGCGGAGAGCTGCCCCTGGTCCCTGCCCCGTGCCAGGGCTAGCCACGGAGAGCTGGCTACAGCAGAACCGCCTCTGGCCTGGCTTCTCGCCGTGTTTGTGGCACTTCAGCAGCCTCCACCATAGCCCCCCTGCTGTGAGCAGCCTGTCCTGGCTCTCGTTGCCCCTCTCCTGGCTTTTGGGTTCATTTTTTTGTCCTTGGGCAAATGCAGTCAGCAGGACCCTGGGAGGTGATGTTGGCAGTAAGCCCTGCAGTGCTTGCTGGGCACTCAAGCAGGGGGCTTTGGGTCGCTTTGATCCTGGCTCTGCTGTTGCTGGCACTCTGCAAACACGAACTGACTGCTGGTGCTGGTTGGGGCTCTCACTCTGCAGGGGCTGGGGCTGCTGCCTGCCCTCCCAGGGCATGCGATGGTGGAGCTCTGAGGTTCCATGTGTGGCATCGCAGCCCAAAGCCCAGCTGGGCTCCTCGAGGTCCTGTAGTCCCTGCCCCTTGGTGAGTGGCTCTTGGCAGGGCTTTGGCTGCTGTGGGGGAGGCACAGGACAACCACCCTGACAGCGGGAGCTGTGCTCCCAGAGCAGCAGGGCCACGGCTGCAGCAGCCACCAGCTGCCTCTCTGCTTGTAGTTTGTCTGAGGACAGGAGAAATAGAAATCAAGTTTTGAGGTGTTTTTGTGTCCTGTGGATTCTTGTGCACCTTAGGAGACTGCCCAAAGCTCTGGGTCCCTGTGCCCCAGCCCCAGGGGCAGAACCAACCATGTCTGGGCTTGAGGCAGCAACCATCTCACCCTTGCTCCTGCTCCTCAGGTGGCCTTCCCTTTTCTATTAGAACTAGACTGTAGGCTGCCTCCTGGCTGGGCTCTCTTCTGCTGCTGGGAAGGGGCCCCTGGCTGCAGCAGGGCTGTGCTGGCATGGCACAATGTGAGCAGTGAGGGCAGGGGGCTGCCAAGTGCTGGTACAGGAGGAGGTGCACCCATGTGGTGGTGGAGCACCGGGGCTTTGCTGGCAGGCAGCTTCACCACCACCTGTGGTGCCAGGAGGTGCATCCTGCTGGAGCCTGGAACAGCTTGATCCTGGCAGAGCAAGCAGCTCATAGGGGGAAGCCTTCCCAGGTGCCAGGTGCCCTGTGTGGGCAAAAGTCTCCCTAGGTGGTAGCCACTGGAGAGCCCTGGAAACCCTTCATCATCTACTCTGAGAGCCTGAGCTCACCCTGCCAGCCCTGCAGCTTGGCATCAGCTTGCCCAGGCTTGCTCCCAAGCTGCTGAGCAGCCATGCTCTGGAGGCCTGGGGCTGCCAGCCGCACATATGTGGGCATCCTCACGTACGCCAGGCAGGAGGGCTGCCACTAGGGGTGCCAGGTGGACTTTGGAGACCTCCTGCCCAAGGAGCTGTGGTTGTGGTGAGCAGCTGTTTCTCATGGCTCCTTCCATGCCCACCTCAGCCAAGCATGGATCAAGCCACAGCTTGCTTCCCCCTCACTGCCCCCTGCCCAAGGCTGCCTACAGCTCCCAGCCGAGCGGTTGGCAGCTGCAGGAGGTCTCCTGGGATGGCTCCGTGGCATGTGGAGGCAGCTGGCAACCTGCAGCTGCTCCAGCACTCCTGCTTGTGGGCACCGTGGTGTCGTGGCAGGGGTTGGGTTGGAAGGGACCTTGAAGATACCCGGTTCCAACCCCCCCTGCCACAAGCAGGAACCAGCTTCTGCCTGCCTTTGCCACCAGCCTGGGCCAGAGCATGGGGATGAGTTCGGCCGCAGGGCTCCAGCACCCCCACACCGAGGAAGTCCTCATGTTTAGGTGGAACCTCCTGGGTTCAGGTTTATTGCCATGACCTCCCGACCTGTCCCCACCAAGGATCCATGCCAAGGAACCTCAGGTACCACACCCAGCCTGAGACCCCACCACAGAAGGGCTGCAGGAATCCTGTGCTCCCCAGTGGCTCTCAGCCTCGCCTGCCTGGAGTTCAGCCTGGGATGGAGCCTGCTGGGTGCTGCTGGACTCGTCTTGCACCCTGTGCTTGGGCTGTGACAAGCTCTAGACCTGGACTGGAGACTTGCCCAGTACAAGGAGTGAGTTTGGCCTGGTTTGGGGTGAGATGACCTTAAGGCAGGTGAGGTCTGGCCCAGAGTGGTTTACTGCTTGCTTTGCTCCCTGTGAGAGCAGCAGGAGGTCGTTCTCCAGAGCACCACTGCCCAGCCCTGCCATCCCAACACCTCCACCTGCAATGTCTGCACTTGTGGATGCCTCTGGGAAAGGGGCTGCCCAGCGATGATTCTCCAGAGGAGCTGGGCAGAAGTCATCACTGGGTGAGGGTCTTCATCCTGTCCCCTCCATGCTGCCCAAGGAGCCTCCCATGCCTCCCCTCCCGTGGCCACCCACCTGCCCCATGCTGTCTCACAGTGCAAGAGCTCGTCTTGGCAGCAGCAGCTCTGCTCCAGCCAGGCCTCCAGGCACCTGCTGGAGGTTCTGGTGGGGCTGGACTCAGTAGCAGCAGCAGCTCTGCTCTAGGTGCTGGAGGTCCTGGTGGGGCTGGGCTCAGAGAGCTCTGCTCTAGGTGCTGGAGGTCCTGGTGGGGCTGGGCTCACACAGCTCTGCTCTAGGTGCTGGAGGTCCTGGTGAGACTGGGGTCAAACAGCTCTGCTCTAGGTGCTGGAGGTCCTGGTGGGGCTGGGCTCACACAGCTCTGCTCTAGGTGCTGGAGGTCCTGGTGAGACTGGGGTCAGACAGCTCTGCTCTAGGTGCTGGAGGTCCTGGTGGGGCTGGGCCCAGCAGCAGCTCTGCTGCAGATGTGCCTCCAGGCCCCTAGTGAGGGTCCTGGGTAGGCTCAGTGGCAGAACTCCTGCTCGATGCTTGCCATGAGCTCCTCCTCAGAGCAGTCGTAGGTGACCGTGGTGTGTCCCAGGGGCTGTCCCCTGCTCCTCAGAGCACACCTGCTGGGCAAGGGAACCAGTTACTGGTGGCACCAGAGCCAGCTAAGCCTTGGAGGCAGCAGCTGCCCCTGGTCCCATCTCCTCTTGCTGGGAATGGAAAGGTTGTGGGTTAGACTCTGGGTCACATTCAGGCCCTGTTGGGTGAGGCCTTGAGCAACCTGGGCTAGCAGAGGCTTAAGGATCATCCAGTTCCAACTTCAGGCCCCTCCTGCCATGGCAGAGGGCTTGGAACTGGATGATCTTCAAAGTCCCTTCCAATCCAACCCATTCTTCAGAAGCTGGGCCAGGTGGCTCCATGAAATGCCAAAGAGGAGAGATTGTTCTCTCTACCAGCTCCAAAGCTGTCCCAGACTCTTCATTGTCTGTCAGGATGAGATCTACCTCACCTTGGGCTTGCAGCTGGGGTGGATTTGGGCACTGACATTGCCTTCAGCTGGTTTCATAGCTGCAGTGACCACCACCATGGTGCTGTTGGCTTGCTGCTTGGTCCCCTCCAACTCAATTCCATGAGTGGTGCCAGTGCAGGGAAATTAGTTCAGAATCAGATGGAGAACCCTGAGAGGCTTTGTCATACAGGGCAGCTGCTCCTTTGGGTGAGGAGCACCCACAGCACTCCTGGAGCAGGCAGCAGCTGCTCTTCTGCTGCTGTGCAGCAAGTGGCACTGCTGCAGCCCTTCCTCTGCTCTTCTCTGTGCAGGTCAGAGAGGCTCCTGCCCAGTCCAGCCACTCTGACCTAGTTGGGTGAGGGCCAAGCCCTGTGCGTCAGAAGCAGTGATGTGATCCTGGAGCCACCTCCTGAGCAGCTGCTGTGGCACCAGGGCCATATGGGTGTTGTGATCCCAGAGCCACCTCCTGAGCAGCTGCTGTGGCACCAGGGCCATATGGGTGTTGTGATCCCAGAGCCACCTCCTGAGAGCTGCTATGGCACCAGGGCCATGTGGGTGATGTGATCCTGGAGCCACCTCCTGAGAGCTGCTATGGCACCAGGGCCATGTGGGTGATGTGATCCTGGAGCCACCTCCTGAGAGCTGCTATGGCACCAGGGCCATGTGGGTGATGTGATCCTGGAGCCACCTCCTGAGAGCTGCTATGGCACCAGGGCCATGTGGGTGATGTGATCCTGGAGCCACCTCCTGAGAGCTGCTATGGCACCAGGGCCATGTGGGTGATGTGATCCTGGAGCCACCTCCTGAGAGCTGCTATGGCACCAGGGCCATGTGGGTGATGTGATCCTGGAGCCACCTCCTGAGAGCTGCTATGGCACCAGGGCCATGTGGGTGATGTGATCCTGGAGCCACCTCCTGAGAGCTGCTATGGCACCAGGGCCATGTGGGTGATGTGATCCTGGAGCCACCTCCTGAGAGCTGCTATGGCACCAGGGCCATGTGGGTGATGTGATCCTGGAGCCACCTCCTGAGAGCTGCTATGGCACCAGAGACATGTGGGTGATGTGATCCTGGAGCCACCTCCTGAGAGCTGCTATGGCACCAGGGCCATGTGGGTGATGTGATCCTGGAGCCACCTCCTGAGAGCTGCTGTGGCACCAGGGCCATGTGGGTGATGTGATCCTGGAGCCACCTCCTGAGAGCTGCTGTGGCACCAGGGCCATGTGGGTGATGTGATCCCGGAGCCACCTCCTGAGCAGCTGCTGTGGCACCAGGGCTGTGTTGGTGTCCCATGTTTGGCGATCTTTGAGGGCAGCTCTGCTGACAGTGAGGGCAGCAAGGGCTACAAAGCTGCTGAGGAGCCTGGGGCATCTCTGTGGTGAGGACAGGCTGAGAGGCCTGGGGCTGGTTGGGCTGCAGAAGAGCAGCCTGAGGGGGATCTGATCAGTGTTAATCAATACTTGAAGGGTGGGCAGCAGGAGGATGGGACCAGTGCCAGGACAAGGGGAGAGAGGCAGAAGGTTCAGCATGCAGAGGACAGGCTGTGGGTGCTCAGGGTCCAGCCCTTCAGCACCTGGTGAGACAAAGCAGACAGGAGGAGGACAGAACATCTGGGGCCAGAAACCACTTCCCACCTTCCCACCTCTCTCTGCACCGAGGAGCAGCTTCCCCTTTGTGCTCCACTCCTCCCAGCTGCATCCTGCCCCTGAAGCAGTGAGGGAAGCAAGGGGTACTCACTGGTGGGCAGCACTGCTGTCCTCTGGGCCTGGGAGGCTTCTGCTGGACAAAGTCTGGGAGAGAGGAAGAGTCACAGTCACACCACCTCTGCCCTGCTCCGGGGACATGTCAGCTGGAGGCCTGTGCCCAGCACGAGAGAGCCCTGGACCTGCTCCAGTGGGGCCAGAGGAGGACACAAGAAAGATCCGAGGGATGGAAGCCCTCTGTGGGGAAGACAGTCTGAGACAGCTGGGGTTAGTCAGCCTGGAGAAGGCTCCAGGGGCACCTCCTGGTGGCCCTTCAGGACAACTCATCCTCAGCACCACCAGGTTGCCACCCTATTCCCTTCTACCACCCTCGGCACTCAGGGAGCTCAGGTCTCCAGGGGTGCTTTGGTGCTGCCCAGGTGCCAGCACTGCTGCCAAAGGATGGGTTGGGATGGCTGCAGGGAGGTGAGCTGTGCAGAGGTTGTCCTGATTGCCTTCCCTGCTGTGAGCTGTGGGTGGTGTTGGGTGGGAGGCAGGGCAGAGGAGCAAGCAGAGAGCAGCTGCAGCCCCTAGCACTGGGGCAAGCCTGAGTCTGCCTTTGGTGCTGCTGTTGGGGTCTGCCCCGAGCTGGGCTCAGGTCCCTCAGCAGGATTTGTCTGGGTAGGAAAAGACCTTCGAGGTTACCAAGTCCAACCAGCATTAGCCCTACCCAGGCTGGTGCTGTCGGGTTCCTAACCCGCTGCCGAGCTTTTGCCCTCACTCACAAGCAGTGTGTGAAGGCAGCAGCTAAGCCCCTAAGGCAGCCCCATCCATCTCCACCTGGCCTGGCCGCCCACGGGTGCTGCCTGCTCGCTGCTGGAGGACAAAATGCACCGAGGTTCACGTGTGGGGCACAGCACTGATCGCAGCGTGCCCAGGAGACACCCAGCGGTGCCAGCTGAGCCCTGCCTGCAGGCGGCTGGCAAACCTCTCCTGCTGGCCGGGATCCTCCACAGGCAGACTTGCGACTGGAATGTCTCCTCCTTGCTTTTCCTCCCCCTCCTCATTTCACCCCCCCCCCCGCCTCCAACTGTGTCGAATCAACTCACCCTTTCCATCCGGACCCTTACCTCAAAAATCTTGCTCCACACCCCACACCCTCATCTCAGATTCTTCCTTCGGCCCACCCCCTTCCTTCTCCGCAGTGCCTTTGCACAGCCTCCAGCTGGCACAGGGCAAAGCAGGCAGGTTGCCACCACTGCCCAGAGCCCAGAGACGGAAGCTGGAGAAGCTGGCCCGAGAGGAGCTGCCCTCGGAAGCCGCAGCGGGAAGCGGCAGGGCTGGGATGCCCTGCCAGGAACCTCCTCCGGCAGCCTCCCGGGCAGGGTGGGACTGCAGCTTGCACAAGCAGGCAGTAAACAGCTGGAGCTGGCTGCTGCCTTCGCTGCCTCTCTGCGCTCCCAGGCCAGGACGCTGCAGCCAGCAAGGAGTCGGGAGGAGTCAGCCCACGGCTGCTGCCTGCACCGCCTCAGCTCCAGGCGAGGGAAGTGCCACCAGGAAGGGCTCCGGGTAAGAAAGTGCTACCAAGAAAAGCTCCAGCTAAAGAAAAGTACTGCCAGGAAGACTCTAGATAAGAGAGCGCCACCAAGAAGAGGTCCAGGTAAGAAAGTGCCATCAAGTAGAACCACAGAACTGGGGTTGGAAGGGACCTCTGGGCATCCCTGCCCAGGGAGGTGGTGGAGGTGTTCAAGGGCAGGTTGAGCACCCTGGGCTAGTGGGAGTTGGGACTGGGTGATCTTCAAGGTCTCTTCCAACCCAACCCATTCCATGATCCTATGGATCATTGACCCAGCACCACGTGGCCACCAAAGCATGTCCCAGAGTGCCACATCTTTCCTGAACACCTCCAGGGACAGGGACTCCATCCCACCCCTTCCATGGGCAGCCTGTGCCAAGAGCTTCAGGTCTTCTGCCTGGTAACAGAACCTCTGCCTGCAACCAGAACTGTGGACATCCATCCCAAACTGCATCACTGGGCTTGGACTTGGCAATCTCCAGAGGTCCCCTTCCAACCCCTACCACTCTATAGAATCATTAAGGTGGTAGAAGACCTACAAGATCATCAGAGCCCAACCTTCCATGGTCATCACCAGACACTGGATCAGGAGACAGCCAAGATGCTACTTGACCACACAAACCCCCCACATACTGGATTTGGAGGGTCCTCGTGGACCCTCCAAGGCTTGAGTGCGGTTCCAACCCTACTGAGAAGCTCTGGGCACAGCCCCCTCCCTCCCATGCCTTAGGTGGGTCGAGAATTTACCTCCTGCTCAGGCTGAGTCCCACCACCTCCTCCAGCCTCCTCCTCGGTGTCCCCGGCTTGGTGACCAGGGGTGGGCAAAGCCACCAGCACCTTCTCGCCTTCTGCCAGCAGCTCCTGGTTCGCCGCCGCCCGCCGCCGCCGCCGGCTGCTGCCACTGCCCATGGCCGCTGCCGGTCCCGGAGCCGAGGGGCGGCGAAAAGCGGCCGCAGAAGGGAGGGGATGGGGGGGGGGGGGGGGGGGGGGGGGGGGGGAGGCGTTTCCAAGCCGCTTTTGGAGCTCGGATGGAGTCCTCACTCCATGAAATGCCTTCGCAACAGCCTCTCGGCTCCAAATCCTTTCCAAAAGCTACTCCTCCTCTCCGAATCTGCTCTTAGCCCAGCCCCCCGGCTCCAAAGCTTCTCCCAAACCAAACTCTCCAAAGCTTCTCCCAGCCCCTCGGCTCCAAATCGTCTCCCAGACCAAACCCTCCTCTCCAAATCTTCTCCTAGCCCAAACCCTCCTCTCCAAATCTTCTCCCAGCCCAGCCCCTCCTCTCAAACCTTTCCAAACCCGTGGGGACCTGCGGAGAACAGCACAGCCCAGGGGATGCCATCTGGGGCAGGTGTGGGGCACTGACTGGCACTTCTGGCAGTGTCACAGAATGGTTTGGGCTGGAGAAGCCCTTTCAGATCCTCCAGCCCAACCGTTCTCTGACTCTGCCCAGGTTGGGGCTGAGCCATGGCCCTCTCAGCACCTCATCTCTGGGGCTTTGAGACGCCTGCAGGGATGGGGAAGTTCTCTGCCCTCGGGCTGAGCAGTGAACCAGGAGGAGTTTTGGGGAGGCCCCACACTAAGGACAGAGCCACTCTGTTCCCCAGCAGCCTGTTGTGCTTGAAGAAAAGGTTGTCCTCTGCCTCCTGGTGAGGAGAGCCCTGGGGTAAAGCAGCTGTTTGGTATCCAGCAGGTGGGCAGTGGGAGGGGGAACATGGATCTCCTGCCAAGGCAGAGGCTGGTGAGAGCAGGAGGGATGGAGGGGGGAGTCCTCTGGCTGCTCCTCAGCCTGACTGCAGTGACTGCATCTGCTGGGTCTTGAAGCAGCAAGCTAAAGCCAGGGGTCTGTGCTGGAGGAGGAGGCAATGAGAGCTCAGCCCATAGCCAGAAGGTTGTGTCTGTGATGACAGGACAAGGGGGCTGGTTTGGACCCAAAGGGAGATTCAGGCTGGAGAGAAGGGAGAAATGTTTGACACTGAGGCTGGGAAGGGCCTGGCTCAGGGTGCCCAGAGAGGTGGGCAGTGCCCCATCCACAGCACTCTTGCAGGTCTGGGGCCGTGAGCAATCTGCTGTGGCTGGGGATGTCCCTGCTGGCTGCAGGGGTGGGAGTGGATGAGCCCTGGAGGACCTTCCCAGCCCAGTGCATTCTGTGGCTGTATGACAGACAGCACTTGGGCCCCTGGCCCTGCTGGTTGCAGCCAGGGAACTCAGTGCCAAGCTCCAGCTGCTTCCCTGCAGGGCCCCAGCCTGGCTGCCCGCATCCCAGCAAGAGCCCCGTGGCTGCCTCCCGGGTGAGACCCAAGCACCACTGAAAGCAGAGGGGTTCTGGCTTGGGTGGGGGCAAAGGCATCCCCCTGGGCTCTGCTGGGGCTCTGCTGCCGTCTGCCCTCTCTCTTGGCCCAAGGGGAGGTGTTCTGGGGGTGTCCCCAGTGTTGGCTCCTGGGGGGGCTGTGGGATGAGGTTCACCAAGCCTGGCCCCACGAGGAAGGGCTCTGCAGGCATCCAGGACAGGAAGTGTTCTCAAGAAGCAATGAGCAGACTCCTCTCCCTCTCTCTCCTCCTCTCCCTCTCTCTCCTCCTCTCCTCCTCTCCCTCTCTCTCCTCCCTTGGTCTGCTGGCCCAAAGCAGCCGAGGCAGCTTTTGCCACCCTCCAGGAAGGAAACGGTTAAGAGCTGGTCTCCAGGGAGCAGTGGGAACACCTCCATCACAGTCTGGGCTGGTGTCACCCCTCGGTGCCCCGGGTGACTCATTAACCTGCCTCTGCAGCATTAACTCCGGTGCACAGCACCAGCACAGTGAGGGTGGGCAGGGACCTCTGGAGATCAACCACTCCACCCCCCCCTGCTAAAGCAGGGCACCCACAGCAGCTTGCCCAAGGGCCACGGGGATTTGGAAGTTCTCCAGAGGAGATTCCACAGCCTCTCTGGGCAGCCTGCTCCTGTACCCTCACACCAAACAAGTTTGCTCCTCATCTTCAGATGGAAACTCCTGGGTTTCAGTTTGTGCCCACTGTCCCTTGTCCTGTCCCTGGGCACCACTGACAAGAGCCTGGCACCCCATCTCTTGCCCCCCACAGCGCCTTTAGCTCTTGCTGAGCATTGAGCAGATCCCCTCTGAGGATCTCAGCCTCTTCTCCTCACAAAGCTGGTCCAGGCCCATCAGCATCTTCAGAGCCTCCCTTGGACTCTTTCCAGCAGATCTCTGACTCTTCATCTGGGGAGCCCAGAACTGGACCCAGTACTGCAGCTGCAATCTCACCAGGGCAGAGCAGAGGGGCAGGGGAATGAGGAGCCAGCCCCTGCACCCCACCACGCTGCCCTCCCACGCTCTTGCCTTGCTCTTCCCTTTGGGAACGTGAGGGAATCTTTCCTCTGGGAGCACCTCAGCCCACGGTTCAGGGTTACTCCCCCTGGAGTGTTAACCCTATACACACGGCAACTGCAGCAAGCCCCTGCCCCAGACCCCTGCGCCTTGTAGGGCCAGCTGTGGCACAGCTGGAGCCTGACCTGTGTCCCACCCCCCAGCTGGCAAAGCCCTTCCTGCCGAGTGCCTGCACAGAGAACCAGAGGGGTCTCCAGGTGCCCTCACCAGCGTCCAGGTGAGGTGGTGCCCACTGCTAGTGCTGTGCCCACAGCAGCGACCTCAGCCATGACTGCAGACCACTGGGTGTAGGTACCAAGGTGTGGGGTTGGCCCGAGCTGGCTGCTGGTGTCTGTGCCTCATCAGAGCACAAATGTGCCCCCCTTGGCCCCTTCATGCTCAGCCCAGCCTGGCTTCACCTGGCCCTTCTCACCCTGAGTCCCAGTCCCACCAGCTCTCCAAAGAAGGGTGCCCTGTGGGCTGCCCAGCCTTGCCCCAGCCTGCGTGGGCTGCCCTTCTGCTGCAGCCTGAGCAACCTCCTGCTGTGGCTGCCCAGCCCTGTCCTTGCCCTGGCTTTGTGCGGGTACTGCGGGCAGGACTCTGGGTGGCCTTTGGAGCTGTCTGCTGCTGACTGTGGAGCAGAGCCCAGGGTGCAGGGAGCGGAACTGCTCTGCAGAGATCTCATCGGTGTCTGAAGCTAACTGGACAGGAGTGGACATCCCTTCCCAGCAGGAACACTGCTCCTGTTCCTGTCCTGTGAGGTGGAGGAGGCTGAAGTCTCCCAGGCCTGGCTGGGGTCTGCACACCCAGCAGCCAGGCACCATGTCCCAGACACATGCTGCAGGCTTGCACAAGCCCAGGTTGCCAGGGTGTGGATCATAGCAGGTCACAGAATCAACCAGGTTGGAAGAGACCTCCAAGCTCATCCAGCCCATCCTAGCACCCAGCCCTAGCCAATCAACCAGACCATGGCACTAAGTGCCTCATCCAGGCTTTTTTTGAACACCTCCAGGGACAGTGACTCCACCACCTCCCTGGGCAGCCCATTCCAATGCCAATCACTCTCTCTGCCAACAACTTCCTCCTAACATCCTGCCTAGACCTCCCTCTAGCATAACTTGAGGCTGTGTCCCCTTGTTCTGTTGCTGGTTGCCTGGGAGCAGAGCCCAACCCCACCTGGCTACAACCTCCCTTCAGATACTTGTAGACAGCAATGAGGTCTGCCCTGAGCCTCCTCTTCTCCAGGCTGCACACCCCCAGCTCCCTCAGCTTCTCCTCATAGGGCTGTGCTTCAGGTGAGCCTGCTGGAACCAGGATCACCTTCATGGCCCCTTCCCACACAAACCACTCCATGAACCTCTAAGCTGGAGGCCACCAGAGAAGTGTGCAGCTGTAAGGCTCTGTTGTCTCTGCCCTGCTGGAAGAGTGTGACCACCACGGGCACCTGGAGCACAACAGGCCCAGGATGTTGTCCTGTCCCAAAGACCAGAGACAGGATCACTTGTCTCAGTCCTTTAATGTCAACCTTGACCAAGAGACTTCTTAGGGCAGGAGTGCCAGCAAACACCAGGTGCTCACCTTGTTGAAGACAATCTACATCTTCCAGGGAAAAGAAATGTCCTGGAGAGGAAAAGGTCCCCGGAGCAGACAGAGCAGGGCTGGGGCTACCTAAGAGCTTGAACTTCCCAGCAGATAAGGAAGGTTTAGGGGAATCCCCAAGCTGCCTGCTGCTGACTCCCTGAAGTGGTTTGCAGTCCTGGCTTTGTCTCCTCATGGTCTGAGGCTGGTTGGCTTTGAAGCCCTTCAGAAGGTCTCCTGGCTGCTCTGCCAAGGTGCCAGGCTTGTTTTCTGGAGCAAGAGGGAGAGTGCAGCCCGAAGTACTTGGCACAGGCTGTGCAAGAGCAGGGGCTCCACACAAACATCAGGAGCCTGCCCAGAACCAGCACCTGGGGCTGCCTCCCTCTGCAGGCAGCTGTGGGTGAGTAAGGGCTGAGGAATGTCCCCTGAGCAGAGTCCTCCCAGGTGACTGCAGCTGGAGCAGCACTGGCCTGGAAATTTCCATCTGTGCAGCTGCAGGAGGTCAGCTGCAGCCTTCCTGAGCAGAGTGCAGGAGCTGAGACCAAAACCTGCCTGAGGCAAGGCAAGAGTGGGCCAAAAGTCTTCTGCTGCAGTCATTGCTGCCTTCTGCCGTAGGAGACAAGGCGGTGGCGGTGCCAGGGAGCAGTAAGTGACAGCCTGCTCCTACGCACGGGTGCGGGGCTGGGTCTCACTGTGCATCTCCACAGCCTGCCCACACGTCCTGAAGAGGGGAGAGAGGGCAGCAGGCTGAGGGGGGACTCTGCCGCTCTGCTCTGCTGAGACCTCACCTGGAGCACCATGCCCAGCTCTGCAGCACCGTGCCCAGCTCTGCAGCACCGTGCCCAGCTCTGCAGCACCGTGTCCAGCTCTGCAGCACCGTGTCCAGCTCTGCAGCACCGTGCCCAGCTCTGCAGCACCGTGCCCAGCTCTGCAGCACCGTGTCCAGCTCTGCAGCACCGTGCCCAGCTCTGCAGCACCGTGTCCAGCTCTGCAGCACCATGTCCAGCTCTGCAGCACCGTGCCCAGCTCTGCAGCACCGTGTCCAGTTCTGCAGCACCGTGTCCAGCTCTGCAGCACCGTGCCCAGCTCTGCAGCACCGTGTCCAGCTCTGCAGCACCGTGTCCAGCTCTGCAGCACCGTGCCCAGCTCTGCAGCACCGTGTCCAGCTCTGCAGCACCGTGTCCAGTTCTGCAGCACCGTGTCCAGCTCTGCAGCACCGTGCCCAGCTCTGCAGCACCGTGTCCAGTTCTGCAGCACCGTGCCCAGCTCTGCAGCCTCCAGCACGAGAAGGACGTGGAACGAATTACAGGCAAACTTGGTTTGGGTCCCCTCTTTTGAAATGCCAGGCACCCTCAGTGCTGTTTTGTGAGGAGAAGACCCTGTCTAGAACTCAAACATGGTCTCTGTGCAGTCTGGAAAACAACACCACAGTCCCCAGTCAGCTTGGCAGATAAACAGCACCAGAGCACTCTTTTCAGCAACGTTTATCTGTGCTAGAGACTGAACCTGGCAGGTCGGAGCCGACTGTTGCTCTGCTCAGACCCACAGGCACTGCCACATTTGTGTCTGCAAGAAGCTAAACCTGCTCAAGAGCTGCTTCTGGGAAAGCAGACTTTGTGCTCTATGTGTAAGGTCTTGCGCCTGGACTGGGGGAGGTCTAGGCTGGATGTTAGGAGGAAATTCTTCACAGGGAGAGTGATTGGCATTGGAATGGGCTGCCCAGGGAGGTGGTGGAGTCATCGTCCCTGGAGGTGTTCAGGAAAAACCTGGATGAGGCACTTAGTGCCATGGTCTGGTTGACTGGCTAGGGCTGGGTGTTAGGTTGGACTGGCTTGGAGCTCTCTTCCAACCCGCTTGATTCTATGATTCTATGATCATCAATACAGGCTAGGGGGGTGATGTGAAGGGTGACCTCATTCATATTTATAATGATGTGCAGGTGAGTGGCAGGAGGCTGGGAGCCCATGGGGGCAGCCTGCAGGAGGACCTCTGTGAGCAGCATGGTCACATAACAGGCTCTGCCCCTGCTCCTCCTTCTACCGTCCTGAGCATCCAAAGCCCTGCGAGTGGCAGGGGCCTGAAGGCAGCTCCAGCCTTGGGCTGCTCCTTCTCCAGCACGGGCACTGTTCAGAGCAGCTTCCAACCTTCTCTCCTTTCCAGCCCTCAGGCAGAGCTGTGGTGTGGAGCTGGCACTGCAGGTCATAGCTAGCTCAAGTCCCTGCCATGGGCTTCCACAAAGGGTGGCTGGGCTCTAGTGATAGCAAGGCCATGGCACCAGGGTGAGCCACCAGGGCCTTTTTCAGGGTGGGAGAACAAATGAGGCCAGGGTGGGCAGAGTGCAGCAGTGGCTTACTGCCAACCCCCTCCCCCCCCCAGCAGCTGGACAGGTGGTAGAAGATAGCAGGGTGCAGTGTGGGTACTGGGGAGCCTTTTGGAAGCTGCCTGGAACTCCTGTCCATGTGACCTGCTTTCCTGGGGCAGAGCAGGAGCATGTCCATGCCTGTCCAGGCTGCCTACTGGGATAGAGTTTTCTTGGAACCACAGAATGGTTTGGGTTGGAAAAGGCCTCTGAGATCAGCTAGTCAAACACCAGCCTAGCACCACCATGGCCACCAAACCATGTCCCCAAGAGCCATGGCCACACAGGTCTGGAACACCTCCAGGCATGGGGACTCCACCACCTCCCTGGGCAGCCTGTGCCAGTCCCTGACCACTCTTGCACCAAAGACATTTTTCCTCCTCTTCAGCCTAACCCTCCCCTGGCACCATCCCAGGCCATTTCCTCTGTTATTCTGCTGCTCAGTCTCCTGGGATGGAGAAGTGCATTTAGTTGTGCCCTGCTTGCAAGATGCAGCTGGGGTCTGGTGACAGCTGGAAGATGACAGCTGTCCACACTCATCTTGTCTTGTGATCATCTTCCCAATGAAGAAGAAAAAAGAAAGGTCAAGTCCAGCTTCCTTTCCAGCCTTTGCAAGCTGTCCAGGCTTTCTGATAGGAAAGTTGAAGCCAAGAGAAGTGGGCTGGGAGAGCTGGGGCTGTGCAGCCTGGAGAAGGCTCCAGCGAGACCTCAGAGCAGCCTTCCAGTAGCTACAGGGGCTTCATGAGAGCTGGGGAGAGACTTCTGACAAGAGCTGGGGGTTGACAGGACGAGGGACAGCTTTGAGCTGAAGAAATTTAAGAAATTCTAGAGAGTGAAGGTGGTGAGATACTGGCACAGGTTGCCCGGGGAGGCTGTGGAGGTCCCCTGCCTGGAGGTGTTCAAGGACGGGTTGGATGAAGCTTTGTGCAACCTGGGCTGGAGGGAACTGTCTCTGCCCATGGCAGGGGGTTGTAGCTGGAGAATGTTCCAAGTCCCTTCCAACCCAAACCATTCTGCGGTGCCTTAAAGCAGTGTAGTGCTGATGCCCGTCCCTGGAGGTGTTTCAGGGGCAGAGATGCACCATAGGTTAGCCGCAGCCTGGGCAGAGCCAGATCACGGTCAGATCTCAGGACCCTTTCAGGGTCCCTTTGCCCACCCAAGCCACACTGCTCGCACCAGCCCGCTGGGCGGCCCCCGCCCGGCTGCCGTTCCCGCCGGCGCGCCCCGCACTGCCTTTCGCGCCGAGCGGAGCCGGGGGGGCGTGGCCTCCGCTGGCGCCAAGGCGGGGGGCGGGGCTTCCTCGCGGCCGCCATTGCCACAGTGGGAGGCGGGGCCGCGGCCGGCCCGCAGCCAATGGGAGTGCGGGGGCGGGCCGTGCCGGGCGCGGCGCGGGCTGTGAGTGGCCAGCGGCGCGTTCTGGCGCCAACCTCGATGGGGATAAGAAGAGGCGGCGCCGGTGCGCGCCCTCCCGGTACCTGCTGGCGTGCGTCCTCCTGCTGCCGCCGCCGCCGCCTCTCGCCGCTTGTGCTCTCGGTTCGGCTGCTCTCGCCGCTTCTCAGCGCTGCTCATCTCGCCGGTTCTGCTGCCCAGCGCCTCTCGTCCCGCTGCCTCTCCGTGCTGCCGGTCCTGCTGCCGCCGTCATGCTGCCCGCCCGCTCCCCGCTCGCCGCCCGCCACGTCCAGCCCCGCCTGGCCCCCGCCAAGCGCCTGTCGCCGGAGAAGAGCCTGTCGCCCATGAAGGCCCTGGCGCTGAGCGAGAAAGAGAACACGGTGAGCTCCGGCCCTGCCCTGCCCCCATCCCGCTGTCTGCCCCGCAGCGCTCTCACTCGGCCACTCTCGCCCGCAGCCCCCCGCCCTGAGCAGTGCCCGTGTCCTGGCCAGCAAGGCGGCCCGCAAGATCTTCCAGGAGCCCGACGAGAAGCCAGCGGTGAGTGAGCAGCGCCCTGGCACAGAGCTCGCCCTGCTCCTCTTTCCTATTCCCTACTTCTCTTCCCGCCAGATATCGGAACCGGTTTGCTTTTGTTTCGTTATCGGAGGTCTGGAGCAGGCTCCCTGAGTGAGTCTGCAGCTGACACTGAGCTGGGTGGCAGTGCTGAACTGCCGGAGGGCAGGAAGGGTGTGCGGAGGGACTTGGCCAGGCTGCAGCCGTGGGCAGAGGCCAATGGGGTGAGGTCTAACAAGGCCAAGGGCTGGGTCCTGCCCTTAGGTCACAGCAATCCCATGATGGCCCCAGGCTGGGGCGGAGTGGCTGGGAACTGCCCAGCAGAGAAAGCCCTGGGGGATAGCAGCTGGAGATGAGCCAGGGGGTGCCCAGGTGAGCAAGGAGGGCACCAGCAGCCTGGCCTGGGTCAGCACTGGTGTGGGCAGCAGGCGCAGAGCAGGGATTGTGCCTCTGCTCAGCACTGGTTAGGGCACAGGTTGAGTGCTGGGGTCAGCTTTGGGCCCTCGTTGCAAGAAGGGCACTGAGGGTCTGGAGCAGGTCCAGAGAAGGGCACCCGAGGTGAGTCAGGGTCTGGAGAGCAGGGCTGGGGAGGAGCAGCTGAGGGAGCTGGGGGGGTTGGTGTGGAGGAGGCTGAGTGCAGAGCTCATTGCTCTCTGAGAGGAGGCTGCAGTGAGGGGGGGTTGGGCTCTGCCGCCTAGGCTCAGGTGGTAGCAGGAGAGGAAATGACCTGGGATGGTGTCAGGGGAGGGTTAGGTTGGAGACGAAAAGACAATTCCTGACGGGAAGGGTTCTCAGAGGCTGCCCAGGGAGGCGGCTGAATGCCCATCCCCGGAGGTGTTTCAGACTCACAGAGAGGACCCCCTCGGAGGTCTCCTCCCTGACTCCAGCCCCTCTGTGCCCCCTCCAGCTGCCGCGGGGTGAGGAGGAGGAGCCGCTGCTGCGGGACAACCCCCGGCGCTTCGTCATCTTCCCCATCCAGTACCACGACATCTGGCAGATGTACAAGAAGGCTGAGGCCTCCTTCTGGACGGCAGAGGAGGTGAGGGTGGGCTGCAGCCCCCGGCTGCCCCCGCAGCAGGCACGGGCCGGGGCTCTGCGACTGGCCGACAGCCACCCCTTCCTTCCATCTCCTCACTCGTGGCAATGCTTTAGGTGGACCTTTCCAAGGATATCCAGCACTGGGAGTCCCTGAAGCCCGAGGAGAAGTACTTCATCTCCCACGTCCTGGCCTTCTTTGCTGCCAGCGATGGAATCGTCAATGAGAACTTGGTGAGTGTGGGAGCTGCTGGCACAGCTCTGCCCGGTGAGCCTGCTGCCCCAGCTGGCTGCCTGCCAGGGCCTGTGGTGTTGCCACACAGTGCCCTGAGCTCGATTAGCAAACTGGGGTGCTTCCGTCCTTGGTGAGCTTGCCCTGCCCATGATACGCTGAGCATGGTCTTACAGGATACTTTGGTTCTGATCCCTTGTCCTTCTGCATTCTCAGTGCTCCTCTTCGTGGGAGATCAATAAAATTAAGGGATTTTTCCCATTCCCCCTGGGAACAAAGAGTTAACTCACAGGTGGGAATTGTGAGGAGCTGCTGCTCTTAAAATCGTAGAGTCAGTCAGGATTGGAAGGGACCACCAGGATCATCCAGCTCCAACCCCCCTGCCATGCCCAGGGACACTCTACCCTAGAGCAGGCTGCCCACAGCCTCAGCCAGCCTGGCCTTAAACACCTCCAGCCATGGGGCCTCAACCACCTCCCTGGGCAACCCATTCCAGCCTCTCACCACTCTCATGCTCAACAACTTCCTCCTCACATTCACTCTCGATGTGTGAGGATCTCCTCACCTCCAGCTTTGCTCCATTCCCCCCAGTCCTGTCACTCCCTGACAACCTAAAAAGTCCCTCCCCAGCTTTTTTGTAGGCCCCCTTCAGATCCTGGAAGACCACAAGAAGGTCACCTGGGAGCCTTCTTTTCTCCAGACTGCTCAGCCCCAACTCTTTCAGTCTGTGCTCACAGCAGAGCTGCTGCAGCCCTCTGATCAACCCAGTGGCCCTTCTCTGGACATGCTCCAGCATCTCCACATCCTTCTTGTAATGGGGGCTCCAGAACTGGATGCAGTACTCCAGGTGGGGTCTCACTAGAGCAGAGTAGAAGGGGAGAATCACCTCCCTGGCCCTGGTGGCCACATCTCCTGCTGCAGCCCGGAATCTGGTTGGCTTTCTGGGCTGCAAGTGCACACTGCTGGCTTATGTTGAGCTTCTGGTCCACCAGCATCCTCACATCTCTCAGGGCTGCTCTCCAGCTTCATGCTGCTGCTAACGGCCACCACGTCTGGAGTTACGGGGAGGATTCTGTGGGCTGAGCAAGAATCACAGAGTAGCTTGGGTTGGAAAAAGCATCTGAGATCAGCCAGTCCCACACCAAACCATGGCCACACAGGTCTGGAACACCTCCAAGCATGGGAACTCCACCACCTCCCTAGGCAGCCTGACCACTCTCGTAGCAAAGACATTTTTCCTTCTCTCCAACCTGACCCTCCCCAAGCCTTCTCCCTCTGTGCTGCTGCAGCTGTGCCCATGCTGCTGCCGTGCTGTGCCCTGCAGGTGGAGCGGTTCAGCCAAGAGGTGCAGGTGACAGAGGCTCGCTGCTTCTACGGCTTCCAGATCGCCATGGAGAACATCCACTCGGAGATGTACAGCCTGCTGATCGACACCTACATCAAAGACCCCCAGGAGAGGTGCGTGTGGCCCTGGGGAGGGCGCTGAGCCTGGGGCGATTCACACCTGTCACCATCTCTAAGGTGCTCTGGGGCTGTGAGCTTGACTTAGAGCTAAGCCCCCTGGTAGCCAGCAGCAGTTGGACTTCAGTAGGCTGAGTCAGGTGCTGCTGGGGGTCCCTCCCAACCTGGCATTCTCTGGTGTGAATCTTCCTCTGAACTACATAAGGAAGGACTTGCTAAGGGTGGAGCTGGAACCACTTGGTGTAGGAATAGAGGAAACGGTTGCAAGCTGCACCAGGGAAGATTCAGACTAGATGTTAGGGACTATTTCTTCACAGAGAGGATGATCAGATGTTGGAATGGCCTGCCCAGAGCAGTGGTGGAGTCACCATCCCTGGAGGTGTTTCAGCAGCCCGTGGACCTGCCTCCTGGGGCTGTGGTTTGTTGTTGACCCATCAGTGCTGGGTCAAAGGTTGGACTGGATGATCTTTGAGGTCTCTTCCAACTTGGCTGTCTTCTGTGATAAGGGAATATCTTAAATACCTCATAGAAATGTTTGGGTTGCAGAAGACCTAAGACTGACTCCAACCACTGACCTGAGACCACCACAGTTGTTTAACCATGTCCCAAAGTGCCATGAGAAGGATCCTCTGCACCTAGTAGAAAGCTGTGCAGGAGTTTGTCAGTGCTAACGCTGCAGAAAGCCAACTGCACTGCTCTGAGCTGCTGAGCTCTAGCAGAGTTTTGAGGGAGAGCTCTGCTGGCCACTGGGGGCTGCTTGGTCTCTAGTTTAAGTCTTGAAGTGACACTGTCAGACTCCTGGCATGGCTCAGGTTGGCAGGGACCTCAGAGCTCATCTGCCCCAACCTCCCCACTGTGTCCAGGGACACCTCTCAGCTACTCAATGCCTCAGCCAGCCTGGCCTGCAACACCCTCAGGCAGGAGGCAGCCACAGCCTCCCTGGGCAGCCTGGGCCAGAGTCTCCTCACCCTCACACTGAATAACTTCTTGCTCAGCTTCACTCTAACTCTGCTCTGCCTCAGCTCCAAACCATTTCCCCTTGGCCTGTCTCAGCACCCCTCAGCACAAGTCCCTCTGCAGCCTCCCTGCAGGATCCCTTCAGGCACTGGCAGGCAGCTCTGAGGTGCCCCTGGAGCCTTCTCTGCAGGCTGCACACCCTCAGCTTCCTCAGCCTGTGCTCACAGCAGAGCTGCTCCAGCCCTGGCATCATCTTTATGGCCTTCTCTGGACTCTCCAGCAGCTCTGTGTCCTCCTGCTTGGGGACTCCAGCACTGGAGGCAAGACTGGAGGTGTGGGCTCAGCAGGGCATGGGAGTTCCCCTGAGCTGGTGTTGCTGTGGTGGGTGGGTGAGAGCAGGCAGCTGATGGCTACACACAGGGCTAGACTGGTGCAGGAAGGAGACTTCAGAAGCAGGGTGAAGTGCAGTGGATGCTCCCTGTGCTGGTGCCCAGTGCTGAAAGCTTTCTCCTCCCCAGGGAGTTCCTTTTCAATGCCATTGAGACGCTGCCCTGTGTGAAGAAGAAGGCTGACTGGGCCTTGTGCTGGATTGGGGACAAGAAAGCCACCTATGGTGAGTACCTCTCTGGGCAGCCCAGTGAATTCCTCCCTGGCAGAGGTGCTACCACTGCTCCTGAAGGCTTCACAGCTCCCAGGGGTGGGTCCTGAGAGGGCTCTGCTGTGGCTCTGGAAGTGGCAAACCCTCACCTTGCAGATGGGCTCCTGGCCAGGCATCCCTGCCCTGCTGCTGGTGTCTGCTCTCGGCCACCCTCTCTGCCCGGTGACAGGGAGCATGGGATGGGCTGGAGGACGCCTTGGAGCTCAGCTAGTTCCAACCCCCTTTCTGGGGCCACCAACCATGCAGCGGGGCTTGAGCTTGATGACCTTCAGCAGCCTCCTTCCTTCTCCTTGGAGGATGCAGGCCCCTGCTCTGCAGTCTCTGGGTGCAGGTGCTGCTCAGGTTTGTGTGATGGTTGCCACCAGCCTTCCCTCCACAGGAGAGCGTGTGGTGGCCTTTGCAGCAGTGGAAGGCATCTTCTTCTCTGGCTCTTTTGCATCCATCTTCTGGCTGAAGAAAAGAGGGCTGATGCCAGGCCTCACTTTCTCCAACGAGCTCATCAGCAGGGATGAGGTGAGGAGCAGCAGCTTCCAGTCCTGATGCCCAGGCAGCCTGCAAAGCTTACCAAAGCTTCTAAACATCTCCCACTTGGCCCTTGCAGCAAGAGGATAAAAGAACTTTCAGCTTTTTGCCTCCCCTAGAGTGGCTTCAGGCCAAATAACTTAGAATGGGTTGGGTTGGATGTTGAATGTCATTTAGTTCCAAGTTGGAACTGGATGTCTTCAACCTCCCACCAGCCCAGGTTGCTCAGGACCTTGTCCAACCCAGCCTTGAACCCCTCCAGGGAGGGGACAGCCACATCCAGTGTCTCCCCACTCTCACTGTCAAGAATTTCTCATCTCTCTCTCAGCCCAAAGCCATTGTCCCTCATCCTGGCACTGCTGGCCCTTGTCAAAAGACCCCAGCTCTCCTGGAGCCCCTGCAGGTGCTGGAGACAGGTCCTTGGGCTGGCTTCTGTGTTGTGCTAAGCAGCTCTGAACTCCCTGACCCCTCTTTGCAGGGTCTGCACTGTGACTTTGCCTGCCTGATGTTCAAGCACTTGCTGCACAAGCCCTCAGAGGATAGAGTGAAAGAGATCATCACAAATGCTGTCCTCATCGAGCAGGTGAGGCCCTGCCCTGCTCTGGCAGCCAAGAGAGGGCAGGGGGCTGTTGGCATGGCGCTAACTCGGGTGGGCAGAGGGCAAGCAACAGGTTCTGTGTGCGCCAAGAGCTGCTGTTTCTGCAGGAGTTCCTGACTGAAGCCCTGCCTGTGAAGCTGATTGGCATGAACTGCAGCCTGATGAAGCAGTACATCGAGTTTGTGGCTGACAGGCTGATGCTGGAGCTGGGCTTTGGCAAGGTGAGGCTCTGCAGGGCATCTCTTATCAGGAGCAGCTGAGATGGGGAGGGGGTGGTGTGGAGAAGAGGAGGCCGAGGGCAGAGCTCATTGCTCTCTGCAGCTCCCTGAGAGGAGGCTGTAGTGAGGGGCAGGGTTGGGCTCTGTTTCCTGGGTTCAGGTGAGAGAAAGAGAGGAAATGTAATGACAGACAAAGGGGGATGGGTTTAAATTGGCAGAGGGGAGATGCAAACTAGATGTTAGGGAAGGGTTCTTGACAGTGAGGGTGGGGAGACACTGGCACAGATTGCCCAGGGAGGGTTGTGGAGCACAGAATCCCTGGAGGTGCTCAGGACCAGGTTGGATGAGTCCTTGAGCAACCTCTTCTAGTGGGAGGTGGAACTGGCTGATCCTTGAGGTCCCTTCTGACCTAAACCATTGTATGGTGGCAGGGGAGGGTTAGGTTGGGAGAGGAGGAAAAATGTCTTTGGTGCAAGAGTGGTGAGGGGTTGGCACAGACTGCCCAGAGAGGTGATGGAGTCCCCATGCCTGGAGACAGTCCAAAGCCACCTGGACATGTTCCTGGGTGATGCTGCTCTGTCTCCAGAGGTCCCTTGCAGCCCTCACCACTGGTTCTGGTCCTAGAGCACTGCCTTTGCATTCCAGATCTACAGAGCAGAGAACCCCTTTGATTTCATGGAGAACATCTCCCTGGAGGGCAAGACCAATTTCTTTGAGAAGAGAGTGGGTGAATACCAGAGGATGGGAGTTATGTCAAAGCCCACAGACAACTCCTTCACCCTGGATGCAGAGTTCTGAGTGGACTGAGGCCCCAGGAGCTGATGTCTGCTCCTCTCCTGCCTGGGAAAGGTGAAAGGCATGGAGTCACTGACTTGAACCCTTTACTGACCCCCTTAGAAAGGGGGTGCTGGTGGTGCTTCCTAAGAGGCTTAGTGTAGCACCAGCAGGGGAACCTCTCTTAGCCTTTTTCCAGGGGTGTTGTAGCAGGTTTAGATCTCTTCCAGCATCTGCCACTCCACTCGGAGATGAGGGCACCTTCCTTCTGCAAACGGAGGCTCTGGAGAAGCTCTGCTGGCAGGAGGGGACTCAGCAGCTGGGAGCTTGTAGTTTTTAATTCACTGAGCATTCTGCAGCAGGCTGGAGGCAGCCACAGGACCTCCCTGCTCCCATGGTGGCTTTGGAGGTGGCCTTTTTTTAGTCCTGTTTTAATTTGTACATAGACCTGGGCACTTTAAGGGTGACAATAAAACACCTGGTGATGCTTGACGAGGGGAAGAGGTAAGACTCCAGCTTAGACACTGCTGGGACCTGATGTGTTTTTAATGCTTCTTGCTGGATCTGTAACTCAAAACTGGTGCTTCAAGTCAAAGTGGTGGTCTGGAAGTTGAACAGGAAGAAGCTTGGTGTGGGAGGTGAAGAGCTGAGCAAGTTGGACATCCTAGGCTGCTGGAAAACCAACCTGCAGCTGGCTTCTGGACTGCCTGTTCTTGGAGAGCTGGGGACAGCTTCATCACAGTAATAAAAGCCTGGTTGTACTGCTGTGGTGCTGGCTTCAGTGCTCCAGGGCAAAGCTGGGAGCTCAAGGCACAGATCTGGGTTGGGAGCAGCCCTGAAGAAAGAGCCTTGGGGGTGCTGGGTAGCTTCCCAGGAGCCAGCAGTGCCCTCCTGCAGCCCCCAAGGCAGCTGTGTGCTGGGCTGCAGCAGGACAGCAGAGGGGATTCTGCTCTGCTCAGACCTCACCTCCAGTGCTGCTGTCCTCAGCAGCAGGAGGACACAGAGCTGCTGGAGAGAGTCCAGAGGAGGCCACAGAGGTAATGCTAGGGCTGGAGCAGCTCTGCTGTGAGCACAGGCTGAGGGAGCTGGGGGTGTGCAGCCTGCAGAGGAGAAGGCTCCAGGGGGAGCTCGGAGCTGCTTGCCAGTGCCTGAAGGGATCCTGCAGGAAGGCTGCAGAGGGACTTGTGCCGTGGGTGGCTGGAGCTAGGCCAAGGTGCCACAGCAGCTCATCTGGCAAAGCTCCTCTTGAAGCAGCTCCTGATGGATCCCTGGTTGCTTCCCGCAAGCAACTGCGGCTGGCTGTCACCAGGGGGGCCCCTCGGCCAAGGAAGCAGCAGCTCCAGCATGCCAGGGACGGTGCCAGGCACTGACTGGAGTGCAGGTCAGTGGCAGAGCTGGGCCAAGGTTTGGTTGCTGGGGCTTCCCCCTCCCGCGGTCTGCAGCTGCTCACCGAGTGCAGGGCAGGGGCCCCAGACGCAGATCCTGCCCTGCATGAGGTCTTGGAGCAGATCACAGAATGACAGAACCATGGAATGGGTTGGGTTGGAAGGGACCTTCAAGATCGTCTCGTTCCAAACCCTCTCCTGTGGGCTCCTGCCCACAGCAGCAGGGCTGGCACTGGATGATCTTCAAGCTCCCACCAGCCCAGGCTGCTCGATGCCTCATCCAGCCTGGCCTTGAGCACCTCCAGGCAGGGGACATCCACAGCCTCCCTGGGCAGCCTGTGCCAGTGTCTTTTCCCACTCACAGTTGGAATTTCTTCCTCCTCTCCAGTCTGTCTCCCCTCTCCCAGCTCAAAGCCATTGTCTCTTGTCTTGTCACCCCCAGCCCTTGTCAGAAGTTCCTCCCCAGCTCTCCTGGACCCCTTCAGGTACTGAAGGTTTCAAGAGGGGAGCTTGGAACTGAAGCCCCCACCCCTGATCAGCAGGTCCTGTCTCTACAGGTGGCTGCTCTGGGGGTGTTCAGTAGCTAGGAGGTGCCAGGGTCTCTCTTGGGATCTCCTCAATTGCTTCTCCCTGAGGGATCTGGGAAGGGTTTGTTTTTGTCTGCTTATGGCAGCAGCTGGGTGAGTCAGAACAATTGGCAGTGCCACCAGAGGGACCTTGGCATTTCCAGCAGGAAGTTTGTAATTAACTGAATCACCATCAGGGCATTTGTGTGGCCCAGGCCCCTGTGTCCAGCAGCTATTTTTAGCCTTGCCTGACAGGGGCTGTGGCTGCCTCCGTGGAGGTGACAGCTGCAGCCTTGCCTGGTGAGCTCTGCTGCCTGGGTGTAGGGTGTGAGGTTTGGGGCTGCAGGACAGTGCTGAAGCACACCTGTCTGTGTCATGGACCGGGATGGGTTGGCTTCAAAGGCACCTCCAGCAGCTTCTAGTTCCAATCCCTGCCATGGGCAGGGACACCTCCATCAGCACAGCTTGCCCAAGGCCTCATCCAGCCTGGCCTTGAACACCCCCAGGCAGGAGGCAGCCACAGCCTCCCTGGGCAGCCTGTGCCAGTGTCTCCCCATTCTCACTGCCAAGAATTTCTCCTCTCCAGTCTCCCCTCTCCCAGCTTGAAATCTCTGTCCTGGCACAGCCAGCTCTTGTCCAAAGTCCCTCCCCAGCTCTCCTGTAGCCCCTGCAGGCAGCAGAAGGCTGCTCTGTGGTCTGCCTGCAGCCTTCTCCAGGCTGAGCAGCCCCATCTCTGCCAGCCTGTCCCCTTGGGTGAAATGTGTCCTCAGCTGCGTGTCTGTGGGTGCAGCCCTTCCTGGGTGATGCTTTGAGTGCAGATCCCTGAAGGATAAGTTGCTCCTCCTTGGAAACCTCTTAGGACTTCATCTGCTCCTTTTCATAGGCAACTGCTGCCAAGTCTGCACATCTGGGGAGGCTTCCTGCTCTGTCTGCAGCAGCAGGGATTCCCCAGGGGCTGGCCACATTGCCTTGGTGCTGATCTTAATTAGGACAAGTGCCTGACAAATGCTGTTGGCCTTAAAGCTTAATGAATCATCTCCCCCAGCAGCTGTTAATTACCTGGCACAGGCCCTGCCTGGGCTGTGGCTGGCAGGGTGCAGGGCTGGGTGGGTTGAACCAGCAGGCTGTGGCAGGGACATTGAGCAGAGCTTCTGCCTTGGAGCAGCTGTGTGGGTTCTGGGGTCAGCTCCCTCTGAGTTCTCCTGCCTATGAGAAAGAAATTTGTATCCAAGCTTCTCGCCCCAATCTACCACTGGAGCTGATGCAGAGGAAGGGGCACTTCATCACCCAGTGCCAGGCAGCAGCTTGCAGCGGGTCAGAAGGTACCTAGCCAGTGCTTGCTTGTTTGATGCCACGGGAAGCCTTGGTGACCAACTCCTGTCCTGGTGCTTGAGCCTGGTCAGGAAAAGCCTAGACTGGCAGAGCTGCAGTCACTGTCCCAATGGTGGCCCCAGGGAATGCCAGGGCAGCTTCAGGTTGGAGGTCAGAAGACATTAGTTGGCTGGGAGAGTTCTCCCAGCCTGGCACAGACTGCCCACCTGGCTGAATGCCCATCCCTGGAGGTGTTTCAAAGGCAGAGCTGTTGTGCTATGGGCCAAGGCTCAGGTCCAGCCTGGTTAGTGTTGGAGAATGGTTGGGTTGGGGGATCAGAAAGGGCTTCTCCAGCCCAACCCATTCTGTGGTTGCATGCATCTGGAGCTTGTGGGAGGGGAGCCCAGGGAGGGGAGGAGAGGACGGCTAGGGCTGGAAGGGGAACCTAGGCAGGAGAAGACAGCTTGGGCTGGGAGGGGAGAACAGGAGCAGTGCAGCCCCTCCAGCCAGTTCCAGCCCTGTCAGAGCTGCTTTGAAGGATTCAGGCTGTGCTGGGGCTCTGAAGGTTGCTGCCTGCTTGCGTGGGCTGGGAACTGCTGCAGCAAAGGGCAGCAGCGAGGGCTGGAGCAGGCATTGGGGGTGCTGGGAGAGAGGAGCTGAAGCTGAGGCAGCAGTGTGCCCAGGTGGGCAGGAGAGCCAGTGGCATCTTGGCCTGGCTCAGGAGCAGTGTGGCCAGCAGGACAAGGGAGGATATTGTGCCTCTGTGCTCAGCACTGCTCACACCGTGATTGCTGTGTCCAGTTGTGAGCTACTCAATTGAAGAGAGCTGTTGAGGTGCTGGAAGGTGTCCAGAGCAGGGCAGCAAGGCTGGGGAGGGGCCTGGAGCACAGCCCTGTGAGGAGAGGCTGAGGGAGCTGGGGGTGTGCAGCCTGCAGAAGAGAAGGCTCAGGGCAGAGCTCATTGCTCTCTACAAGTACCTGAAGGGAGGTTGTAGCCAGGTGGGGTTGGGCTCTGCTGCCAGGCACCCAGCACCAGAAGAAGGGGACACAGCCTCAAGCTGTGCCAGGACAGGTCTGGGCTAGATGTTAGGAGGAAGTTGTTGGCAGAGAGAGTGATTGGCATTGGAATGGGCTGCCCAGGGAGGTGGTGGAGTGCCCATGCCTGGAGGTGTTCAAGAAAAGCCTGGCTGGGGCACTTAGTGCCATGGTCTGGTTGCTTGGCTAGGGCTGGGTGCTAGGTTGGGCTGGATGAGCTTGGAGGTCTCTTCTAACCTGCTTGATTGTACGATAGGACAAGAGGCACAGCTTCTGCTCTGCAGCCAGCCCCAGCCCCAGGACTGTCTGAAGGTTGCTTGGCTGCCCTGGGGCACAGGGGAGAGAGCATTTGCTGTGATGCTGCTTGAAATGTCACTGCTGGCTGCTCAAATGCCACCGGCAGCAGGGCTGGACACCAGACGTCAGCTCCTGGTTAAACGCTGGCAGGTGGAACTGAGTCCTGCCCTGCTGCAGCAGAGGCTGCCTCAGCCAGGCTCCAGCCTCCACCAGCCCTGTGTGACCCTCCACAGCCCCCTCCTGCTGCCCTGCTCGGAGCTGGGCTCAGCACACGAGGGGCTGAAGCACGGAGCCAGCTCCCATCACTGGTGGGGAGAGGTTGGGTTGGATGTGGAGAAAGGGTGCAGGGAAGTGCAGCTGTGCTGGGCACTGGCACAGCTGGAGTGCTGGCTTTGGGTTTGGATCCTCACTGCCAGGAGAAGACTGAGGGGCTGGAGCAGGGCCAGAGAAGGGCACCAAAGGTGGGGAAGGGTCTGGAGAGCAGAGCTGGGGAGGAACAGCTCGGGGGGGGGGGGGTGTTGGTGTGGAGTAGAGGAGGCTGAGGGCAAAGCTCATTGCTCTCTGCAGCTTCCTGAGAGGAGGTTGCAGTGAGGGGGGTTGGGCTCTGCTGCCTAGGCTCAGGTGATAGCAGGAGAGGAGATGGCCTGGGATGGTGCCAGGGGAGGGTTAGGTTGGAGAGGAGGAGAAAAATGTCTTTGGTGCAGGAGTGGTGAGGGACTGGTGCAGGCTGCCCAGGGAGGTGGTGCAGTCCCCATGTCTGGAGATGTTCCAGCGCCATGTGGCCATGGCACTTGGGGCCACAGCTTGGTGGCCATGATGGTGCTGGGTTGGTGTTGGACTGGGTGATCTTGGAGGTTTCTTCTAACCCAAACAATTCCATGGCTGTCTGATCCCAGAGTGATTTTCTGCCTCTCTGACCCTGTGACACTTTCTCCAAGCAGTGCCACGGTCCTCAGGCTGCTGTGGTTAATTAGAAGGAAATGAAGCAAATGAGGAAGCAGCTTCAGTCTCACCTGCTTATCACACTGGGACAGAGTGGAGCAGATGGAGGGAAACAAGAGCTTGGCCACTGCCCACAGAGCAGTTTAGAGGGTAGGAAACCAGATTAGCTGGGAGCAGCTGGTGGTTATCTGGTGGTGTTTGGCAGGTCAGAAAGGTGAAACCGTCTCCTGTGGGTATGGAGCTGGCACTTGCACAGGCATCTTTCTGCCCAGCTGCTCTGTGACTGGAGCCCCACTACAGGAGGTGAGAGCTGTGGTGGCTGCTGAGCAGCCTGGAGATTTCAGGGCTCTAGTAGTGGAATTCTCCTTTTGCATGGGAAGGAGCCACCAGCAGCAGGCCAAGTGCAGCTGGGTGGTGTCAGCTGCAGTGCTTTGGGTCTGATCTACTTCTGCTTTGATTAACTCCTGCAAGTGCCAAGAGACCTGTGCATCCACTGGTGCCAGTGCTGGACTCCAAATCCAGCAGAGGTGAGGCCTTCAGTCCTTGTGGTGCCCCTGTCCAGACTGGTCCCACTGGGAGCTGCTGCCAGCCTGAGCACATCATCTTCAGAGTGCTTCTGAGACCTGTCTTTGGGTGTTCAACAGATGTGTGGCCGTGGCATTTGTGCCCATGGTTTAGTGCCCATGGTGGTGCTGGGTTGCTGGTTGGGCTGGATGCTCTCAGAGGGCTTCTCCAACCCAAACCACTCCATGGGGCTGCGAGCTGAGGCATGTTTTTCCAATTCTTGGTTTGCTGCCTGTGCAGTGCCTGAGGGCTGGGAGGTTTTTCCTGCAGCGATGGTGACCTGCTGAAGGCAGCTGGTGGCTCTCCTGCAGGATCTCAGCAGCTTGGAGCAGAAGCTGGATGCCTCCACAGCCTGCAGAGATTTGCTGTACAGCAGGTTTTGGTTTGAAATTTAATCTGGGCTGATGCAAAACTTGCCCGAGAGATCCAAGCCTTGATTTCCTCCCCCCCTTCAAGGGCTTTGGTTTGTTTCCTGTGAGCAGCAATGACTCTTAAATGCCAGACACCTAAATGGCCTCAGGACACGTCATCTGCTGGGTTTCAGGTTTCCTCTGGGGAGAGATTGTCTTTCCATCGTCTCAGACAGTGTCTGCTGTGCTCCTGGCACAAGGCTGTGGCTGCTCTCCGTGGAGAGTGACCTGATCTCCTCCAAGCCTTCAGCCTGCAGGTTCCAGGCTTTGTTGTCTTTGGAGCCCTTTCCCCACCGATTCACCAAAACCCTTCTCTGGGAAGTTGAGCAGGTGCCAGGCTCTGTCAGAACCACCCCCAGAAGGAGGGGTGGCATTTCCTGGAGTAGCAGAGGCTGGGCAGAGCATCACTCTGCCACTGATGAGCTGCACTTTGGGCAAGCTGAGGCCACAGCCTGCGGGAGCTGCTGCCCAGGACCCGCAGCAGGCAGTGGCCTCCAGGTCATGCTGCGCAGCTGCTTCTTGATGCTTCGAGCCTGAGCTTCTGGAAGCACCCAAGTGTTTGGTCTGACAATGCCCATAAAGGCTTCCTCATCAGGAGTTGTATTCTCACTCCAAGTAGCCCTGGGAAGGAGCTCTGCTGCACTTGCAGCCAAGAGGGCAAACCAGAGCCTGGGCTGCAGCAGAAGTGTGGCCAGCAGGGCCAGGGAGGTGATTCTCCCCCTCTGCTCTGTTGAGACCCCACCTGGAGTACTGCATCCAGTTCTGGGGCCCCCATTACAAGAGGGATGTGGAGATGCTGGAGCATGTCCAGAGAAGGGCCACGAGGATGCTCAGAGGGCTGCAGCAGCTCTGCTGTGAGGACAGACTGAAAGAGTTGGGGCTGTGCAGTCTGCAGAAGAGGAGGCTCCCAGGTGACCTTCTTGTGGCCTTCCAGGATCTGAAGGAGGCTATGAAAAATCTGAGGAGGGACTTTTTAGGCTGTCAGGGAGTGACAGGACTGGGGGGAATGGAGCAGAGCTGTAGGTGGGGAGATTGAGAGTGGAGGTGAGGAGGAAGTTGTTGAGCATGAGAGTGGTGAGAGGCTAGAATGGGTTGCCCAGGGAGGTGGTTGAGGCCTCATGGCTGGAGGTGTTTAAGGCCAGGCTGGCTGAGGCTGTGGCCATCCTGCTCTAGGGTAGGGTGTCCCTGTTCATGGCAGGGGGGTTGGAACTGTCTGATCCTTATGGTCCCTTCCAACCCTGACTGATTCTATGGTGCTGCTGCTGCGTCACCCAGCTGGCTGAGGCCAGGCTCAGCCTCTGCTCTCACCCAGCCTGGTTTCACACCTACATGAGTGGAAATCAGTGAAGCCATCAGCCATGCCTGGTTAATAGCTCCATGGGCTCCTTCCTCATCCCTGGGCTCCTCCCATAAGGTCCCAGCTGTCCCACATCTGCCCATCCCATGGCATCTCTAAGTGTGCAGAAGAGTGGGCACAGTGAATTGGGCTGGGGCAAGACTAAAACTAACCCAAGGCAGGATATTTTAGTTTGGTCTTTTAAAGCTGGGAAAGGGTCTGGAGAACAGGGCTGGGGAGGAGCAGCTGAGAGAGCTGAGGTTGGGTAGTCTGGAGAACAGGAGGCTGAGGGCAGAGCTCATTGCTCTCTGCACCTCCCTGAGAGGAGGCTGCAGTGAGGGGGGGTTGGGCTCTGCTCCCTAGGCTCAGGTGATAGCAGGAGAGGAGATGGCCTGGGATGGTGCCAGGGGAGGGTTAGTTTGGAGAGGAGAAAAAATGTCTTTGGTGCAAGAGTGGTGAGGGACTGGCAGAGGCTGCCCAGGGAGGTGGTGGAGTCTCCACACCTGTTCCAGAGCCTTGTGGCCATGGTGCTTGAGGCCATGGTTTGATGCCCATGGTGGTGCTGGGTTGATGTTGGACTGGCTGACCTCAGAGGCCTTTTCCAGCCCCAGTAGTTCTATGATTCTGTCACAGTCAGCAAGTGCAGACTTGCTCCACGTCCACCTGCTGTGGGAAGTTGCTGTGGCCTTGGTGCTGGCTGCCCAGGACAGATGGAAGCTCAGGATAACCTGGGATGTGTCTGGCAACGGCAGTAGGTGGCAGGTGGGTGGAAGCAGGTCCATCAGGGCATAGTGGGGGGTGGCCTTCTCCTCAGGAAAGGAGGCAGAGCTATGGTTATCTGGGCAGAGCAGCCCTGACCCTGCTGCTTATCTGGGAGCAGGCTGCAGGAGCAGGGCTGGAGCAATAAAGGCAGCTCCAGGCTCCTTCCCACAGCAAACAGAGTGGCTGAGATAAGCCTGTGCCTTTGCTCAGGGGTGGGGAGGTCACAGAGAGGAGCACAGGGACAGCCTGCCAGGGGAAAGCTGCTCCTCTGGGAGTCCTGCTTCATTGCACTCGCCTCAAGGGAGCCAGCTCCCACTGTGGGGTGCTCCATAAAGGTGGGAGAAGGAGCTTGTGACCTGCCCGAGGCCAGGGGAGCAGACTGGAGTGGCTGCCTTGCCCTGCTCCTTGCCCTCTGGTGCCTCTCCATGCATTGCCCTAGGCCATGGCACTCCCGGGCTGGCCCAGCTCACTTTGCAGGGACATGTGAGCATGGATGGCCTGGCAGGTCCCAGGGGCTTGGAGTCACACACAGGCCATGGGGGGCCCTGGAGAAGGCTTCTTTAGCACAGCACTTGGGACATCACTCCAGTGCCTGCTTTAAGGTGAGAGGTGGCAGGTTGCTGCAACAGGAGGGTGCAAGAATGTCCCTGCCAGGACAGTGCCTCTGCCCTGGGGCACAGGAGACTGCCAGGGACAGAGTAATGCAGGCTCCTGGCAGTTCTGAGCAGCCTGCCCAAAGTCTGAGGGGCAGTGTGGGGGAGGCAGGACAGGCAAAAGGGAAACAAAATCATTGGTGCTTGTGCTGTGCTGGAAGGAAGGAGCCATGGGGCAGGTGCAGCTTGAGGCCATCTCCTCCTATCACCTGAGATAGGGAGCAGAGCCCAACTCCCCCTCCTTGCTGCAGCCTCCTCTCAGGGAGCTGCAGACAGCAATGAGCTCTGCCCTCAGCCTCCTCTGCTCCACACCAACCCCCCCAGCTCCCTCAGCTGCTCCTCCCCAGCCCTGCTCTCCAGACCCTGCCCCACCTTTGGTGCCCTTCTCTGTCCCTGCTCCAGCCCCTCTGTGTCACTGCTGAAGCTGTAAGCCAGTTCTGGCTGCAGCCCTTTCAGGGCTCCCTCCAGAAGTGAGGATCAAGACTTGGAGTAGCAGCAGCAGGGAGATGGTTTACCACAGGCTGCTCTTGGTCCTGTTGGCTTTGGCCAGCAGCTGCCCCAGCTCAGCAAGTCCAGAACACCTGAGGGGTTGGAGCTGGGTGGAAGCAGCTGGGAGGACGTGGGAATGACACCCAGGGGCTGGGCTGGGTGCTCCCTGAATGCCTCCTCCAGCAGTGGGAGGGCAGTGCTGAGGGCAAGTCTGCTTAACCCAGAGATGTCCTCACGGACCTGCCCGAGGTAAGGACAACATCAGGACCCTCCCCACCTGCCTCAGGGCCAAGCAGGCTCCCTCTGCTCTGGCTTTTCATAAACTCAACCATGTCTGAGGGCAGAGAGGTGGCCAAGATGCTTCTGGAGTGAAGGGAGATCCCTCCAGGGCAGCATGGCCAGGGGGCCAGGGGCGATGGTCACAAAGTCCTGCTCCGGTTGCTGTCTCCTGTCTGCTGAGAGGCAGGGGAGGGCCAGGAGCCAGGAAGCTCCTTGGAGGGGGGGAAGGGTTTGGTGCTTTGGGGGGGAAGGGTTTAAGGGTTTGGTGCTTTGGGGGGGAAGGGTTTAAGGGTTTGGTGCTTTGGGGGGGAAGGGTTTAAGGGTTTGGTGCTTTGGGGGTAGGGTTTAAGAGTTTGGTGCTTTGGGGGAAGGGTTTAAGGGTTTGGTGCTTTGGGGGAAGGGTTTAAGGGTTTGGTGCTTTGGGGGGTAGGGTTTAAGGGTTTGGTGCTTTGGGGGGAAGGGTTTAAGGGTTTGGTGCTTTGGGGGGAAGGGTTTAAGGGTTCTTTTGGAGAAGGGTTTAAGGGTTTGGTGCTTTGGGGGGTAGGGTTTAAGGGTTTGGTGCTTTGAGGGGGAGGGTTTAAAGGTTTGGTGCTTTGGGGGGAAGGGTTTAAGGGTTTGGTGCTTTGGGGGAAGGGTTTAAGGGTTTGGTGCTTTGGGGGGAAGGGTTTAAGGGTTTGATGCTTTTGGGGGGAAGGGTTTAAGGGTTTGGTGCTTTGAGGGGGAGGGTTTGGTGCTTTGGGGGGGAAGGGTTTAAGGGTTTGGTGCTTTGGGGGTAGGGTTTAAGGGTTTGATGCTTTTGGGGGGAAGGGTTTAAGGGTTTGGTGCTTTGAGGGGAAGGGTTTGGTGCTTTGGGGGGGAAGGGTTTAAGGGTTTGGTGCTTTGGGGGTAGGGTTTAAGGGTTTGATGCTTTTGGGGGGAAGGGTTTAAGGGTTCTTTGGGGGAAGGGTTTAAGGGTTCTTTGGGGGAAGGGTTTAAGGGTTTGATGCTTTGGGGGAAGGGTTTAAGGGTTCTTTTGGAGAAGGGTTTAAGGGTTTGATGCTTTGGGGGAAGGGTTTGGTGCTTTTGGGGAAGTATTTAAAAGTGTGATGCTTTGTGGGGGGAAGGACTTAGTGCTTTGGGGGAAGGTTTGACCTTTTAGTGCTTGGAACTAAGGAGTTTCCATAATTCCTGCCATTTTTTGTTGCCTTCGTGGTGCCATCTCGTTAGCAGCAGTGCTGCTGAGGAGCAAATGCAGGTGAGGGCAGCCCTGGCTGTGCTCAGGATGTTTTCCTGGGCAGAGCAGTTGCAGTGAAGCTTGGGCACTGCTGGCCATGGCTCCTCTTTCTGCACCTCCAGGTGCTGCTGCCTGGGGCTGAGGCTGTTTCATGCAGCTCCAGCTGCTCTGCACCACTCACAGGGCTCATTGCAAACAGTTTTCAAGGGTACAGAACTGGCAGCTGAGGGCATTGGGCTGGTGTGAGGAGGTGAGGGGGGCAGCAGGCTTGGCTGGCACTCTGGGGGTTCTCACAAGTCGTTTTCAGGTGGGCTGTCAGCTGATTGCTGTCTCCTTTCAGTGCTGCTCTGCAGGTTGAAATGCAGGAGTGGGGCTGGAGGAACAGAGGGTGGCACAGAAGAGATGCAACCCCGTCGTGACCTGATCTTGTGCCAGTGCCACTGACCAGGGCACTGACTGAGGGACTCCTGAGCCCCTGACATCGCTCTTAGGGTGGCAGCTTGTCCTTTGCCACCTTCCCTGGACTCTGGCTTCATGTTGCAGTGCTGTGGCTATCTGCTTGTCTGTGACAGCTTAGAGGTGAGCCCCAGCTGGGTCTCAGCCTGCTGCTGCTGAGCAGCAGTAAGAGGTAGAACAAAGCAGCTCTGGAGAGGCAGCTGCTGGAGCCACCAGCCTGGGCACTTTCCCCAGCACGGGCAGCTTGCTCCTGCTGCCACCTTGATCCGAGCCTGCCACCTCCTCGTGGCTGCTCTGGATGGGTGCCTGGGAAGCAGCTCGGTGGCAGTGCCACTGCTGTGAGGAGCTTGGGCACAGGCTCAGCACCAGAGTCAGAGGTGCTGCGGTGCAGGCTGTCCGGGGAGGTGGAGGAGTCCCCATCCCTGGAGGTGTTTAAAAGCCTCCTGGCTGCGGGGCCGAGGGCTGCAGTGCAGTGGCTCAGCAGCAGTGATGGGACTGTGAGCTCCAGGTGAGGGTTTGGCTTAGGGAGTTCCAAGGTCTCCTCCAGCCTCAAGAGCTCCATGGAAACAATTTTGTGGCAAGGAGAAGCTCCTCAGCTCCCCAAGGCTGGGTTGTTTTTTTCTCCTCCTCACATTTCCGTGTTTCTGTGGAGAAGGAGCAGAAGATAAAAGCCTTTTGTTTTTGCAAGGGAAAAAATAATCTTTCCTTTCTGAAGTGAAGCTCCCAAATGTCTCCACCAGCCACAAGGAATGGCCCAGGCTGGCTACTGCCAGAGAGCTCTGAGTCCTTCTGGATGTACTGGGACAGAAGGGAGCAGTTCTGCTGATGTCCCACTCTGACCCTGCTCCCCCAGTGGTCTCCCTGGCAGCAGCAGGCAGCGACTACCTGTCTGCCCCGGGAGGTGCCACGGGGCTGCAGCCAGCTGGGATGGCAACGTGTAGGGCACTGGGGAGGGGGGGCATGCCTGGCAGCAGCTGTGCACTGGAGGTGCCAGCTCCTCACCCACCTGGGCACGGAGCACCCTGGAGCTGCCCCTGTGTGTGTCTCTGCTGGGTGCCTTGCGGATGAAGCTGCCAGAGACAGCAGCTTGTTCCCAGCTTATTTTGGGCTGGTGAGGAGGAGGAAACCTCCTTGGCAAGGCAGCAGTTTGCAGGCTGAATCTGAAAGGCATCAGGGAGAGAAGCAGAAGAGGAGTTAAAACCTGACAAAGCCAAGAGGCCAAGGCTGTGGGACACGTTTGCATGAGCAATGCAGCTCCAAATGCTGGTGGCTTTGTGCCATCCCTTGGTGGAGCCAGGAAGCTGCTGCGATGGATACAGGGAGCCAGGGAAGGCTGGGCATCGGTGCCATTGTGCCACTCAGCAGGCTGTAATTGCCTGTGATGAGCTGCCACAGCCCAGCTCAGCTTCCAGCTGTCCAAGGAACACTGGGGCTGGATGCTCAGCTGGGGACCTGCCCCTGCTTGGTGGGGAGCTGTGGAGGAGAGGGTGGGTGAGTGTTTGCCAGGCCCTGTGAGGGGCCAGCACTGAGCCTCAGAGGTTCCTTGCAGCCAGGGCCAGGTAAGGTGAGAGGAGATGGCCTCGAGTTGCAGAAGGGGAGGGTTAGGCTGGAGAGGAAGAAAAATGTCTTTGTTGCAAGAGTGGTCAGGGACTGGCACAGGCTGCCCAGGGAGGTGGTGGCATCCCCATCCCTGGAGGTGTTCCATAGTGTGTGTGGCTATGGCACATGGGGCCAGGGTTTGGTGGCTGTGGTGGGGCTGGGCTGAAGGTTGGACTGGGTGATCTTGGAGGTCTTCTCCACCCTCAGTGGTTCTGTCATTCTGTGGTGATGCCTTTCAGCTGTCATCAAAGGCTTCCCTGGCCTGGCTGGAGGAGAGTCTGTAGCTTTCATCCATGAGGCTCTGCTGCTCCTCATGCTGGTTCCTGTGCCCACATGCTGCAGTGGGCACAGCAGGAGCACAGCACCCGTGGCTGTTATGTCAAGGAGATCAAACCAAGCCACTTCTGAAGCACCTTGTGAAGATGGAGGTCGCCAGAACGAAAAGCTGCATTGGTGTGGGTCCTCGGGCCAGGTGCAGCAAGAGCAGTGGGCACAGCAGGAGCAGCAGGCTCAGTGGTTGCAGCAGGTGCAGTGGCAGCAGTGGGCACAGCAGGAGCAGCAGGCTCAGTGGTTGCAGCAGGTGCAGTGGCAGCAGTGGGCACAGCAGGAGCAGCAGGCTCAGTGGTTGCAGCAGGCTCAGTGAGAGCAGTGGGCACAGCAGGAACAGCAGGCTCAGTGAGAGCAGTGGGCACAGCAGGAGCAGCAGGCTCAGTGGTTGCAGCAGGTGCAACAGGAGCAGTGGGCACAGCAGGAGCAACAGGCTCAGTGGGCACAGCAGGTGCAGTGGGAACAGTGGGCACAGCAGGAATAGCAGGCTCAGTGAGAGCAGTGGGCACAGCAGGAGCAGCAGGGTCAGTGGTTGCAGCAGGTGCAGCGGGAGCAGTGGGCACAGCAGGAACAGCAGGTTCAGCAGGCTTAGTGGGCACAGCAGGAACAGCAGGTTCAGCAGGCTTAGTGGGCACAGCAGGAACAGCAGGCTCAGTGAGAGCAGTGGGCACAGCAGGAGCAACAGGCTCAGTGGGTACAGCAGGCTCAGTGAGAGCAGTGGGTACAGCAGGAACAGCAGGTTCAGCAGGCTTAGTGGGCACAGCAGGAACAGCAGGCTCAGTGAGAGCAGTGGGCATAGCAGGAGCAACAGGCTCAGTGGGTACAGCAGGAACAGCAGGCTCAGTGAGAACAGTGGACCCAGCAGGAGCAGCAGGCTCAGTGGGAGCAGTGGGCACAGCAGGAACAGCAGGCTCAGTGGGAGCAGTGGGCACAGCAGGAGCAGCAGGCTCAGTGGTTGCAGCAGGTGCAACAGGAGCAGTGGGCACAGCAGGAGCAACAGGCTCAGTGGGCACAGCAGGTGCAGTGGGAACAGTGGGCACAGCAGGAATAGCAGGCTCAGTGAGAGCAGTGGGCACAGCAGGAGCAGCAGGGTCAGTGGTTGCAGCAGGTGCAGCGGGAGCAGTGGGCACAGCAGGAACAGCAGGTTCAGCAGGCTTAGTGGGCACAGCAGGAACAGCAGGTTCAGCAGGCTTAGTGGGCACAGCAGGAACAGCAGGCTCAGTGAGAGCAGTGGGCACAGCAGGAGCAACAGGCTCAGTGGGTACAGCAGGCTCAGTGAGAGCAGTGGGTACAGCAGGAACAGCAGGTTCAGCAGGCTTAGTGGGCACAGCAGGAACAGCAGGCTCAGTGAGAGCAGTGGGCATAGCAGGAGCAACAGGCTCAGTGGGTACAGCAGGAACAGCAGGCTCAGTGAGAACAGTGGACCCAGCAGGAGCAGCAGGCTCAGTGGGAGCAGTGGGCACAGCAGGAACAGCAGGCTCAGTGGGAGCAGTGGGCACAGCAGGAGCAGCAGGCTCAGTGGGAGCAGTGGGCACATCAGGTGCAGCAGGCACAGCAGGTGCAGGGCTCTCTGACCTTGTAGTGGAAGGCCTAGGGGCAAGGTTCCTTCCTGCAGCTTTTGAGGCTGCTCCCAGCGACTCCTCAGCCCCTGCAGCAGCTGGCAGCTGGTATGTGTCGCTCTCCTGCGGGGCCCTTGCCAGAGTGAAAGCTCCTGAGGGCTTCTCCTGCACCACAGTGCCCGCAGCGTCGCCTGCATTCCTGCCCTTCAGCTGTCTTGGGTCCCTGCAGCCTGCCTCAAACTGTGCTGGGAGGCTCAGCCTGCAGGGGAGGAAACATTGCTGTGCTGTAGGGCAGGGCAGGGGTGGGAGCAGGCTGCCCAGGAAGGCTGCAGAGGGATTTTTGCTGAGGGGTCTGAGCCAGGCCCAGGGGGAATGGTTTGGAGCTGAGGCAGAGCAGGGTTAGAGTGGAGCTGAGCAAGAAGTCCTGCAGTACCAGGGTAGGGAGACTCTGACACAGGCTGCCCAGGGAGGCTGTGGCTGCCTCCTGCCTGGAAGTGTTCAGGGCAGGCTGGATGAGACTTTGAGCAGCTGAGTCTAGCTGAGAGGTGTCCCTGGGCATGGTGGGGAGGTTGGGGCAGCTGAGCTCTGAGGTCCCTGCCAGCCTGAGCTGTTCTGTGATTGATCCTATGAAGGGCTCATTGGAAAGGCTGAAGAAAAGCAGAGCTTTAGTGGGTTTGGTTCTGCTGAAGAGGTGGTGAGGAAGCTCCTGTAAACAAATCAATATTTAACAAGGGTGGAAGGGAAGCTGATGGAAGGCATCAGCTGGGCTTTAGGAAATGCAGACAGATACAAACAGATACTGACAGAATCTGCAGCTAATGAGGTTAAGGCCTTGGCTGCCCCAGGAATGTTTGTGTCTTCAGACCCAACCAGTTGACATCTCTGGAGAACCCCCAGCAGCAGCTGGCAATGCTAAGCAGCAAAACATAGCCACTTCTTGACCCAGAGCTCATCCTTGGAGCAGCTCCAGACCTGTGTGGCCATGGCACCTGGGACGTGGTTTGATGGCTATGGTGCTGCTGGGTTGGTGTTGGACTGGCTGCTCTCAGAGGCCATTTCCAACCCAAAGAGTGCCATGATGTGTGGCCAGCAGGGCCAGGGAGGTGATTCTCCCCTTCTACTCCACACTGCTGAGACCCCACCTGGAGTACTGCATCCAGTTCTGGAGCCCCCATTACAAGAGGGATGTGGAGATGCTGGAGTGTGTCCAGAGAAGGGCCACGAGGATGCTCAGAGGCTGCAGCAGCTCTGCTGTGAGCACAGACTGAAAGAGTTGGGGCTGTGCAGTCTGCAGAAGAGGAGGCTCCCAGGTGACCTTCTTGTGGCCTTCCAGGATCTGAAGGGGGCTGGGGAGGGACTTTTGAGGCTGTCAGGGAGTGACAGGACTGGGGGGAATGGAGCAAAGCTGGAGGTGGGGAGATTGAGAGTGGCCGTGAGGAGGAAGTTGTTGAGCATGAGAGTGGTGAGAGGCTGGAATGGGTTGCCCAGGGAGGTGGTTGAGGCCCCATGGCTGGAGGTGTTTAAGGCCAGGCTGGATGAGGCTGTGGGCAGCCTGCTCTAGGGTAGGGTGTCCCTGGGCATGGCAGGATTTGGAACTGTCTGATCCTGGTGGTCCCTTCCAACCCTGACTGATTCTATGATGCTGTGCTTCTCACTGGGCTGCTTTCTGTTCCCTCACTGCAGACTGGCCTTTGGCTCACCCAGAAGCTCCAAGAGCTTGGTCCCCTGCTGCACAGGACAGCACAGGAGTGTGAGGGGGCAGGCAGGAGGGCAGCACTGGTTTTTGGAAGCTGCCAACCCTCAGCATTGCATTTCTGCACGTAGAGCAAACCCCCACAGCATTTATTTCTGGGCTTCTGCCTTGATTCTCAGAGTTTTGATTTTTAATCTTAAAATATTTAATCATCTCCTTGGCAAATGAGACTGGAATTGGACAGATGGTTTAAACTTAGCTCTTTTCCCCGGAGAGAAGCTGCTCAATTAACACAACTGCAGCTCTCACACAGCCAATTCATCCTTACCAGCCCAATTCATCCTCCCCATGTGCTGTTACCCAGCCTAGGACTCTCTCTCCCCTCACTTCCTTCCCCATCTTCTCATCCTTTCCTCCACCTTTGCTTGTTGGGAACCAGCAGATTGCTGCTGGCTGGAGAGAGGTCTGTGGAGCTTCCTAGAGTCATAGGATCATGCAATGGAGGGATTGGAAGGAATCAGATTTAGTCTCCTCCACTTTTTGGGGGGATCAACAATGCACATTCCCTACAGAGACAATTCCCAAGCACCTGACAGTGGTTCCTCTATCCTTGGCCTCACTCATCCCAGCACAGGATCACTGAATTGTGGGGGTTGGGAGGCACCTCTGGAGATCATCCAGTCCAACCCCTGCCAGAGCAGGGGCACATCCAAGTGGGGCTTGAAAGTCTCCAGAGAAGGATACTCTGCAGCCTCTCTGGGCAGCGTGCTCCAGGGCTCTGCACCCTCACACCAGAGAAGTTTCTCCTCATGCTGAGGTGGAACCTCTTGGGTTGCAGTTTGTGTCCACTGCCCTTTGTCCTGTCACAGAGCACCACTGACAAGAGGTGCTGGAGATCAGGCTGGAGATGCAGGAGTGACTGCAGGGGTGTTGGACACAAGGACCTTGGAAGGTCCCTTCCAAGCTGGTGCCATCTGTGAGCAGTAGGATTGGGTTCTCCTAAGCAGTTCCTTTAGCTGGTTGGCTGCATGGAGAGGAGGAACCCAGAGCTCCAGCCCCCCTGGAGCTGCCTTGGAGCCAGGCAGTGCCTAACCCCAGGGCTGGTTGGTGTCCTGCAGCTGAGTTCTGGCTTTTGCCCTGTTCTGCAGCACTGCTCCGTTTAACGTCACTGCAGAAGGCGTCCTAGTGCCAGACCACAGCAGCAGAACCTTCTGGAGAGAATTGTGGGGAGTCCCTGGAGAGTGCCAGAGTGCAGAGCAGAAAGCAAACCGGTCTGAGGATGCTGCCAGCAAGAGCAGCTGCAGTTCAGTGCCAGGGCAGGGCTGGATGAGGCACTTAGTACCACGGTTTAGTTGATTAGAAGGGTTAGGTGATAGGTTGGACTGGATGATCCCAGAGGTCTTTTCCAACCTGGTTAATTCTGTGGCTCTGCTGCTTGCTTTTCCAGGGCAGTAGTGCAGTTTGGAAGGTAATGGGAGGCTGCTCAGCTGGGCAAAGATTCCACTGCTTCATTCACCAGGAATTCTTAATCCTAACCCCCAGGTTTGTCCCAAGTGTTCCCTGCTGGTATTCCCACTAGAGAGATAAACCAGGGGCTCTCACCTCCTGTGTCTCCATCTCCCCAGCTGCACAAAGGTTCTGCCAAGAAGCAGGTGCCAGGCTCAGTCCAGTGATGCCCTATGACAGGACAAGGGGCGGCGGACACAAACTGGTACCCAGGAGGTACCACCTCAACGTGAGGAGAAACTTCTTTGGTGCGAGGGTGCTGGAGGCCTGGAGCAGGCTGTCCAGAGAGGCTGTGGAGTCTCCTTCACTGGAGACCTTCAAGCCCACCTGGATGTGTTCCTGTGTGACCTGCCCAGGTACCCCTGCTCTGGCATGGGGGCTTGGACTGGATGACCTCTAGAGGTCCCTTCCAACCCCTACCATTCTGTGTTGCTATGATTGAGGCAGTGCTGGAGCAGGTTCCTCTCTGGAGAGGCCACCCAGAGGGACATATGGTGCAGAGGAGCTGTGGCTTTGAACCTCAGCTGCCCTGTGCACAGGCTGGTGGCTTGGGGGGTGCTGGCACCATGCTCTGCTGCCTGGTCTGGCTGCAGAAGCAGGAGATGAATATTAATCTTAGTGTGAATGTTAATATTAATGCAGCATCTCTTTCTCTGCTGCTCAGGGAAGTGAATCTGCAATAGGCAGGGGTCAAGGAGGGCTGCTCCTGACACTGCAGAGGATGTAGGAGCTGCAGACAGGGCAGCTCCCTTCTCTGAGCTCAGTGCCTCTATTTCTGACTTGGCCTTTTCATCACTCTGGGGCCACCAGCACAGGAAGGACCTGGAGCTGCTGCAGTGGGTCCAGAGGAGGCCATAAAGATGCTCAGAGGGTTGGAAAACCTCTGCTATGCAGACGGGCTGGGAGAGTTGGGGTGTCCAGCCTGGAGAGGAGAAGGCTGCAGGGAGACCTCAGAGCTGCATTTCAGTACCTTCAGGGGACCTCCAGACAGGCTGGGGAGGGACTGCTCAGAAGGGGCTGTAAGGATAGCACAGAGGCAATGGTTTGGAACTGGAGCAGGGCAGAGTGAGGTTGGGCATCAGGAGAAGTTCCTCACAGCCAAGGTGGGGAGACCCTGGCACAGGCTGCCCAGGGAGGTGGTTGAGGCCCCATCCCTGGAGACATTCAAGGTCAGCCTGAATGTGTCCCTGTGCAGCCTGCTCCAGCTAGAGGTGTCCCTGTTGAGTACAGGGATTTGGGCAAGATGCCCTTGGAAGGTCCTTTGCAGCCTCATGCACTGCCTGTCTCTGCCTCAGGGAGTCACTGGGGGTCTCCACTCCTGCTCTCCAACATCCACATCTCTCTCTCTGGGTTTGCAGGGAGAGGCCAGCTCTGGACAGCAGCTCTGCAGCTCCATCCTCACCCACAGATGATCTCTGTACATCTCTAACAAACCTGGCTGGAGGATCCCAACCTGATAAATCTCCCCAGAGGTAAGAGCTCTAACGGTGCTGGCTGAAGACTCCTCCACACATTTGGGTTCCCACTTTGCAGCTTATCCACTCATTTTCATGCTCCCCCTTTGGAAGTGGGGAATTCCTTTCCTGCTGGACAGGTTCTGGGGCTGTCAGTGCACAGGTGGCTGGAGGCACAGCACAGCTGTCTCCTGCCTTGGGATGTCTCTGCCCATAGGTCTGCAGACACTGCCTGCAGATCATAGAATCAAGCAGGTCAAAAGAGACCTCAAAGCTCACCCAGCCCAACCTAGCACCCAGCCCTAGCCAAGCAAACAGACCATGGCACTAAGTGCCCCAGCCAGGCTTGGCTTCAACACCTCCAGGGACAGCGACTCCACCACCTCCCTGGGCAGCCCATTCCAATGCCAATCACTCTCTCTGCCAACAACTTCCCCCTTACATCCAGCCTGAACCTGCCCTGGCACAGCTTGAGGCTGTGTCCCCTTGTTCTGTTGCTGGTTGCCTGGGAGTAGAGTCCAACCCCAGCTGGCTACAGCCTCCCTTCAGGTAGCTGCAGAGAGCAATGAGGTCTGCCCTGAGCCTCCTCTTCTGCAGGCCAAACACCCCCAGCTCCCTCAGCCTCTCCTCACAGGGCTGTGCTCCAGGCCCCTCCCCAGCCTTGCTGCCCTGCTCTGGACACCTTCCAGCACCTCAACAGCTCTCTTGAATTATGACACCACCCCCCCAGCCTGTGGAGGGCTGGAACTGAGCCACTCAGAGCATTTCTCTTGTTCCAAGGCAAAGCAGAGATGGGTCCAGGCTGTGGGGTTGCAGCCGACCTGATAATGCAGCTGGCAGCCAGAGAGGAGTCTGTGCAGCTGTGGGCAGCTGTGTGCTGGGAGCCCTCAGGCAAGGCAGATTAAGCACAGCTCTTTACCTAACCCTGCAGCTTGTCCCTAGAAGCCATTTAAATCAGTGGCACTAAAAGCTGCTTAGCCCAGATGAGGACAGCTGCTGGCACCCTCCTGCAGCTGGCTCTGGTGTTATTTTCCCCTTCACTTCCACCTGTGCTCTGTGGACAGCACCAAACTGCCCCTCTGCAGGCACCTGGGGAAAATGGGTTTGTGACTCCCATGACTGTGGGCACAGAGCAGGATTTCCATTCCTTGGAAGAGTCTCATCTCCCAGAGCACTTGAGGAGACCCTCAGGGGAGGACATGGAGCTGCTGGAGAGGGTCCAGAGGAGGACACAAAGATGATCAGAGGGCTATGGGGAAAGGCTGGGAGAGTTGGGGCTGTTCCTGTTCCTGCCAAGCTTCTCCTCCACCAACACCCCCAAGCCCTTGTCTGCAGGGGGTGTCAGTTGAGGGTCTGATTTTAGGCGTGAAGCATCTGAACCAGCACAGGAGCCATGCAAACTTCTTGTTTTCCTGGGCTGGAGCAGGAAGGCAGCAGAAGCCAGAGAGCAGCAAGCAGCCCCATCTCCCATCAGGAGGGGCTGGTGCCATCCCTCTGCTTCCTGCTCTTTGCTCCCTTTGCTTTGAGTGCTTCTCAGCAAGGAAGGTTTCACTGATGCTGGAGGCCATTGCTGTGTTAGGAGCTCTACTCAGGCAGGGGCTGCTCTGCTCCTCTCTGCTTGCACACAGAGCAGCTCTTCCAGGGCCAAGTTGGATGAGGCTTTGAGCCTCTTGGGCTGGTGGAAGGTTGAAGAGCATCCTTGGAACTAACCCTTCTGACCCAACCCATCTTAGGTGTTCCTTCCCATGGCATGGGGTTGGAACTGGATGGTCTGGAAGGTCCCTTTGAGCCCACCCCAGTCTGTGATGGTCTTTGCCAGGAAACTGCAACCTGTTGGGGGTTGAAGAGTCCCTCTCCATGCTCTCTGGTTGTGCTCCTTGGACATCTCCAGAAGCTCAGGCTGTCGTTCCAGGCACCTCTGCAGGTGTCTTAAAGTTTCAAGAAAGCTTCCTCTTCTGTGCAGCTCCTGTCTGGCTGCCCTGCTGCCATGAGCAGTGTGATGGCTGGCACCAGTCTGTGCCAGGACAGGTTTGATGGCCATGGCTGGGTTGATGGTTGAATGATCTCAGAGGGCTTTTCCAGCCCAAACAATAGGGACTTTATTCATGGAATGGCCCAGGCTAGAGGGGACTTCCAAAGGTCATCTAGTCCAACACCCCCAACTCTGCAGCCAGCAGGGACCAGAGTGCCCAGAGCCATTCTTTGGTAACCCTTGAAAAGCAACTTAGAAGCCTGAGGGAGGAAGTCCACCTTGAAAGTGGTACCAAGGAAAGCAAGCTCCCACCTTGGCTCATTGGGAGCCATCTGATTGCTCTGGTCCCAGCTTCTGCAAACCTGCTCAGGTGCTCTGGTGAGAGCTGCCCACACCTGAGAACAAGCAGAAGAGATATTTGTGCTGAGGAGATGTGGATGGAGCTGTGAAAGCTTTGCCCTCGGGCACCTGGCAGGAGGCAGGGCTGCGCAGGAGGTGCCTGGGAGCACAGCTTGGCTCCTGCTCGGAGTGGCTCTGTGGAGAAGATGCCTCAGGTCCTCTGCTAACCGCCGAGAGCTCCTGGCTCTTCTGGGCTGTCCTGCCTGGTCCTCAGGCACTGATGGTGCCGGTTGCTGTGCCAGGCTTCCTTCCCTCCCCTGCAGCTGGGACTGAAGGAGAGCAGAGCAGCAGGGCTCAGGGCTGGCTGTGCCAGGCAGGGCTCTGCGTGTTTTAATGGACCCTTCTCATGCAAATTGGATGAAGGTGGAGGAAGAGCCCCGAGAAGTGCAGCCAGGCGTGGCAAACCCGCAGAGCCCTGGAAGAGCCACGTCTGGCCCCAGAGGACAGGGAAAGCTGGAGGGGAGGAGGAATTACAGCACTGCTGCTGGGCCAGAGGGGCACAGAGCAGACCTTCGGGGCAGATCCTGAGACTTTGAAGCTCTCTCTTGGTATTCATGTATCAGAGAGTCACAGATGGCACTGGGCTGGAAAGGACCTTCCAGGGGCATCTTGCTCAACTCCCCTTGCAGAGACATCTCCAACTAGAGGAGGGTCCCAGCAAGTCCGACCTGGACTATCTCCAGGGATGGGACTCCTACCACATCCCTGGGCAGCCTGTTCCAGCTGGTGGTGCAGATCTTCCTCCTGATGCCCAACCTAAATCTGCATCCTGGTGGTGCAGATCTTCCTCCTGATGCCCAACCTAAATCTGCATCCTGGTGGTGCAGATCTTCCTCCTGATGCCCAACCTAAATCTGCATCCTGGTGGTGCAGATCTTCCTCCTGATGCCCAACCTAAATCTGCATCCTGGTGGTGCAGATCTTCCTCCTGATGCCCAACCTAAATCTGCATCCTGGTGGTGCAGATCTTCCTCCTGATGCCCAACCTAAATCTGCATCCTGGTGGTGCAGATCTTCCTCCTGATGCCCAACCTAAATCTGCCCTGCTGAGGTGTCCTTGTTCAACTGCTCTGGATGTTGAACTGGGCTCGGGATCTCTCTCTTTGCTGACCCTGATTTCACAGCTGCATTTATTGCAGCTCAGAGGTGCCAGCTCGCTGGGTATGAAAAGAGACAGCCCAAATCCAGGCAAGACCACCCCAATAAGGCTTTCTGTCCAGCTTTTGGGTGCCACAGGATGCACTTCTCTCCAGCCCTCACCTCAGAGGCTGAGAGGCTCCAGGTGACCCTGGGCTGTTGTCCTCCCACCCGCAGCAGGCTGTGGAGGGGAGTGCCTGTGTGGCAGCAGTAGGTAAGCTCTGGGCTTGCTGTGGAGGCTTCGTTCCAGCCTAGGGACCAGTTCCCAGTGGCTGCCAGAGCAGGCTCTGTGCTGGACAGGGCTGGGACCCCATGCAGCTGGTGATGGAGCTGCTGGCTCTGAGGGCACAGCGGCTCCTGCTCTGCTCCACCACCTGGGGAGGCAACTCCCTACAAAGCCAGGGGGTTAATTTTAATTACTGGCAACTGCAGCTTGGGTTGCTATGGAAACACAAAGAGCTGCCACAAGTTGGGTCTGCAACTCGCTGTCTGGAAATGCCACCCAGGGGCTGGTTCCCCTCTCCCATCCAGCAGCAGCCATCAGGTGTGGCTTCAGACAGGGCATAGCCAGCCTGGCCAGAGAAGAACCTCCACCTCCCCTCCTATCCCTGCCATTCCTCTGCCACTCTAAAACAGACCCAGCAAGTTCCTGGGGTGCTCATGAGCTGCAATCTGGTAGCCAGGCAGCTGATGGAGGAAACAAGAACAAAAAAATCATGGATGCTAGAGCCAAGGAGCAGCTGTGAGGGCACAGAGCCCCCACAAGAGTGTTCCTCTGCTATGTTTTCCTTCCTGCCTCATTAGAAATGCAGCTGAGAAAGCCTCCTCCAGCTGCAGGCCAGAAGGTTGTGCCCACAGCAGGAGCTGCTGGTCCAGGTCCTGGTGTGGGTCAGCAATGGTGTGGCCAGCAGGACCTGGGCAGTGATGGTGCCCCTGTGCTGGGCACTGCCAAGGCTGCACCTCGAATGCTGAGGGTCAGTTTTGGGGTCCTTGCTCCAGGAAGGGCATTAAGGAGCTGGAAGCTGGGAAGTGGAGGGTCAGGAGAATGCAGGAAGATGAGTTCAGCTGTATCCAGAACTTTCCCCCAGGCTGTCAGACAAAGCAGAGTTCTGATGGCTGCCAGCAGTGGGTCTGACACATCCCTGCTGCAGCTGGAGCTCTGGTGCAGAGCACAGACTTCGGTAGCTGCTGTGGGAAGCCTGCAGAGGCTGACAGCTCGTTGCTGAGCTGATGAGTGACTCAAAGAGAGCTCAGCTCCCCCTCTTCCTCTTGGCACCCACGGGGAATCTGGTGCAGACATGTCCTTTGTGGTCAGGAGACCCACAGCCTTCCCTGCCCAGCTGTCAGGAGGTCCCAGGAAGGGGGCTGTGGGCACCCCTCCCTGCTGAGCCCAGCCTGGCTTCTAGGGGAGCCCACTCAGGACACCTTCCACTAGCCCAGGCTGCCCAAGGCCCTGTCCATCTCTAGGGAGGGAGGTGTTCCAGGGATGCTCGGCACGGGATGGGACACCAGTGACAGCTCCTCAGCTCACCAGGGACTGGCACTGCGGGGCCCCGGCAGTGAAGGCAGCAGGAAGGTCCCTTCCGTGTGAGGCTGAGTGTGAGACTGTTCAGCTGCTCTGTGTACCAGCAGGGCACCAACCTGGCACCTGACAGCAGAGGGGGGACAAATCCCCAGCAGCTGCCCGGTCTGAGCACGAACGAAGAGCCCCACAGCTTCTGGGGTGGTGGAGCATGTGCTGCAGGAGTGGGGACGGTCCTGGCAGGGGCAGGCAGCGCTCGGGGACAGCAGCAGGGCAGGAGTGGCACTGAGCTGTCACATCACTGCACGAGGCTGCACCAGGCATGGAACCAGAGAAGAACAGAACCAGCTGGCCTGGAAAAGGCCTCCAAGATCATCCAGTCCAACACCAGCCCAGCACCACCATGGCCACTGAACCATGGCCCCAAGCGCCACGGCCACATGGCTCTGGAACACCTCCAGGGATGGGGACCTCACCACCTCCCTGAATCTGTGCACAGCCTCTGGAAGGAAACATCCTCCAGCAGGGCACAAAAGGTAGGGCTGAGCCCCTGCTCCCACCTAAGCTCTCCTTGCAGCTCAGAACACACCAGAGGAGAGGGCAGACAGTAGACCCTGAAGGGACAGGCAGCTCCCTGAGGCCCCCAGAGCTGCTCTGTGCTCAGGTGTGGGTGTGCATGCCCATGGGAACAGGTGGCCTCAGACCTGCTGCTGCCCTCACTAGCAGCTGTTCTGGTGGTGGTGAGGCAGGATGCCAGAGCAGCAGTGGGCTACAGGCCATCAGCAGTGCTGAGTCACCCTCACAGGTGCCCTGCATTGGGGGGAGTGTCCCAGCCCAGCAGGGTCACACTTACTATAAGAAGGGAAGGCTGAGGAGAGGGGGAGCCTCCTACCTGGGCTGCTTCTCTGCCTTCTCCTGCTCTTCTGGAAGGACCCTGGCATTGGTGGCTGCTGCCCTTGCTGAGGTACCCTTTGTGTTTCTCAGGCTGATGTTGGCACCAGTTTGGTTGTTTTCCTTTCACCCTGTGGCTCCCCTCTCCTTTCTCCCATCCCCCTCTCTGCTGGGGAGAAGAGCAACTGCTGGAGCCCAGTCCCAGGTGTGGGCTCAGAGGAAAGAAGCCTGGAGCTTAGAAAGCTTTCCTGTGCCAGGCCTTGCACCACTTGGGGTGCTCCTGAAGCCTTGTGCCAGTCCTTGGCCACTCTGTGCTACTGGGTCATGGCTCATAGTGGGGTTTTACTGAGGGAGGACTGGCACCGCTGTGGGCAGCTGGTACCAGTGGGTCAGGATGGGAAGGTGGGCACTGCTCTTCTCTTCTCCTGTCTCTCTGCAGCTCCCCAGCAGCAGGTTGCAGAGGTGTGGCTGTCAGGCTCTCCTCACCAGGCAGGAGCAGCAGGACACCTCCAGCACTGGCTCCAGCGTCGGGGCCTCGCCCCAAGGAGCACATGGAGCGCAGGTACCTGGGCACACGAAGGGTGGCTGTCAGCCTGCAGCCTCCTCCAGGTGCTCCATCCCATCCTGACCTCTCTCTCCAGGCTTCAGAGGATGGGTTCTGTGTGCTGCTGCCTACTGGCATGGGTGAGTGTCCTGAGTGGGCAAAGGTGGTTTGCAAGGGCACGAAGTGAAGAGCCTGGGTCATGGACACAGCTTTTCTGCTGGGTCCCAGGGTGTTGGGCAGGATTCAGAACAAGCTCTGCTCATTTTCTTAACCACCTTTGTGTGACCAGGGGCATAAGAGGTGAGGTGCAGGACCAGTGCAGGGGTGGTGAGACCACTCCTGGAACACTGGGTTCAGGTTTGGGCCCTCACTCCAAGGACAGTGAGGGGCTGGAGCGGGTCCAGAGAAGGGCAATGTAGCTCGGGACCAACTCCCACCTGGCTCCAGACTCCTCTCAGGGAAGTGAGAGAAAGAGAAGGTCTGCCCTGAGCCTGCTTTTCTCCAGAAGGAGAACAACACCTCCACAGCTCCTGCTCTGCAGCCAGCCCCAGCCCCAGGACTGTGTGAAGGTTGCTTGGCTGCCCTGGGGCACAGGGGAGAGAGCATTTGCTGTGATGCTGTTTGAAATGTCACTGCTGGCTGCTCAAATGCCACCGGCAGCAGGGCTGGGACACCAGACGTCAGCTCCTGGTTAAACGCTGGCAGGTGGAACTGAGCCCTACCCTGCTGCAGCAGAGGCTGCCTCAGCCAGGCTCCAGCCTCCACCAGCCCTGTGTGACCCTCCACAGCCCCCTCCTGCTGCCCTGCTCGGAGCTGGGCTCAGCACACGAGGGGCTGAAGCACGGAGCCAGCTCCCATCACTGGTGGGGAGAGGTTGGGTTGGATGTGGAGAAAGGGTGCAGGGAAGTGCAGCTGTGCTGGGCACTGGCACAGCTGGAGTGCTGGCTTTGGGTTTGGAGCCTCACTGCCAGGAGGAGACTGAGGGGCTGGAGCAGGGCCAGAGAAGGGCACCAAAGGTGGGACAGGGTCTGGAGGGAGGAGCAGCTGAAGGAGCTGGGAGGTTTGGTGTGGAGCAGAGGAGGCTGAGGGCAAAGCTCATTGCTCTGTGCAGCTCCCTGAGAGGAGGTTGCAGTGAGGGGGTTTGGGCTCTGCTGCCTAGGCTCAGGTGATAGCAGGAGAGGAGATGGCCTGGGATGGTGCCAGGGGAGGGTTAGGTTGCAGAGGAGGAGGAAAATGTCTTTGGTGCAGGAGTGGTGAGGGACTGGTGCAGGCTGCCCAGAGAGGTGGTGCAGTCCCCATGTCTGGAGATGTTCCAGAGCCTGAAGGTGTTCCAGAGCCATGTGGCCATGGCACGTGGGGCCATGGCAATGCTGACTTGTTGTTGGACTCTGATCTTTTCCCAGCTGTAGCAGATCCATGATTCTGTGCCCTGCAGTTGGCTCCAAGGGTGCCTGATATCACCTCCTGCTCCCCAGGCAGGCAGTGAGCAGACGGGAGCAGGGCAGCGCCCTTCCAGGGCACTCTGTGAGCAGCAGAACAGCTTCTGCTGGCCTTTTGTCCCTGCCCTTTGCTAGTTTCTGTGTTCCTGGGAGAGAAGATGTTTCACTTCCAGCTGAGCATTGATGTAGCTGGTTCAGAGCTGAGGAAGATGAAGGTGGCTTACCAGGAGAGGCTCTCTGGCTGAGGGTGAGGCTCTGCCGCAGCCATGGCAGTGGAATCCACGTCTCTGTAGTGCATTTGTGCCTGTTGGTGTGGATATAGTGCTGGGAGCTGATGCTAAAATTACCTCCTTGGAAGGCAGAAAATGGCCCTCTCTGTCTCCTCTGCATCCTGGAGCAGCAGCAGCAGACATCCCATCCTCTGAAAAATTCATGTTTGTTCTGGGAATCTCTTGGCCTGCAGGCAGCACACTTAGCAGTGTGCTTTTAGAGCAGGAGCAGGGGGATCTGCTGAGCCTCTGCCAGCCTGCAGTGCTTCCTGTCCCCAGGCAGTCCTCTCCTCCCTGCCCTGCCTCCCCAGGCCTGGGCATCCTGCTCCAGTCAGGCCAGCTCTGGCTCAGAGCGTTGGCTGGAGCTGGAGCTGCGATGCTTGGTGCAACCTAACTGGGGTGGTTTGCCAGGAGCTGCATCTGGCTGCAGCCTGCTGCCGTGGGCAGGGACACCTCCACCCCCCCATAGGCTGCTCAAGGCCTCATCCAGCCTGGCCTTCAGCATTCCCAGGGAGGAGGCAGCCAGGCATTCCCTCCCTGGGCACCCTGTGCCAGTCTCACCACCCTGGTACTGAGGAACTTCTTCCTCAGCTCCAACCTAACCCAGCACACAGTGGCTCAGGGCTGCCAGTGACCATTGCTGGCTCCTGGGGAGTTTGTCACCAACTGGCACCCCCAAGGCCTTCTCCTCAGCACTGCTCTCTGCCCATTCTCCATCCAGCTTGGATTTGTTCTTGGCCTTGTTGGACTTCATGAGGTTGGCCTGAGCCCAGCTCTGCAGCGGTCCAGGTCCCTCTAGGTGGATCCTTCCCTGCAGCAGGGAGTGCAGCCTCTGCCTGCTGTGCACACCTTGCATCCTGACCTTGTCCTCTTCCTGGCAGTGCTTGGTGGCTGCTCAGGACTCTTGCAGCTCTGAACATCAGCTGTCACCTGCTGTTGCCTTGGAATTGCTGGGCTGGCTGAGGGGCACTGGCCAGGGGATGTGGCAGCTCAAGCCCTGTGCTTATTCAAGACCCCATCAGGTCAGCTCCTGGGCAGTGGCAGGGCAGGGTGGGCAGAGAAGCCTGCCCACCAGAGGTCCCATCTGCTGCAGGGAGGTGCTGTTTTGTGGCCAGCTGTTACAGAGTGCCTGCTGGCTTGCCGTGGTGCCCCTGCTCCCACGGGAGCAGCACTGCTGCCCTGTGCTTTCCATGAGCTTTCGGGACAGTTCTCTCCCAACGCTTCATTCTGTGGCAAGCTTTACCACGCTTCCTTCTCACATCATCCCCTGCTCCAGGCACCTCTTGCACCTCTCCACCAGGGTCAGATGCACCATCTGGGGAGCCATCTGTAGGTGGCTGTGGAACCCACATGTCCAAAGCCATCAGCAACTCCAAGATGCTCCTTGCTTGCATCAGTGCCAGGCTGGCTCCTTACTGCTGCACTGGTAAAGGAAGCCTCAAATTGCTTCCTTTTGTCTAATTATTTATGGCCCCATTTCTGTCAAGTTTTACACCAATTATTTCTTCTGCTGTGAAGTGATTCAGCTCTTGCAGACCTTTGGGGTGGCTGCCATCTGTGCTTCCCTCGGGAAGCTCTCTCGTTGTGATTCTGCTCACACACCGTGAACAGGAGATGTGTGATGCAGGGAGGCACTGCTGGGGCAGAACTGGCAAGGCAGGGGCAGTCTTGAGGTGCTGAGAGAGGAGGTTCTGAGAGGCAGCTCAAGGGCCTGCAGGACTGGCTGCAGCTGCAGAGACAGCTCCACTCTGGGGGGCAAGGGGGGAAGGGTCTCCAGGAGCAGGGTGGGGAGGGGGCAGGGTCTCCTTGCTGGCACCATCAGTGCTCTGCCATGCTGGAGTGACACAGGGAGGATTGGTGAGGGGGGCTCCAAAGATGCTGAATGGTGAACAGGACTCTGGAGGTCTTCAGAGTGCAGGAAGAGCATCTACCCTGAACAGGTGAAGTACAAGAGGCAGAAGGGCTGTGCTGGGGGCATGGGGAAAACCCAGCCCAGGGAAGGCTACATCCAGTTCTGGAGCCCCCATTACAAGAGGGATGTGGAGATGCTGGAGTGTGTCCAGAGAAGGGCCAGGAGGATGCTCAGAGGGCTGCAGCAGCTCTGCTGTGAGCACAGACTGAAAGAGTTGGGGCTGTGCAGTCTGCAGAAGAGGAGGCTCCCAGGTGACCTTCTTGAGGCCTTCCAGGATCTGAAGGGGGCTATGAAAAAGCTGGGGAGGGACTTTTGAGGCTGTCAGGGAGTGACAGGACTGGGGGAAATGGAGCAAAGCTGGAAGTGGGGAGATTGAGAGTGAATGTGAGGAGGAAGTTGTTGAGCATGAAGAGTGGTGAGAGGCTGGAATGGGTTGCCAGGGAGGTGGTTGAGTCCCCATGACTGGAGGTGTTTAAGGCCAGGCTGGCTGAGGCTGTGGCCATCTTGCTCTAGGGTAGGGTGTCCCTGGGCATGGCAGGAGTTGGAACTAGATGATCCTTGTGGTCCCTTCCAACCCTGACTGATTCTATGATTCTAAGGGGCAGGTAGCTGCCCCTGGCTTGGCTGATGGGTGGCAGGGCTGGGCTGCAGAGCCAGCATGAGCAGCATCATGTGGTGGGCTGGCAGCTGCTGTAGGGCACTGGGGCAGAACCTGCTTGCCCCATCCTGTGTGTACATCCACAGCACTGCAGCAAGGTCTGTGTGCATTGGGAATGGCAGAGGCTGCTGCCCAACCAGGCCAGCTTGCAGGGCAGCAGAGCAGGCTGCCTCCTAAAGGCAGGGGCTGGTGTGCCAGGAGAGGGCTGTTCCTAGCTGCCAGGCACCAGCCCGTGCAGCTCGGGAGGGTTAAGTGGGCTGATTGGATTTGTCACTTGCAGGGCTTTATCCAGCAGGCACTTTTAATTTCCCAGCTCTCGGTGCCTGTAACCCAATTCCTGCATCTGGCAGGGGTGTGGGAGCAGGGAAGGGAGGGAGGAAGCATCAGGCTCAGAGAGCCACTCTCAGCGTCAGCCTCTGGGCTGAGGCAGCAGCAGTGCTGTGCTGATCCATGCCAGGCAGAGCCAACAGCAGCACCACTGCTGGGGTACTCCTCATGCCTGCCCTGCTTCCTCTTCTTTCATGGACTCATGCAATAGGTTGGGCTGAAAGGGGCCTTAAAGATCCTCCAGTTCCAACCCCTTGCCATGAGCAGGGACACCTTCCACCACCCAGGTTGCTCAAGGCAGGGCCCAAGCCTAATGCTGCTGTTTGTCCCAATACAGGTGCCAGGGAATGTTTGGCATGAGTGTTTTGAGGGTGTCTGATGACTCCTTGCATCGTATCTCCAGGGGCTTTGGAAGCCTCTAGTCCCAGAGCCATGTTACTTGTTCTGAGTTTATTCCTTGTTAACCTTGCTAGCTCTTGGGGTTGCAGAAAACCTTTTGAAAGCAGAGTCTGAGATGGATGCTGAGTTTCAGAGCCTCTCCTCAGCTGGATGCCAACCTCACAGGCTCCCTGGGGCAGGAGAACAATGAGGCTTGGCTCTGGAGCTTCACACACCTCTCATTGTCAGTGCTCCCCAAAGGGTGAACTGAAGTGCAAGGTCAGGAGGGGATCTCTTAGAATCATAGATTCAAGCAGGTTGGAAGAGACCTCCAAGCTCATCCAGTCCAACCTAGCACCCAGCCCTAGCCAGTCAACCAGACCATGGCACTAAGTGCCCCATGCAGGCAGGAGGGCAGGGCAGGGCAGGCAGGCAGCAGGCATTTCTTTTCCCCTACGTTTCTTTCCTTGCATCTTTTTAATTTATTAACTCTCAATAATTTATTGTCTCTGGAAAGTGGCAGCAGGAGGCAGAAGAAATAGAATCAATTTTTAATAAATATGGGCAATAAATAAAACATTGAATGAATGATGCATGGCCAAAGATTACTGAAAGATTAAATAATGATCTTGTCTACACGCTCGGGCTGTTATTTATTCATGGCTGGTGGCAGCGCAGCTCGCACGCACGCAGGGAGAGTGCAGGTTCAACTGGATAGGGAGCAAGGAAAGAGGGGAGCTGCAGGGCTTTGTACCCCAGCTCTTGGAGAGGAAACTCTTCACACTGAGGGGCTGTGTGAGGAAAATGTTTCCCTTCCCTCATCCTGCCCCTGGAAACTCAGTGGCACCCAAAGCCTGGCTTTTCCTTCTCACCTGCCGCCAGGCTGAGGGTCCTGTGACTCCCCAGGCATAAAATCATGGAATGGTTTGTGTTGGAAAAGGCCTCTGAGATCAGCCAGTCCAACACCAACTCAGCACCACCATGGCCACCAAACCATGGCCCTAAGTGCCAAGGCCACACAGGTCTGGAACACCTCCAGGCATGAGGACTGCACCACCCTCCTGGGCAGCCTCTGCCAGTGCCTGACCACTCCTGAACCAAAGACATTTTTCCTCCTCTCCAACCTAACCCTCCCCTGGCACCATCCCAGGCCATTTCCTCTCCTGCTATCACCTGAGCCTAGGGAGCAGAGCCCAACCCCCCCTCACTGCAGCCTCCTCTCAGGGAACTGCAGAGAGCAATGAGCTCTGCCCTCAGCCTCCTCTGCTCCACACCAACCCCTCCAGCTCCCTCAGCTGCTCCTCCCCAGCCCTGCTCTCCAGACCCTTCCCTACCTTTTGTGCCCTTCCTGTGTAAAAAGGCTTAAAGAAATCTCGTGAAGAAGCCACTGGTGCTCACTTGGTGCCTGGGCTGTGGTTTTCAGCCCTCTGCACACATTGCCCTATGCTCAGGTGTGAGGTGCTTGTGTCAGGCACCTCATCTGGCACACCTGGTCCTCAGGGGCTAAACGCTGGGCTGAGGCAATAGGCTGGTGAGAGGTGATCAGCAGATTTGCAGCTAAACCTCTTTTAACTAAACTAAACCTGTTTTAACTAAGCCAAACCTATTTTTTAATTAAGTTAAATCTTTTTTTACCTAAACCTTTTTGTGACTGAGCTTGGCCTTTGAACAGAGAGGCTGTGAGGGCAGGGGAGACTCCTCCAGAGCTGCTTTCTGCTGTGTAAAAGGCAAGGGTTGGGTTTGTGCAGCTGGAGTGGACCTTTGGAAGCAGATCTATGGATTTGTGAGTGACTGCTACACAACCTGGGCAAAATGAATGCTTCTGGGCTGCTTTAACACTCGTGGGCTGAGCTTTTCAACAGAGACCAAAGGAGTGGGAGTGAGAATCCCTTGGGGTGTCTGAACTATTTTTTTAGGAGTAATTGGGTGTCAAATCAAATTGGGTTTGGATTCTAGTTGCTTTGCTGCAACGCTCTGTGCCTGCCTGCAGTGCTCAATGGAGCTGCTTTGTTGCACCCCTTTGTGCCTGCCTGCAGTGCTCAGTGGAGCTGCTTTGTTGCACCCCTTTGTGCCTGCCTGCAGTGCTCAGTGGAGCTGCTTTGTTGCACCCCTTTGTGCCTGCCTGCAGTGCTCAGTGGAACTGCTTTGTTGCACCCCTTTGTGCCTGCCTGCAGTGCTCAATGGAGCTGCTTTGTTGTATCCCTTTGTGCCTGCCTGCAGTGCTCAGTGGAGCTGCTTTGTTGTATCCCTTTGTGCCTGCCTGCAGTGCTCAATGGAGCTGCTTTGTTGCACCCCTTTGTGCCTGCCTGCAGTGCTCAGTGGAGCTGCTTTGCTGCACCCCTTTGTGCCTGCCTGCAGTGCTCAGTGGAGCTGCTTTGTTGCACCCCTTTGTGCCTCCCTGCAGTGCTCAATGGAGCTGCTTTGTTGCATCCCTTTGTGCCTGCCTGCAGTGCTCAATGGAGCTGCTTTGTTGCACCCCTTTGTGCCTGCCTGCAGTGCTCAGTGGAGCTGCTTTGTTGCACCCCTTTGTGCCTCCCTGCAGTGCTCAATGGAGCTGCTTTGTTGCATCCCTTTGTGCCTGCCTGCAGTGCTCAGTGGAGCTGCTTTGTTGCATCCCTTTGTGCCTGCCTGCAGTGCTCAGTGGAGCTGCTTTTGAGCTGCTTTGCTGCACCCCTTTGTGCCTGCCTGCAGTGCTCAGTGGCAGAACATTTTGGAGCAGCAGACTGAGACCTGCTTTGGGTCTCCCTGAAGTGGCCACGTCTGCCTGCAGCCTGGCACCTCTTGCTTCCACTCAGAGCTAGGCTGGTAATGAACATAGCTGCTAATTATATCTGCTAATTGGAGTGTAACTTACAGCTTTCTAGCTGTTTTCTGGCGTGTTGATGCTCAGAGCAGTGCCTGGCAGCAGAAGCCTTCAAAGGTGGTTCAGGTACACAGCCCTCCGTGAGCTGCCTTTGAGAGCTCTGCAGAAAAGAAGGGTCAAGCAGTGCCAGGGGCAGCTGGTGGCCACACCTGACCAGCCTGTACCTAGGCAGCACCCAGCCAGGCAGTCCTCTTGGGTGGTGCTGGAGTGAAGGTGAGAGCCCTGGGGCTGCTGAGGCTGGAGAAGAGGAGGCTGAGAGGGGATCTGATCAATGTCTGCAGATATGAGGGGCAGGGGCAAGAGGAAGGTGCCAGGCTCTGTTCAGTGGTGTCCTGTGACAGGACAAGGGGCAGTGGGCACAAACTGGAACCCAGGCGGTGCCACCTCAACAGGAGGAGAAATTCTTTGGTGTGAGGGTGCTGGAGCCCTGGAGCAGGCTGCCCAGAGAGGCTGTGGAGTCTCCTCCTCTGGAGGCTTCCTCTGTGTGTCAGCATTTGATGCTTTAAAACCCACTAGGAAACTGTGGGCTGCGCTCTTGTCCTCACTCAAGGAAGGAGCTCTCTGACTCCAGCATGAGGATTTGCTGATGTCTCTCAGACCCCCAGAGAGAGGGAGGCTGTGTGCAACTTTCTTGCCAGCCTTCAGCTACTGGAACCATTGCAAACCCGAGGGGGGCTTCATGTTCTAGAAGGAGCGAGGCTGAATTGTGCTGCTGCCGCTGCAAGAGGAGAGCAAATTTCCTTCAGGACCAAGGGCAGAGACATCTTAGCGCGCAGAGGATTGATTCTGAGCTCTGAGAACTTGGCAGGGTGGTCCAGGTCCTGAACGACGTCCTGGGTTAGGAGTCAAGGGAATGGGCCTGGGTCCTAGACCCAGTGAGCATCTGTCTGTAGGGAGCTGCATGGCAGGGTTGGATTGTTCACGCCCTGAGCTCAGGATAACACGGAGGGGTTGACCCTCACCTGAGAATTGTTGTCCATTATTGTTGTGGTTCTCTTGGCTTTGCCCAGGGCGGGAGGCAGCTCAGCAGCTCACCACCAAAGCTGCTTTAAAAGTTTGCCCTCCTGGAAGCTACCAGAAGGTCCCAAGAGCGATGTGGAAGGTTTTCAAAGGTGGCTGCTGGCTGGGACATGTGGGCACTGCAGGCTTCTCAAGGGCAAAGTGCTTGGAGTGGCTTCCAAAAGCAGGTGGTTGGCAGGTGCTGTGGCCTGGCTTACAGTGCCAGGCTGCTCATGCTCCAATTGCTGAATGGCACTTTCTGGTCTGAACTGTCCCACTGCAGCTTGGTTTCCTCTCAGGAGCATATGTTGTAGATTCCCTCTCGTGATCAGCAGCTTGATGAGAGGTGAGAAGCCAGCAGGAAGATGAAGAGAAGGGAAATTAAGATGGGTGGGACTTGCAGGTGGGTTGGTGGCACTTCTGCACGGGTTGATGGCACCACTTCTAGGTAGGCTGTTGGGGTGGCACTGGGTGCCTGGGCTGTGGTCATCTGTGCATGGTTTGTTTTGTTTTTTCACCAGAAAGGCAGGTCTGGAGGTGCAAAAAGTCAACGAGACAGAAGTGACAGAGAGAAAAGAGAAGCAGGGAGCAGGGTTGCCTTCCACAGTGAGTTCTGCACCCGTGCCAGCCATGTGCTCAGCTCTGGCTCTGCTGACATGGCCACAGAGCTGGCTCCAGCCACAGCCCTCCACAGAGCCAGCCAGGAGCGTGTGGTGCTGCTGCTGGTGGGTGTCCAGTCCTCAGCACCAGCATAAAGCTGGCCTGGCATGGACCTGCCCCAGCTGAGCACACACAGACGCTCGCCTCCAAGGAAGGAGGTTCTCCTGCTGCAGGCTCACAGCCTCCTGCTTTGGCAAGCCTGGTGGCAATCTGCCTGTCTGCTGCACAGCCAGCTAGAGCCTGACTCACCACCAGCACCAGGCTTAGGGAGACACCCAACGAAAGCATCACAGCCCCAAGGGGCCTCCACCCCTTTCATAGAGCTTTTCCTTCTTGCAGAGCTGGGAAGTCAAACCAGAACCAAACTGACAAACATTGGTTTGGTTCTGCCATCACCTGGCCACAACTTTGTGCATCAAAAAAGGCAGAGAATTCCTGCCCTTGGCTGTCAAGAGTGGTAAACCCAAGAGGGGAGAGAAGGGGAGACCTCAGAGCAGCCTTCCAGGGCAGGGACTCCTGGGCAGGGCAGGGACTCCATAAGAGCTGAGGAGGGACATTTGACAAGGGCTGGCAGTGCCAGAACAAGGGACAATGGCTGAGAAAGGGGAGACTGAGGCTGAAGATGAGGAAGAAATCTTTGAGAGTGAGGGTGAGACACTGACACAGGCTGCCCAGGGAGGCTGTGGGTGCCCCCTCCCTGAAGGTGTTTAAGGCCAGACTGGATGAGCCCTTGAGCAAGCTGGGCTGGTGGGAAGTGTCCCTGCCCATGGCAGGGGGTTGGCATTGGATGGTCTTGAAGGTCCCTTCCTACCCAAACCATTCCATGAATCCATGAGCATGGCTGCCCTTGGTTCCCCCAGTTCCTGGCTGGTATCTCACCAGCTTGCTGGGCCTGGTGGTCTACATGCCCTGGATGCCCCATGGTGCAGGGGGCATCAGAGTGCCCAGGTCAGGCATGGAATTTGGCCTTGAGCTGCTGTGTAACTAAGGGGAGATTTCTGCTCATCTTTCTTTCGGGCTGCTGTGATGGAATGGCTGTGCAGGTGTTCACAGGATGAAAGCCTTTCCAGGGAGCAGACTGCCATGCTGAGAGAATTCTCTGGCAAAGCCTGGAGGATCAGGTGTGGGAATGAGCTGGGAAAGCTGCTGTCATGCTCTGAGAGCCAAAGCAAAGTGAGGAGATGCAGCCCTGGGCACGCAAGGGGAACACAGCTCCTGGGAAGCAGCTTTTGGTGAGGAATGTGACCAAATGCCTCTGCCTCCTGGAGCTGCCTCTGCCTGACTGCTCTTGGACAACATGTTCTGCTCTGCCTCGTGCTTCAGACCAGCTTAGCCCTGATATTTTGGGCTTGACCTACCTGGAAACCTAAGTGCCTCAAGTTTCCCAGGAGAAGGCATTTAAGTGCCTCATGACGTGGCAAGAAGTGCCACCATCGTTGTGCTCTTCACACACCTGCAAGACATGCTGCCTGCACCTCTGCAAACCTCTGTGCCAAGTGGAACCAAGATCAGGTCAGAGCTCCTCTGCCTCTTTCCTGGCACCCTGGGAAGATCTGGAAGCTTCTCAACAGCCGAGCAGTTCTGCCACAAAGGAGCCAGGGGATGCCTTGAAATTCCTACTCCACCACAGTGAGTAGCACAGACTTTCCCTAGGCTCCAGGCTACCTATTTGTGAGTGAGGCAAAGCCATTTTGTAGCTAAACTTCCCCAGTTTTTCTGATCCTCCTGAATTAATGAATTGCCCAGAAGCATCCTTGGGAAGATTTTCCTGACCAAATTAGAACCCAAATGTAACTCATCAGTGTACAGCTGTGGGTGAGGCTTTCCAGAAATAAAGTGAACTACATCTTGCCTTGTTACTCACCCCAACTAAATCAGGGCCAAAGGGGGAATTGTGCTGTGGGGTTGCTGCATGTTCCAGGAATTAATTGCTTTTGGATTTGGGAGTGATGGCCCTGCAAAAGGTATGTAGTTAATTATATCATTATGGGAACTGGAAAAGGTTTGAGTGGGCTTTCCAGGGAGGTGGGGGAGTCACTATCCCTGGAGGTGTTCAAGACAAGACTGGCTGGGGCACTTAGTGCCATGGTCTGGTTGATTGGACAGGGCTGGGTGCTAGGTTGGACTGGATGAACTTGGAGGTCTCTTCCAACCTGCTTGGTTCTATGATTCTATGCTCCTGGGCACTAGGTTGGGCTGGATGAGCTTGGAGGTCTCTTCCAACCTGCTTGGTTCTATGATTCCGTGCTGCTGGGTACTAGGTTGGACTGGATGAGCTTGGAGGTCTTTTCCAACCTCCTTGATTCTATGATTCTGTGCTGTTGGGTGCTAGGTTGGGCTGGATGAGCTTAGAGATCTCTTCCAGTCTGATTCTATGATTCTCATGGCTGAGGTCTATGGGGTGCTGCTCAGAGGGAGCTTTGTAGTATTTTTAGGTTGGATATTAGGGAAAATCTCTTCACTTGAGAGAGTGGTCAGGGATTGGAGCTGTCATGGAGTGGTGCCAGCAGTGGAGCCACCATCCCTGAAGTTGTTCAAGAGAAGTGTGGATGTGGCATGTAGGGCCAAGGATTAATGGCAGGGGTGGCCTTGGGCTGATGGTTGGACTTGATCTTAAAGGTCTTGTCTGAGCAAAACTGTTCTGTGATTCCCTGGTTCAGCTACCCCTAGTGCCAGCAGGCAGTCAAGCCTGGCAGGGACCATGGTCTGAGACAGTTTATCATAGAATGGTTTAGGTTGCAAGGGACCTCAAGGATCATCCAGCTCCAACCCCCTGCTGTAGGCAGGGACACCTCCAGCTAGAGCAGGTTGCTCAAGGCCTTATCCAATCTGGCCTTAAACATCTCCAGGGAGGAAGCAGCCACAACCTCCCTGGGCAACCCAAGTTAGATGTAGCTGAGGATGTGACCCTCTCAGTCATCTGCAGCTTCCTCTCCAGCGTGCAGGAGGAGCCCCAGCAGTGTCCTGCCAGAGGTGGGCGGCAGCCCTCAGCTGCCCTCCCTGCAGCACAGCCCCAACGAGGCAGATGCTGTCCCTCTGCAGCTCGCTGTCAGCTCAGGCTGTGGCTGGCACTGATTGCATTTCACATTGTGTTCTCCTTCAGTAATCCTCTTTCTCCAGGATCCTGTGGCTGTACAACAGCAGAGTTTATCCAGCCTCTCTTTCAGCAGAGAGCAGGGATTTTCTTGTCGCGCTGCCTGCGCTCAGGAGAGCTGAGCCAAGGGACCTAATCTCCACCACATTAATTTGTCTGTGCAGGGAGGAAACAAAAGCAGCACTAAAGCTGCTTGGGGTGGAGGGTTTGGCTGGTTTGGAGGTTTTTGTCCAGCAATCCAAATGATTTATATAAGAAGTTATGAGGACAGACTGAAAGAGTTGGGGCTGTGCAAGCTGGAGAAGAGGAGGCTCCCAGGTGACCTTCTTGTGGCCTTCCAGCATCTGAAGTGGGCTACAAAAAAGCTGGGGAGGGACTTTTGAGGCTGTCAGGGAGTGACAGGACTGGGGGGAATGGAGCAGAGGTGGAGGTGAGGAGGAAGTTGTTGAGCATGAGAGTGGTGAGAGGCTGGAATGGGTTGCCCAGGGAGGTGGTCGAGGCCCCATGGCTGGAGGTGTTTAAGGCCAGGCTGGATGAGGCTGTGGGCAGCCTGCTCTAGGGTAGGGTGTCCCTGGGCATGGCAGGAGTTGGAACTGTCTGATCCTGGTGGTCCCTTCCAACCCTGACTGACTCTATGATTCTATGAGCTCCTGGGCTGGGGAGGGGGTGGTCAGCCTCAAGTTAACTGAATCCTGATCTCTCCATCGGAGACAATGCAAACACCAGGGAGGAGAGGAGGCAGGAGAAGGCTTTCTCTAGCAGGCAATCTATGAAACATTCAGCTGGAGGGAGGGGACAGGATGTGTGCAGCTGTCCTGAATGTCTCTTTAGAGGGACAAGCCCTGGAAGGTGAAGAGTAAGACAGAAGAGGGATGCAGGGAGGATGCTGAGAGCTTGGAAAGGGACTGTGCCTTGCTGGGGTCCGGAGAGCAACCTGAAGGCAGATGAGTGTCCCAGAGAGCAGGAGATGAGTGTAGGGCCCCCCTTAGCCAAACTCCTTTGGTTCTTAGACCTGGTCTGTGGAGGAGAGGCCTAGTCCTGACTCCTTGCTCATAGCAGGGGGCTGGAACTGGGTGATATTTAAGGTCCCCTCCATGCCAACCCATTCTGTGTTCCTTGCACAGACCTTTCCTGACTTCCTGGAGAGGGAGGGGGCTGACAGCTGCTGCTGGGTGGCTGCCAGCAACTTGGTCTAGTGAGAGGTGTCCCTGCCCAGGGCAGGGGGTTTGGAACTGGACGATCCTCAAGGTCCCTTCCTTCTGGAGCAGGAAACCAGACTGTGCCCAAAGGAAGCATCACTGCCTCCTTGGCAGCTGCTGTATCTCAGGAGCAGTGAGAGGGTTAACAGTTCAGAGGCTCATTTCCAAGGGACAGGGCTGGGGAATGAGCTGCTGAGAGGAGCTGCAGAGGAGGCACAGAGTAGCTGTGCATGCCGCGGTTAATAACGCAGCACAGAGGTGGCCTGAGACGGCTGGAAGAGATCTGCCAAGACAGGCTCCTGGCGTAGTGACAGCAGCTGGGCATCGGGCACCATGCTGAGGCCTGTGTGCCGACACCACTGCCTCCTCTCCTCGCTTCAGGGTGGCCACACAGGGCTGGCTCCACTGCCTGCAGAACCAGCACCAGGAGACATCACGGAACGCAGTGGCAGGAGAAGGCAGGGAAGTCTCCTGGCCTGCTCTCCTACCCATGCAGTGCCACCTGTGTGCCTGCTGAAGCGATGGAGATCAGTGGAGATGTCTTCCAGGAGGTCAGGTCAGTGGTCTGCATGCAGGATGTGGCCAGGAGGCTCTGGGCATGCCCTCACTAAAATCCCAGATCTCCTGATGTCCAGGAGCTCCTCCTCCCACCCGCCTCTGCTGTCACTCTCTGTCAAATGCTGTCCTGCCCTGCCCTGCTCTGCTCTGCCAGCCCGTCTGGTGCCAGCTGAGGACGGGACCCTTGCCTGCAGTCTGTGGTTGGTGTCTTTGATGTCCAAGCTGCAATGCCAGGCACAGCACAGCCAAATGGCAGGGCTGGCTGAAAGGTGGCAGCAGATCAAAGGAGGACAGCCAGAGCTCCCGCTCTGGAAGGCATCACCAGGACAACTGGGTGGGATGTTCAGCAGCTCCTCAATGCCTGCAGCTGGCGGCAAGGGGAATTAACCCTGTACCTGCCTCAGCTGGCTTTTGTGCCCTGTCATGACTCTTCTGTGGAGGCAGAGGTGGAAGAATCTGCTCCTGCCTCCCCTGTTTAATCTGCAGCCACATGTGGGTCAATATCTGGAATAAATTCCTCTGACCTTGGCCAGGACCTTTCTGTGCAAGGATGGCAGCCCCTGCTCAAAGCACTGCCCTTGGTGAGGGTCTCAGGCATAGGCACCAGACCCAGGCTGGCACTGGGACAGAGCTGCTATGGGCACCTCTCATGGAGGACCAACGAAAAGTGAAACCTGGTTTTGTGCTGGATGCATCCATCTCCTGACAGACTGGCTGGGAAAGGGGAGACTGTGGCTGGAGATGAGGAAGGAATTCCTGTCAGTGAGGGTGGGGAAGACTCTGGAACAGGTTGTGGATGCCCTTTCCCTGGAGGTGTTCAAGGCCAGCCTGGATGAGACCTTGAGCAGTCTGGGCTGGTGGAAGGTGTCCCTGCAGGGGCTGAACTGGAGGATCTCTGAGGTCTCTTCCAGCCCAACCCATCCCATGACTCTCTGAGCAGCTGGAGCTGCCTTGCTCAACCTGCTGTTAGCCTAGGAGCTGCAGGTGTACTCCTGACAGGTGTTTGTGTCCTCCCTGAGGGCAAAGCAGAGCTCCTCTGCTCAGTGAGCAAAGGCTCCTTGGTAAACCTGCCCCAGAGTGTTCTAGAGTCACCAGCAGGGAAGTGTGCTCTGCCTGGCATCCTGGGCTCAGCAACGCTCCATGCTCAGTCTGGGGCTTGGGTGACTACTGTTGGTCGCACCAGCGGAGCTGGGGGGACATCTCCAGTGGTGCCTACTGTCAGGGGCACCATCAGAACTGGGGGGACACCTCCGGTGGTACCTACTGTCAGTGCCACCAGCACAGCTGGAGGAACACCTCCGGTGGTACCTACTGTCAGTGCCACCAGCACAGCTGGAGGAACACCTCCAGTGGTACCTACTGTCAGTGCCACCAGCACAGCTGGAGGAACACCTCCGGTGGTACCTACTGTCAGTGCCACCAGCACAGCTGGAGGAACACCTCTGGTGGTACCTACTGTCAGTGCCACCAGCACAGCTGGAGGAACGCCTCCAGTGGTGCCTACTGTTGTTGGCACCAGAGGAGCTGGGGGGACACCTCCGGTGGTGCCTACTGTTGGTAGCACCACCAGAGCTGGAGGGACACCTCCAGTGGTGCCTACTGTTGTTGGCACCAGCAGAGCTGGGGGGATGCCTCCAGTGGTGCCTACTGTCAGGGGCACCATCAGAACTGGAGGAACACCTCCAGTGGTACCTACTGTTGGTTCCACCAGCACAGCTGGAGGAACACCTTTGGTGGTGCCTACTGTTGGCGATGCCAGTGGAGCTGGGGGAGCACCTCCAGTGGTGTCTGTTGTCAGGGGCACCATCAGAACTGGGGGAACACCTCCAGTGGTGCCTACTGTCAGTGGCACCAGTGGAGAACACCTTCAGCAAAGTGAGAGGCAGAGCTCCGGAGCTGTTCAGTGGTGATGAAGTTGTTTGTGTGGGGAATTTTCAGCCAGCTCCACCCTTGAAGGCCTTGCTCTTGCAGAGGGCATCAGTTGCCCACCTGGGGAGGGTTTAGGATCCGGATGGGCTCTCTCACTCTGTGCACTGGTGCCCCCTCTGGGCAGCAGCCTCCAGACTAAGCAATGCCACAGCATCACTGCTGTTTCTGCCAGCCCCTGCAACCGAGGGGCAGCAGGCAGGGACCCTGGCTGGGCTGGGTGACTGCAGCCTGCTGATGACATGCAAGCTGCCCACAGCCACAGCTGGGTTTTGGGGGACAACATTCTGGAGTTCTGACCTCTCTCTGTCTCTCAGCTCAGCTGCTACAGGGCAGGTGTCTGTGGTGGAGCTGGGCTGAGAGGGCAGTGGTGCTGGGGGCTGTGGCAGTGCTTGTAGCAAGATCTCCCAGCACATACACTGCACTTGAGCAGGTGGAATGTTCTGCTGCAGCCTGTGCCTGTGAGCAGCTAAACTGCCACTAGACGTGGCCATAAGTGATCCCAGGACATCTTCACAAATGCTTTCTGCTCAGGTTCCAGCCAATGAATCCTGCTCTGCCACCCCCAGCACTCTCAATTGCAGGTGTGGAGATGATTCAGTCCCTGCTCTCGCTTGCTCTGCAGGGTTATCAGTCTTGTGAAATCACCACTTAATGTCTCTAAGTGCATGCTCGAGCCAAGTACAGCTGCATAATCCCTGCACAGGCTTCACCACTCATCTTTGCTAATGCCCTCAGCTTTTACAAGATGATTTTTTCCCTTTTGTAGCCATTGCTGAAAATGAGTCGAGCATCTGTGGCCTGGGCACGTGGGCAGCACCCTGGCAGCCGTTTGGACTGGAACACAACTGGCTGGAATGAAAAGTGAATGCATGGCTGAGCTGCCAGCAGATTTTCAGGGGCATCAAAGTGTGTTACTGAGTTGGTTCCTTCGACCTCTTTCCAGAGCTGAGTTTCATCAGAGCAGGACACTGCGATGGTGCCATGCTCCTGGGGTGAGTTGTGCTGCTTTTATCTGCTGCTCTCCTTGGCCTCGGTATCGCTCCTGGGCTCCTTGTGCAAACAGGGCTAGAAAGAGGAGCTGCAGTTTGCCTAGACAACAGCTTGGAGGCAAAGCCTGAGAGGGAGGCTGAACTCTGGCCCCAGCATTGCTTCCTGAAGCTGGCAGCTGTGTGGGCAGTGCCTGCTAAGGCCAGGCTGACCCACAGGTCGGTGCCATGCAGTGCTGCCGTCGCCACGCTCTGACCTGCAGGCACCCAACTGCTGCCAGCTGCCTTGTGGCAGAGCTCCCTTTCTTTCTGAATCCCCCAAGCCCTCCTGGTCATGTTTATCCCTTTCTGATAGGTAGAGTGGGAGAGAGATGAAGCAAAATCTCTTCCAGAATAGTGTACAGTAGGTGTCCCGCATGAATCATCTTTCCTGCCTCTACCTCTCCCCAAGTGAGTCATTAGGAGCAGAACACGAGCCCTCTTCAGGGTGAGGCTTTTCTTAGCCAGACAATCCCTCACTGCCTGCCTGCCTGTGGATGAGAAGCTCCACTCTGGCTAAGCTGCTATTGTGCCAACATCAAATAATTGCAGAGGTATTTTCAGTCTTTGTCTAGTGCAGATCCAGGCAGGCTCTGCCACGCTGGGAGAGGGAGGCTCCTGGCTCGGCAGGGTACCACAGGTTCAGCCAAAGGGTTGAGCTCAGCTCTTGGCTATTGACCTGCAGTCCCCTGCTGCTCAGAAAGGTCCAGAGCCACGGTCCAGCCCCTGAGAGCCTGTCTGGAGCTCCACAGCTGGGAGGGCAGTCAAGCAGAGCATTGCAGAGGCAGGGCTGCCAGAGCACTGTGTGATCAGTGGAGAGAAGGTATCGTGGTGCTTGTGCCAGCACCTGTAGCTGGAGGCCTGAGGGTGCCTCATCTTACACGTTTGCTCCTGCTTCCTTCCCTCCCTGCCTCCTTTACTGTCTCCTGTAGCAGCCCATGACTGTCTTGTTCTCCTCATGCTTCCTTCAGAAGGTGGTCACTATAAAGCTGTACAAGTTGCAACCCAGGAGCTTCCAGCTCAACCTGAGGAGGAAGTCTTTGGTGTGAGGCTGCTGGAGCCCTGGAGCAGTCTGCCCAGCGAGGCTGGGGAGTCTCCTGGTCTGCTCCCATTCCAAGAGTCAGCTCCTCAGCAGGTGATGCTTCTGTAGATTGAAAACTATTCCCTCAGCACGTTCCAAAGACAGTTCAGCTGGAGGCAAGGAAGGCTCTAATGCAAGCCATGGCAATGCCTCTGGAACGTGGCTTGTCCCTCATCCTCTCCTGTGCAGTGAAGACCATTTCTATTTGCAGCTTTCAGAGACAAAAATCTTGTTGGTTTCTTTTTATAACCACAATAATTGTGTGTCTGCTACACCAGCAATGGAACAAACTCCAGGCAGCTCCCTGCTCCTGTCACCATAGCACCAGTGGCCCTGGCAGGGGCTGGGAGCTAGAGGAGTGCAGCTGCAGCAGAGCTTCAGAGAGGAGCTGCTCTGGGACGCGGTTCTTTGCCACCCTGTGCCATCTCTCTGCCATGTTTCCTCTCCAGTGAGAAGAGATGAGGTTCTGGCACAGGCACCATCAGGCAGCTAAGGCAGGCCACCCTGAGATCCCCAGCTGAAGGACTCTCTTGTGTGGTGCAGGCAGGAGGAGCTTTTTCCTGCCAGGGTTCTCTGCAGGGACTGGAGGGCACACTGAAGACAGCTCTGGTGTAGAAGCATCCTCCTTGAGGAGCAGTGTAGCAGCAGAGGGATTCCATAGCAGAAGAGCTCCTGCTGTGTGAAGCTGAGCCAGCTGGGGAGTCCTTGGGTGACAGGAGAGGACAACATCCAGGCAGGAGATGAGATGGGGCTGCAGGAGGAAGAGGGAGGGCACAGATGCATTCAGAGGGAGCTCTGCTCCCAACTCTCCACTTACCCAAATGCTTCACAAACTTCACCTCACGAGAGAAAGGTGCTGCAGGTCTGGTTCTTGACCATGCTGAAGCTGGGTATAGTGCAAGGGCACAGGACAGAAGACCAAGGGGGGCATGGTGAGGCCCACCTGTGCCCCAGGCTGCTGCTGACTGCTCAGTGCAGTGCCAGGAGGGAATCCCCAGATGGCAGAGGGAGTGTGAGACGCTGGCACTGCTTGTGTCTGCTGCTTTGCCTTACCTCATTTCCACGTCCCTGACAGGCTTCTTAGAGATCCCAGCTGGTACACGGAGGGCCTGGCTCCTTCTCTCCCTTCCCCCACGCATGAAGCCTGATTTCTAAACTCCTTTGACTGAGGATTTTCTGCTCCATGCTCCTGTCGAGGCTTAAGTAAGATCTGTTCCCTAGGCTCAGTTTGGGCTGTGTTTAGCTTCTGGGACAAGCTGAGCAGAGCCTTTGTCACCTCGGGCAGCTCAGAGATGACTGCCACCAGCCTGGGTTTGTTCTTTAGCATCCTGCTCCTGAGCAGAGCTGAGCAAACACTTAGCAGCAGCCACAGTTCATCAGGCTAATTCAGGTTTGGTTTGTTTGGCATCTGTCTGTTTTCACACTCCTGTTCCCCCCACAAGCCTGGCTGTGATTCTCAGCTGGCCTGAGCTGCTGCAGCAGAGTTCTCTCATCCAGACTCCAGGTTCCCCCTTTCACTGCCACTGGAATGACCCAGGGAAGTTCCCTACCCACCAAAGCAAACATTTGCAGCTATCACCTGACTAGGACCTGCTCTTTCCATGGCTGGCTTTGAGCTGTGACTCTTTCTTCTCTGTTCATGGGGGGTTCTGGAGTCACCTAAACCACACAGCACTGCTCCTGCAGTTGCCTCAGCCCAGCACTGCCCTGCCTGGTGCAAGTTGCGGGGCAATGCCCAGGCACAGAAGTCGTGGAATGGGTGGGGCTGGGATGGGACCTTAAAGCTCATCCAGTTCCATCTTCCTTGCAGGGACACCTGCACCAGCCCAGGTTGCTCAGGGTCTCATCCAACGTTGCCTTGAACACCACCAGGGAGAGGACATCTGCACAAGCCCTACGAGGAGAGGCTGAGGGAGCTGGGATTGTTTAGCCTGGAGAAGAGGAGGCTCAGGGGAGACCTCATTGCTGTCTACAACTACCTGAGGGGTGGTTGTAGCCACGAGGAGGTTGCTCTCTTCTCTCAGGTGGCCAGCACCAGAACGAGAGGACACAGCCTCAGGCTGCGCCAGGGGAGATTTAGGCTCAAGGTAAGGAGAAAGTTCTTCACTGAGAGAGTGATTGGACACTGGAATGGGCTGCCCGGGGAGGTGGTGGAGTCGCCGTCCCTGGGGCACTTCAAGGCAAGATTGGATGTGGCACTTGGTGCCATGGTCTAGCCTTGAGCTCTGTGGTAAAGGGTTGGACTTGATGATCTATGAGGTCTCTTCCAAGCTTGGTGATACTGTGATACTGTGCTCTTCCCTGGGCAGCCTGTGCCAGTGTCTCCCCACCCTCACTGCCAGGAAGCCCCTGCTGATAGCCAGGTGAGTCTGAGTACTGAGAACCATTGGGTAACCTTCATGGCAGCACCACCCCACTTGCAGCAATTTAGATGGAAAACCAGACAAATCTGGCAGAAAGATCAGGCAGGAGGCTGCTGCTCACATCCTGTCACTACATCTAGAAGCTACATCATACTGCTCCACATGCAGGAACCTGGGAAGCTCTGTGGCAGGGACCGTGTCAGGGCATATCCAAGTCACTGCCATCATCTGCTGCCCTCAAGACATCCCTGGGACCATTCAAGGTCAGATTGGACAGGGCTCTGATGGAGTTCAAGATGTGCCTGCTGAGTGCAGGGGAGCTGAGCTAGCTGCCCTTTACGTGTCCCTTTAAGCTTGGCACAGCTTGGTGTCCTCAGTGCCCGCCACTGCTTTCAGCTCCTCACCTGCCCAGGCTGCTTTTGTCGAGAGGGCAGTGCCTGGGCTCTGGCCACACGTCTCCTGCAGGGGTGTTTTGGCCTCAGGAGAAGGGAATGCCCAGCTTCTGCTGAGATGCCAGAGGCACTGCTCCATCATCTCAGTTCATGGCTCAGGAACGTTTCCAGAGCTTTGACCTGTCCGTGCCCAGCAGTGAAGCTCCTCCTGACCAAGCAGGAGAGACAAGGCTGCTCCTGGAGACCTGCAGCTGCTGGCTTTGGAAGCCTTTCCCGAAGCATTCCCCTACTCCTCCTACTGTTTCACAGCTCCCCCTCTTCCCCTCTGGGCCCTGACCAGCGGAGCCTTGGCTAGGGGCCAGTCACTTCTGATTTATGTTTGGTTTGCTGTCCCCCCCTTGCCCTGAGCACAGCAGCCACTGAGCTACTTGCTTAGCACACCACGAGGAAACAGAAGTGGAGCAGGGCAGAACATTTCAGCTGAAGTTGAAACCTTCACCAGGCCTCTCTGCAACGTAAAGCAGCAAACCAGCCTCTGCCTGGCAGGTCCACCTCTGCCCCAGCCCTGCCAGCCTCTTTCCCTGGCAGGTCCACCTCTGCCCCAGCCCTGCCAGTCATTAGCTGTTTACACGGGGCTCAGTGCCCACTGTTTACCAAGCAGCAGGGAAAACCATGGCAACCCTGGCACTGCAGGGCAGGAGCATGGCTGAGGAAACACAAACTCCTCATCTGCAGTACCTGGCTCCCTTGTGCCAGGTTTCAGAGCCAGGTCACTTCTTTCAGTTTCCATTTTAATCCTTTCCTTTGAAGCAGAAATCAGCTCCTGGCCTGGCTGTTCCTTGTCTTTCACCTCCAGCAGCTGCAGGGAGGGGTAAGGAAATGCTAGGCAGGGACCAGGTGAGGAATGCTGCAAAGGTGCAGTGGCCACAGGAACCTTCAGGCTGTGGTTCTGACAATTCCTGGCCTGGCAGCTGAGCCTTGCAGGATGCCAAAGCAGCACACTTCTTGTTCCAGCAGCACATCCCTGTCTTTGTGCCTGCCTTTTGCTGGCTTCCTTCAGCTGTGCCAGGCCACCCAAGCTCTTCCTCCTGCCAGTCAGGTTTCTGTGGTTCTTCTAATTGCCTCGTTTCAATGAGGAAACCTTGAAGGCTTTTATTAGATGGGTTTCTGGACCTGCAGTCGAGTGGCATCAGCTAGTTCTGCTCCTGCTCTCAGGGAGCTGGGATGCAGGGTTAGAGAGGTGGCTGAGCCAGGCTCTCTCCTGCAGAAGCCTTCCTGCCTGCTTCTTCTGGCATTTGGAGCTGAGCATTTGATTGCTCTATTTTTAGCAGCATCTCAGGCTGCTTCCTGGTATTGCAGTGATGGCCTGGCACAAGCTCTCGGGGAGCTCCTTGCAGCCCTGCTGCTAGGTATGATGGAGGCTGGGTGAAAATTTTCCACCAAACCTCTTAGCTAGTGGAAACTGGTCCATGACTCACAGACACCAGCAGGAGTGGGTTTTTCCACACAAGTCTCCACTGGAAGGAGCACAAATGCCTGCGGAGCCATTTCTGCTGGGCAGCACAACACCAAACTTTCCTCCTGGCAGGGGCTTTCCAGGGCCATGGAGATGGGGACAGGCTTCCAGCACTCTCCCTTCTGGAGAAACAGCAGAGCAGAAACAGACTGCAGTGTGCCAAGGGAGAAGAGAAGGCTCCAGGGAGACCTCAGAGCAGCCTTCCAGGACCTGAAGCAGCTACAGGAGAGCTGGGGAAGGACTTGTGACAAGGGCTGGCAGTGACAGGAGGAGGGACAACAGCTTTGAGCTGGGAGAGGGGAGACTGAGACTGGAGATGAGGAAGAAATTCTGGACAGTGAGGGTGGGGAGACAGTGGCACAGGCTGTCCAGGAAGGTCATGGATGCTCCCTCCCTGGAGCTGCTCAAGGCCAGGCTGGACAAGGTCTGGAGCTGCCTGGGCTGCCTGCTCGTGGCAGGGGGCTGGAGCTGGATGAGCTTTGAGGTCCCTTTCAAACCTATTCTCTGGCTCTGATCTCTGGTAAATGGCACAGTAAATGCCCAGCGAGGTACTGAGCTGGCCAAAGGGAGGTCCTCCAGGTTTCTAAGAGGACCTAACCTGACCCCAGCACTGAACTGCAAACACAGGAGTTTTGCTCTGGGCATGGGAGGGCAGCTTGGGCCTCTCCTTCATGTCCTCTAGTGCTGGCTCTGCTACACCTGTGAGCCCTCTGTGATCCTGTCCTCCCAGCCCTTCCCACGCACTGCTCCTGGCGTGCTGGGAGAGAGTCAAGCACTGATTCCTGCCCGGACCAAGCTGTTCCCTGGGCCAGCGACTGAAGGATCCTCTCCTTGCTTCCCATTTAGCTGGGCAGCTGAGGCAGGTGAAGTGCTCAGTGCAGCAGCACTTCATCCATGTGTTTATTCATGAGGCAGCTGGGTTTGCTGCCAACATTGCTAGAGAGCTTTGGCAGAGGTTTGCAGGGCTGCAACAACTTGGATTTGTCATTGAGGAAAACCCAAAGCAGCATCTGCAGGTTTGGGATTCCCGTGCCAAAGTCCAAGGAAAGCTCTAAGTGGCAGATCAAAGGAGCAGGGAGGTGTGCAGCAATTCTCTGGGAACCTAACAAATCTCTTTGAGAAGCTTTTTCCTTTCAACCAGCCCTAATTAGCCAGCAAGCAAGGATGAGCTCATTATCAGAAGTCAGCTCATCAGGCAAAAATAGGAGAAGAAAGAAAATGAAGCAATGCCAGTGGAAGGCACAGCAATGTGCCCTGCTGGCCAAGAAGGCCAAGGGGATCCTGGGGTGTATTAGGAGGAGTGTGTCCAGCAGATCAAGGCAGGTTCTCCTCCCCCTCTACTCTGCCCTGCTGAGACCTCATCTTGAATACTGCCTTCAGTTTTGGGTTCCCCAGTTTCAGAGGGACAGGGATCTGTTGGAGAGGGTCCAGCAGAGGGCTACAAGGATGATGAGGGGACAGGAGGGCATGGCTGATGGGGAGAGGCTGAGGGACCTGGGGCTGCTTAGTCTGGAGAAGAGAAGATTGAGAGGGGATTTGATAAATGTTTATAAGCATCTGAAGGCTGCCAGGAAGGGGGGGGACAGGCTCTGCTCACTGCTGCCTGGGATAGGACAAGCAGCAATGGCTGTAAGTGGCAGCAAAAGAAGTTCCTCCTCAACACAAGGGGGAACTTCTTTACTGTAAGGGTCACAGAGCACTGGCACAGGCTCCCCAGAGAGGTTGTGGAGTCTCCTTTTCTGGAGACTCTCAAGGCCTGTCTGGATGTGTTCCTCTGTGTTAGATAGGATTGTCCTGCTCTGGCAGGGGGATTGAACTCGATGAGCTCCTTGGGTCCCTTCCAACCCCTAACATCCTGCAAGCCTGTGAAGGGCAGCAGCCAGGGGGCTTGATGGGATGGGAGCCTGGAAATGGGAACTCTTTCACTGTGCTGGCAGCTCAGGAGCCTTCAGAGATCACTATGTGCCTTGCTTAGCTCCCAGCAGGGACAAGACCTTCTGTGACCTGTGCCACAGTCAGCATGTGGCCAGACTGTGGGTCTGGTCTCAGTGTTGTTCCTCTCTCAGCACAGGACAGCAGTGAGATGGAACAGGGCTGCAGTGGGAGTTGTGCTTGCAGCCAGGCATGCCCAGGCTGGGTCTGACACCTCTGTAGGTTTGGTGCTGGCACAGATGGTCTGCAAGTGTTAATTTTACACAACTAGGGGCAATTGCTTCCTCTCCACTCAGTATTTGCTGTTTCCAATGTCTTGCCACATACAGGACTTTAGTGGACCCAAGCTTAGCTGAGATTTGTTATGGCACATGGAGCAGAGATGTGTCTGGACATCCACTCGCCTTGCATGGGTAAAATGAATCAGAAGACATCTGCTGAGCAGAGAGCTGGTTGAGATGACCTGCCACTGGGAGTGGCTTCCACAAATGCAAGGTTTGTGCCATGATGGAGAAGGAATCCTGAAGCCCTTCTCCCCAGGAACATCAGCAGCAGTGCTTGGATACTGGTTGCTCTCAGGTGCCCACTGTGGCTCCTAAGAAGTGCCCAGTTCCCTTTCTAGGGATGGCTCCAGGGTGTCTGGACTCCTAGATCCCGTGAGACTCTGCTGGGTTCCTCTGGGCACCTGCATGTTTCCAAACTTAGTCCTTCACTGTTCATTATCTCAGTGCTTGCTGAGGCCAAAACCTCTCCTCTTGCCTCTCGGGAAGCCAGGCCATGGCTTGTAAGCATTCTAGAAAGCTCAGGGTTCTGGAGATCCCTCCACACCTCCAGGAAAGCACCCCAGGCTGCAGTGCCTCATAGCAGCACCCTAAGTCAGCTCTGGCTCTTGACAATGCCAGCCCAGTCACCAAAACGTGGCTGTGTGCTTGTCTCTGCTTTTCTAAGGTGGCACAGATTTGGGAAACCCAAACCCCCAAGCAAGCCTCCTCTCTTTGTTTCATTCCTCTCCCTTTTAGCAAAGCTAGAATGTTGAACTTTTTGACTTGCAGCCCCCTGACAGCAGTGATGGAGCAGCTGAGCAAAGATGAAGTGGCTGAGCAGCACATTCCTGCTAGAGAAACCCAAAGATGTGGCAGCAACAAATGCTGAGGGGAAACAGAGAAACGTTGAGCAGGAGGAGCTCAAAGCTCAGAGGCTGCAAAAGAGGTAAGGCACAGCAATGACCTCTTTCATAGGAACAAAGGTGAGGTGGCCTCACCTCGACCAGGGCAGGACAGCAAAGCTCTCTGGAGGTGCTTATGGTGTAGGGCCAAATTCCTGGGCTATGTTCTTCACCCTTCCAGTGCTGCTCAGAGCTTCAGCTGAGCGCCAGGTGTCTGAGCAATGGTAGCTCTGAGCTCTGTTGGAGGCAAGGGAGAAGGTCCAAGGTGATGCTTCATTAGCACAGCAGAGATGGCCAAATGCTGACTGAACCTTTCTTGGTTTCACCTACAGGCAGAGCATGTTGTGGTCGAGGGATTGCCTCGGCCCTTGCCTTGCCATTGCAAGGACCCTTGCCTACAGGGAATGGTGTGGTGAAGAAAATGCCCACTGGCTTTGATGGGGCCAGGGTTTCACGTAAGGAACTCTGGTCCCAGGCCATCTCAGAGGAACAGTTTGTCTCCAGTAAGCAAATGCAAGCTGGCAGTCACCTGTCCTCCTCAGATGGGCCTCTGTCACCTTCTGGCTTCAGATGTGGTCTGGTGTTAGGAAACCATCCTGCCTCAGTACAGCCCTTCCATCACTGAGCACTCCTGGGGCTGGAAGCTTAGAGGGATGTACCTCTGAGGTTAGAAACCACAGCCAGAGAGAGAGAGGCAGGAGGGCAGGGAAGGTGTCCTGCTCAGCCCTGTGTGTGCATGGCAGCAGGCTGGCAGGGAGGCTGCTTGGGCGCCGCACCCTGCGCCTCGCAGAAGGTCGCCGCTGTCCCTTAGGAGGAGTGCAGAGGTCGTGTAGAAGGTCAGACTGGGCAGCAGATATGAAACAGAGAAATGCTCTGGAGCTTTGGAGGCATTCCTGGCAGCCCTGGGCAGGGGGTCTGTGCCGTGTGACCTGATGTGGTTGGAGCCTGCAGCACCAGACTGAAGGCAGATGCCCAAGGGCACTGCCTTCGAAGCCCTTGCCGTGGAGGAAGGCAGCCAAAGAGAGTCCCTCCAAGAGGTAGCTCTTCCCTCTGCATGTCTGGAGTGTGAGCTCAGCACCTGGGGCAGCTAAGCCCCACACAAACACAAACCAGGGCTCTGCTTTGGCCCCGAGCTTGGGCTTTGCCCATTGCCAGCATGCTCCTTGTGCCCTCCAGCGCCTGTCCCGACTTCCCCGCTGCCGTTTTCCAGACCTTGCTGAGACATCTGACCCCCTGGAGCTAGAGGAATCCAGCTGAAACATCGAGGTTAGGGGCTTTGTTCTCTGCAGGGGCTGGGTTTTTAGGGAGCAACAATTTCTGTCCTCTTAGGACAGAAACCTTTCGAGAGTCACTGGAGAGCCAGGATGGGGTCTGCTGCTGGCAGGTGCTGGCTCCAGGAAGGGAGCAGATGGCAGGGAGACGTCCAGCAGGTCTAATTAAACCACGAAGGAAATGGTTTTGGGTCCAGCCCTGTCACACTTGGAAGAAGCTCTCAGATCTGCCTGGAGCTGTGGGCAAAACCTGTGTGTCTGTTTTGGTGCAGGCTGGGGCCTCTCGGGTGGACCAGAGCAGGGTTAGGTGCTCCACTCCATGCTCATTTATGTCACCTCCCCTTCAGAGCAGGAAGCCTTTTTGTTGCTGGCCTCAGAGCCCACCTGAAGAGGCAGAGCAGGAGACACAAGCTGCTAGCCCATGGCGCAGCCTTGTGCAGCGAGCCTGGTCCAGGCTTCAGCCGCTGCTGATTTTCCTCCTGGGTTTTTTTGCTGCTCTTTGGCAGTGCGTGGCCAAGAGGCTCCTGGCTCTGTCTTCTTCCCTCAGGGCATGACTGCAGGAGGTTCAGATGGGCCAAAAGCCTGCAAGGGGCACAGTGGCTGCTGGGGCACTGTTGAGTATTGCGTGATGAAAGGGGCTGCTGGCAGTGTTGTGGGGCTTACTTCTGCCCAGCAAAACCCAGATCCTGCTCAGCTCATAGAATCAAGCAGGTTGGAAGAGACCTCCAAGCTTACCCAGTCCAACCTGTCACCCAGCCCTGTCCAGTCAACCAGACCATGGCACTAAGTGTCCCATCCAGGCTTTTCTTGAACACCTCCAGGGACAGTGACTCCACCACCTCCCTGGGCAGCCCATTCCGATGCCAATCACTCTCTGCCAACAACTTCCTTTGCTTTGAAGCTGCGAACCATCAAGCACTGTGTGTGGATGGTGCAGAGCCAGAAATCCTTCTAACCAAAACATAACTATTAAAACAGCACTCACTGAGCAAAACTGAGGCCCCTTTGGCTTCACACCTGTGCACAGCACCCAAGGCAGGCTAAGGAACAATCGGAGGCTGGCACTGAAGTGCAGATAATGACTCCACATTTCATTAGCAGTAGAAAGGAGCCAAATCAAGCTCCACTGCTGCTCCTTGCATGAAGCATTGTCATCATTTCCATTTCAAAAGCTGATCTTGGCTGGCTATAATCACTCCATAAAAGCCCCAGGTAGTATTTCCAGCAGATCAGGTTCTCTCTGCTGAAGGAGGATGGACATCATAATGAGCTGTGTATCAACTGGGCAGGTTTATTCACCTCAACAAGGGCTCATCTTACTCTGAAAATAAAGGGACCTCTAGCTGACCTTGTGGTCCAGAGTTCATGGGCAGGGAGCCTCTCTCAAAGCATCTCTGACCTCCACCTGGGAGCTACAGCAGCTGTTGGCTCCTAACAAAGTACAGCCATGGATATTAAATTCTCCATGTGCAAATGGCTCTGCAGCTCCTAGGGCCAGGGAGGGCCAGGGAAGTGCTGAGGGTATGAGGAAGAGGAGGCCTTCACCTCCCTGACATCTTGCTGCAGGACCATGAGGCTGTACCATCTGCACACTGCAGTGCCCATTGCTGCAGCAGCAGTGAGCAGAGATGCTCTGTGGGGCCAGATCTGACAAGGCTGGATGAGGCCCTGAGCACTTTGGGCTAGCAGGAGGTGTTCCTGCCCGTGGCAGGGGTTGGCACTGGATCATTGAGGTTCTTTCCAACTCAACCCATTCTGTGATTCTATCAACTGCAGCAGCTTTGCTGGTACCTGAAGTCTTGACCAGGCTCCTTCCAGTAGGACAGAGGCAGAGGGAGGAGGAGCTCATGGCAGCCCTCAAAGTTCAGGAAAGGTTTAGCTTAATGCTTTAGCTGCATGTCCAGAAGCCTTTAAACCTGCAGCACTGGTAATGGATCACTTCTTTTCCTGCAAGTGTCCCCAGCCTGGGTGGGCTCTGACTCCTCTGCCAGAACCCTTTGTCACCACCCAAACCGTTCCGTGAATCTGTGAGTGCTTGGTACCCTGACACCCTTCATCCTGAACCTGCAACTCACCATGTACATGAATTACTAAAGCTGGCAGTGTTCACCTGGGGCACAGCTGTAGTGGCTCTGCCTTTGCACCAAGGGTTGCTGCAGGTGGTGGGCATCATGGACATGAATTACTAAAGCTGGCAGTGTTCACCTGGGGCACAGCTGTAGTGGCTCTGCCTTTGCACCAAGGGTTGCTGCAGGTGGTGGGCATCATGGACATGAATTACTAAAGCTGGCAGTGTTCACCTGGGGCACAACTGTAGTGGCTCTGCCTTTGCACCAAGGTCACTCCAGGTGGTGGGTGAAGGACTGAACTGCCCACAGTCCCCGTCAGGACAGTGCTCAAGACAAGAGAATGCTCTTCTGGGCTTCCCATGCCAGATCTGTGTGTGCCCCACTGCTCTGGAGACATCAACCATGCCTTGGGTGCCAGGTTCTCTGAGCTGATCACTGGAACACTGCTGAAGGAAGACTGAATCCTGGTGTGCAGGCATTCCTGGAAAAGATTAATCATAACTGAATAATTGCTTTACAGCACAAAGGAAAGGGGGGGGGGGGGGGGGGGGGGGGAAGAGGGAGGGAGCTGGGCTATTTAAATAGATCCCTGTTATATAACAGCCTCTGTCTTTAGGAGCAGAATATTATTTCTGAAACCACATCAGTTAGAGATGGAGCATGGGGAAAGGCAAGAAATGAGTTTTTCAGTTCCTTACAGTTTTCTGGATTGCTTTAAAGGTTTTCTGGATTTATTTATGCAGTGTGCAGAGGGCAAAGGAGGTCTCATGTCTGTGACATGGTTTCGTTCCCAGTTCACCCATGTGTCACCATGGAGCAGAGCGTGCAAGTCCTCAGGTGGCAGAGGCAGAAGTGGCTTCACAGCCCCACTGGCACCAGCTCAGCAGTGTGGTGGCTTCGGTCACAGAAGCTTGGGTAGAAATCCTGCCGACTGAGCAGCTGTGGGAGCTGATAGAGCCCTAAAGGGACAGAAGTTCCTGTGCAGCATTTTAAAGTCCTCTACAAGTCCACCTGCCACATCTTGGCTTTTGCCACCCACCCGAAGGAGCAGGGCTTGAAGCCCTTGGACTTTATGTCCTCTTCGGCAGACACTGGGTTCGTTAACACATCCTGGTACAAGCCCTGGGGACAGAGATGCTGTGCAGGATCCGCCTGCTGCGGTGTCTCTCAGGGTTTTCACGGCACTCACTGCCCAAACCCTTCCCCTGACCCCTCCTTTGCAAGCAGAAATTACTGCCTCCCTGTCCTGGTTTCCAGCTGTCCTGCCAAGCAAGAAGGCAGCAGGAGTCTGCCATCTGTTTGGGTGGAGGGAGGATGCACCACCAAAGTCACCCAGAGCCGTGTCTCCAGCAATCGGCACTGTGGTGCTGATGAAGCGGTGAGTCAATCAAACTCCCAGACTAAAAGGGCTGCAGCAGAGCCAAGGGGGAAAGGTGTTTGAGCAATGTGCACTGAAGCAGCTGAGCCCTTGCAGCCTGGCCAGAGCCTGCTTGCCAAGTGCAGCATCTCATTGCCTTCTCTCACTCCGCGCCAGCAGCTGCTGCTAGTGGCTGCCTGGGTGTGAGGCTGTGCAGAGCAGCTCCTGCAGCACTCGAGGTCTCCCAGTCGGCCCACGCAGATGTGAGCCGAGGGCTGGGGGCGAGGCACGGAGGGGCTGGGAAGTTTGCTGGGAAGGCAGGAGGCAGCGATCCATGGAGCGAAGCTGGAGATGGGTGGGTTCAGGCTGGATGTGAGGAGAAAGTTGTTCACCGTGAGAGTGGGGAGAGGCTGGAATGGGTTGCCCAGGGAGGTGGTTGAGGCTCCGTCCCTGGAGGTGTTTAAGGCCAGGCTGGATGGAGCTCTGGGCAGCCTGATCTAGGGTAGGGTGTCCCTGGGCATGGCAGGGGGGTTGGAACTGGCTGGTTCTTGTGGTCCCTTCCAACCCTGACTGATTCTATGACCCCTTCTGTGGTTGCAGGACGGTCAGGGGCTGGGTGGAGATCTCTCCTGCTTGCTACTCTGCCTGCTGCCAGAGTCTGGCACAGTGAATTTCAAATGCCATCCCTATTTTTACACTTCGAAGCTGGTGTCAACACTTCTCCCCTCTTTAGCTTGTTTGCTGCCCACTAATCTCCGCTTTTCATAGGCAATGCTAATTGCTCTGTGCAAATCCTTTCTCTCTTCTGCTGCGTTCTAAGGGCGGCCACACAGGCAGGCAGATTCCAACAACCTCCACTCCGAGTTGTTTCCAGCTCCCTTTTGTGTGGCTGGGGCTGGGTTCATTGCTGTGCCTGCATCTGAAATCCTCCGGAGCCTGATGGTGCTCTCTGGCAGAAGGTACAAAGGATTCCCCCAAACCGCAAGACAAAGGATTCCAAGGATCCCTTCCCACCTGTGCCTCTGACTTCATCTTTCTTGCTCCTGCTAAAAGAAGCAGGAGAAGCCAGTTTTTTTTCTCTCTCTTCGGGTCTGGATGTGTTTTTTTTCCGCTCACCTGCTGACTCCTTTGGAAATGTCACTCTGGGAAGGCAGCTGCTCAGAGTGCTCCTTCTCTGCTTCGCAATCAGCCTGGCTTTTGTTCCCCCAGCTTCAAAGGGCTGATTATTTTCTGTCCTGGGTCTGGGTGTTGATCTTGCTGATAAGAGGGGAAAGAGGAAAAAGCTCGTTTGAAATCCTGTGTCCTGTCATTGAAAACAAGACCTGACCGGGATCTTATTAGGAGAGAGCTCTGCCTGCTCCACGCCTCCCACTCTCCACTGGCTTCTCTCTGCCTCCAAACCAAAGCATCCATCTGGTGCCCCAGCTCCTCACCACCTCTAAACCTTGGTGCTAGGTCTTCTGTTTCTCAGACTCCCAACTGGGAAAGGGAATGGATTTAAGCTGGCAGAGGGGAGATTGAGACTGGAAATGAGGGAGAAATTCTTGACAGTGAGAGTGGGGAGACACTGGCACAGGTTGCCCAGGGAGGATGTGGATGACCCTGCCTGGAGATGTTCAAGGGGAGGTTGGATGAGGCCTTGAGCAGCCTGGGCTGGTGGAGGTGCCCCTGCCCATGGCAGGGGGTTGGAACTGGATGGTCTTCGAGGTCACTTCCAACCCATTCCATGGTTGTACGAATTCCCACTTCTGGTGCTCCTGCCCTGGGCTTGCTCTATCACCTCTCATGGCTCTACAGCTTTTTTACTTTCACTTCCTCTCACCCAGCCCTCAGAGTTCTGTCCAGAGCCACTTGGCTACTTCAGCTATTTGAGCCACTAGAAATGACTCCAGTTCTCTTCCACCTTCCTCCTGCTCACCAGGTCTTCTCTCTGCCAGGGCATGTGTGGAACCATGGCTTGCTTTCTGCGGGTCACAGCAGTGGACAAACAACCCAGAAACAGCAGCAGTTTGACCTCCTGTTTGCTCCAGTTCCTTCTTTTGGACAGCTGGGGGAACTGAGACAGGACTTCTGTGAGGGCAAGACGATGCCTGCCGTGTGCCATGGGCAGCCCCAAGTGAGGTAAGGCAGATTGCCAAGCTCTTGGTGTGACTGTGTGGTGCTGGATCCTGTGCCCATCAGCCCCCTCTAACCAGATCACAGCCTAAGACTAGAGTCCTGGAGCAAATCTGTGTCCTCACCTGCTCCACGGGCAGCTGCAGCTGGCAGCGCAGCTGGATCTCAGATGTTTGATGTGGCCTTGGCTTTTGTCCTTTGCAGAGGGTTTGTCATTTCTTTAACAGCAGCTAAAGGATCACTTCTGGGCAGAGCTGCAGGGCACCTCCCTGCCTCCCTTCCCCCAGACCACAGGCCTCCCTAGTTCTGCTCATGAAGTGTGTAGCTGCCCCCAGCCCACCTGCTCACCACCTTCATCACAGGGGACTCTCTTCTCAGGGCTGGGCACTGGGAGTGGTGCTGCTGACCAGCAGCTGCTGGCGTGGGAAGGCTCCAGCAAGGAGCATCCATTTGTTTGGGTGCTTCTCCAGATTAGGCAGCTGGGAGTGAGAAGGAGCAGCCAGCCCCATGGCAATACCAAACAAGCAGAGAGCAGCAAAGCCCCAGAGGACTTCAGCACAGAGCTGTGTGGGACCAAAGGTCTGTGTCTGGTTCCTGGAGATGTTTCTCTAAAGGAGAAGCTTCCTGAGGGAAGAAGCCATTATCTGGTGGAAGCAGAAATGTTCCAGGGGAGGTGAAGTGGTGCAGCTCAGCTCTGCTCCCTTAAAGAAGGGAGCAGGGCAGATACTTCCTTGGCTCTGTGAGAGATCTGGACGCATTCAGGGATGGTTAATGCCATTTCAAGGGTCACTGCGGGTGGCTTGGCCTCATCCCATGCCTGGCTCTGCAGCAGAGACTTTCAGTTACCCCAGCAGAAGGAAGAGGCTTGTGTAAAGAGTGAGGAGGAGCATGAGGCCAGTCGTGTAGAGCTTTTGGAGTTCTCTCTCGAGGCCATTTGTTTGTTAGTGGTGCAGCCTCCCTGCGCAGAGCTAAGCCCTGAGGGACACAGGGATCTGCCTTCACCTGGAGCTGCTAGAGAGGAGAGCGAGCTCTGGGAGAGCAGCTGTGGGGTCTAGAGGTTTGTGAGCACTGAGCAAGTGTTCAGAGCAGCAGATGCTGTGGTGGCTGATCTGAAAGGCTGCATGCACCAGGGCTGTTGCTCCTGTTCCTGAAGTGGGAAGGACTTGGAGAACTCTAGGCAGGGGATCTAGACTCAGGTCTAGGAGTCCCCTCAATGGCCTCATCTTCCTAGTGAGAAGGCATCTTCTCTACCATCAGGGGTCCAAAAGCCCTGGTGTGCTGGGTCCCCTGGGGTGGTGTGGTGCCTGTCCTGGTGTGTGCCCCACGATCTGCCTTGGATGTCTCCCTGTGGTGGGGATGGAAAGCCCCATGGGGGTCTCTGTCCTCCCACTGCCCATGGAGGGCCAGCTCAGAGCAAGCACCATCTGATCTTTGGTTCCTGCTGAATCTTCTCTGGCTCAAGGCAGCACCTTGGAGTTTCAGCACTTTTCCTGCCTCCCTGTAGGTGCCGCTCAGCAGTGGATGTCCTCTCCCTGCACGGTCCTTGAGGCAAGCCTGGGCTCCTGAGCTGGCCTCTTTCTGCGGTGGCTGTCGTGAGCCTGCAGCAACTGCAGCCCCAGCCTGGGGCCCCAGGCCTTGCCCGGGGCGCACTCGGACCTGCTTTTGATTGGCATCTCGCCCTGAGGAACAGAAGGCTGCGCTGTGCCAGATCTGCAGCCTGTCACTCAGGAGGAGATGAAAGGCAGGAGCAGCGATGGGGGAAGGTGAAGCATAGCTGCTAGCAGCAGAGCTTCTCCCCACCCTGCGCTGCCAGCACACCGTCAGCCCTCCCTGCTCACCCGCTCCGGGCTCACCTGCTCCCTGCTCATCCATTCCGGGCTCACCTTATCCATGCTCACCTGCTCCCTGCTCATCCATTCCGGGCTCACCTGCTCCCTGCTCACCTGCTCTATGCTCACCTGCTCCCTGCTCATCCATTCCGGGCTCACCTTATCCATGCTCACCTGCTCCCTGCTCATCCTTTCCGGGCTCACCTTATCCATGCTCACCGGTTCCCTGCTCATCCTTTCCGGGCTCACCTTATCCATGCTCACCTGCTCCCTGCTCATCCATTCCGGGCTCACCTTATCCATGCTCACCTGCTCCCTGCTCATCCATTCTGGGCTCACCTTATCCATGCTCACCTGCTCCCTGCTCATCCTTTCCGGGCTCACCTGCTCCCTGCTCACCCGCTCCGGGCTCACCTGCTCCCTGCTCATCCATTCCGGGCTCACCTTATCCATGCTCACCTGCTCCCTGCTCATCCATTCCGGGCTCACCTGCTCCCTGCTCACCTGCTCTATGCTCACCTGCTCCCTGCTCATCCATTCCGGGCTCACCTTATCCATGCTCACCTGCTCCCTGCTCATCCATTCCGGGCTCACCTGCTCCCTGCTCACCTGCTCCCTGCTCACCTGCTCTATGCTCACCTGCTCCCTGCTCATCCATTCCGGGCTCACCTTATCCATGCTCACCTGCTCCCTGCTCATCCTTTCCGGGCTCACCTTATCCATGCTCACCGGTTCCCTGCTCATCCTTTCCGGGCTCACCTTATCCATGCTCACCTGCTCCCTGCTCATCCATTCCGGGCTCACCTTATCCATGCTCACCTGCTCCCTGCTCATCCATTCTGGGCTCACCTTATCCATGCTCACCTGCTCCCTGCTCATCCTTTCCGGGCTCACCTGCTCCCTGCTCACCCGCTCCGGGCTCACCTGCTCCCTGCTCATCCATTCCAGGCTCACCTTATCCATGCTCACCTGCTCCCTGCTCATCCATTCTGGGCTCACCTTATCCATGCTCACCTGCTCCTTGCTCACCCGCTCTGGGCTCACCTGCTCCATGATCACCTGCTCCCTGCTCATCCATTCCAGGCTCACCTGCTCCCTGCTCACCCGCTCTAGGCTCACCTGCTCCCTGCTCATCCATTCTGGGCTCACCTTATCCATGCTCACCTGCTCCCTGCTCACCCGCTCTGGGCTCACCTGCTCCCTGCTCATCCATTCCAGGCTCACCTGCTCCCTGCTCACCCGCTCTAGGCTCACCTGCTCCCTGCTCATCCATTCCGGGCTCACCTGCTCCCTGCTCACCCGCTCCGGGCTCACCTGCTCCCTGCTCACCCGCTCCGGGCTTATCCACTCCGGGCTCACCTGCTTCATGGTCACTCTCCCTAGGTTCACCCAGTCTGGGCTCACTCCCTCTGGCCTCCCTGTCGGGGCTATCAGCCACTTCCCCCTTGCTTTTCAGCAGGGCAGTAGAGATCAGCTAAGAGAGGAAGGGAACCAAATGATGGAGAGGCACTGGCAACGGTTAGGGGTGGAGAAGAAAGTGTGGGTGCGAGGGGCAGGGCGAGGAAAGAGGAAGGGTGCCCATGACAAACAGGAAAGAGCTGTGGGCACAGCGTGGGGACAGGATGGGGGTTCAGGGAGGGACAGCACAGCTCGAATGTAGGAGGTAATGGATACAAGCAGATTAATAAGAAGGGTGAGGAAAGAAAACCTGAGCCTGGATGAGTTCAGCTTATTGATAGTTCCTTGGGTGAAAGCTTTCTTCACACTTATAAAATCTACTTCACACTTTTAAACCACAAATAAATGATAAGGGGAACCCCCCAACACCACCCCCCCAAGGTGCTGTCAGGCAGACAGGAGTGGCAGCTCCTGCTGCTGCCTGCAGGCCTCAGGACAAGCACTACAGTGTGGGTAAGCAACCTTCTAGGGTGCCAGGTATGGAGCCCACTTCCTCCTCTGCCTCTTGCCTGCTTTCCCAGGGAGACAGAAAAAAGAGTGGGAGGAAGATAAGGGAGGCTGAGGGGAGACCTCACTGCTCTCTGGTTTAGAGGCCATGCTGGTGCTGGGTTGATGGCTGGACTGGGTGATCTCAGAGGGCTTTTCCAACCCAAACCATTCCATGATTCCCTTACATTAGCTGGATTGAGATGCCGATGGTATTCCCTTTTCTCTTTCCCTTTCTCTTTCCCGGAGGCACGATGCAAACTCCCCCAGGCTATGCCCCTGCCCGCTGGGTTCCAGCTCACATCCTCGTGGGAATTTGCACCCCTTCTTGCTGCACTCTGCGGTGGCTCAGGGACTTCACTCCCAAGCAGAGGCCACCAGAGCCTGGAAGCAGATGTGAAGACATCTTCGTGCTTGAGTGAGCTTAATTGCTGCTCAAACACCAAACACCAAACGCCCTGCCCCCCTGGGTTCCCGACACTGCTTTTAGCCTGGCCCCATTAGCTGCTCATTTGCTGCCTGTGCTCTCAGCTGCCTCAGCAATCACAGAATCACTCAGGGTTGGAAGGGACCACAAAGATCAGCCAGTTCCAAACCCCCTGCCATGCCCAGGGACACCCTACCCTAGAGCAGGCTGCCCACAGCCTCAGCCAGCCTGGCCTTAAACACCTCCAGCCATGGGGCCTCAACCACCTCCCTGAGCAACCCATTCCAGCCTCTCACCACTCTCATGCTCAACAACTTCCTCCTCACCTCCACTCTCAATCTCCCCACCTACAGCTCTGCTCCATTCCCCCCAGTCCTGTCACTCCCTGACAGCCTCAAAAGTCCCTCCCCAGCTTTTTTTTAGCCTCCTTCAGATCCTGGAAGGCCACAAGAAGGTCACCTGGGAGTCTTCTCTTCTGCAGACTGCACAGCCCCAACTCTTTCAGTCTGTGCTCACAGCAGAGCTCTCAGCATCCTCGTGGCCCTGCTCTGGACACACTCCAGCATCTCCACATCCCTCCTGTAAGGGGGCTCCAGAACTGGATGCAGTACTCCAGGTGGGGTCTCAGCAGAGTGGAGTAGAGTGGGAGAATCACCTCCCTGGCCCTGCTGGCCACACTTCTCCTGATGCTGCCCAGGCTCTGGTTGCTCTCTGTGCTGCAAGTGCACACTGCTGGCTCATGCTGAGCTTCTGGTCCAGCAGCACCCCCAAGTCCCACTCCTCAGGGCTGCTCTCCAGCCACTCACTGCCCAGCCTGGATTTGTGCTTGGCATTGCACAATATTGCAAGCAGAAGGCAAGGGCCATGAACTCTGGGAAGGTGCATGGAACAGGGAAGGAAAACTGAGAATGGTACTCCAGGTGAGGTCAGGAATTAAGAGGGGTTTCCCTCAATCAGTTATTCTCTGATAATGTGCTTTGGGGAACCTGGCAGGAGTTAAAGGCAGCTTTTGTAACTAGACAGAACTTAACCTCTCCCCTGCCAGAGAGAGGGAACAGAGGGATGGGGAAAGGCAGCAAAGAGGCTTGATGGAGAAACCTGAAAGGATGAGAAGATGGAGGGGTGGTACCTGAGGCTTCCCTTGGGCACCCAGTGGCATTCCTGGTGGCAAAGGGCAGGGAGGAGCTGCTGCCCTGGTGTCTTTGCTTTACTGCAGACAGCCCAGGGAGAGCTGTGTACCTGTCTGGGAAGTGCAGCTTCCCATGGAGCTTTCTGTGGATCTGCCCTGTGCAGCTGCTGGGTACTGGAAGGTCTGAAAAGCTGCTCCCTTCTGCCCCATCAGATGCTCTCCAGCCACCCTGCAGCACAAGGGGCTAGAGCTTTGGTTTGTCTTTTGCTGTTTTCTTCTCCTCCAGCAAATACTGCAGAGTCAGAGTCCCAGTTCTGGCTCCAGCAGGGCTGAGCTGTGCTGTGGGCACTGCTGAAGCCTTCCTTAGCCTGGCTGCTGTAAGCACCTGGACTCCTCCAGGTCCTTCAGCTGAGTTGTCTCTACCATCTTGCAGCTTTGCTGTGCTCTTGCATGCCTGGGGAGATGTTCTCACACCAGGGATGCCTGGGAAGAGGGTGCCAGGAATAAATTAGCTCTGGGTTCCTGATGATGCACAGGGAAAGGGACTTGTGGAGGACCTGCCTTGCTCCAACCAAGCATAGCCTGGAGCACAGTGCTGGGAGGAGACAGCAGATATTGGCAGTTCATTCCGAGCCAGCCCAGCCTGTTATGGACTTTGTGGGGTAGAGAAGGGAGGTCACAGGGATTGTGCAGCCTGGCAAGAAGCGTGGCCACAGCACAGGCCTGTGCCAGAGCTGTGCATGCTCCCTGTGAAGGGTGTTGCTTGCCTCTGAAGCTTTGCTGAACATGGCAGACTTAGAGCTGAGTCTGGACTGCAGAATCTGTGCTCCTTGCTTTGCAGACACACATTCCAGTCACGGATGCCCCCTCCCTGGAGATGTCCAGGTTGGATGAGGCCTTGAGCAGCCTGGGCTGGTGGGAGGTGTCCCTGCCCATAGCAGAGGGGTTGGAACTGGATGGCCTTTGAGGTCCCTTCCAGCTCAGACTGTCCTATGAACCGTCCCAAAATGCAGGGAGGTAAGCTGCAAGCTGGAGGTGCACAATCTGCATGCCCCAGAGCCCACCCCCAGTCCGGCTGAGGCAGTGCTGTCCCTCTGGGTCACCAAGCCTCCTGTGACCTCAGCAGAGCTCTCTTGTCTCTGCCTGGCTCTGCATTGCTGTGGGGACTGCTGCACTGCATCACCTCACACAGGGCTTTCTGACTCTCATGCTTGAGGACTTCTGTCCTGGGCTCTGCTCCACAAATATTAGTGTGGGATTAGCTGGAAAAGAGCCCAGCAGACAGAGATCATCTCCAGAGCTCACCTCAGTGGTTCCAGGCACCTCCCTGCTCTGCAGCATGGAAGGGATTTTCCCAGCCCACTCCTGAGCACGCCCAGCCCTTGGCCTTGCCTCTCTGCAGCAGTGGCTGTAAATTGTACCAGGCAGATCAATAGGAGGGGATTTGAGGAAGGCTGAGGATAAACTCTTGCTTCAGCATCTCTCTCAAGCCCTCACCAGCTCCCACACCTCGCTGATGGAGAGCAGAGGGGGGAAGCCAGACTCAGCCTCCAGAAATGTCCTTTCCAGGTACTCCCAAAGGGACAGCTGAGGCTGAGGTCTTGCTGCAGACTCAAATTAACCTCCAGAATTGTCCTTTCCAGGTACTCTCAAAAGGAAGAGCTGAGGCTGAGGTCCTGCTGCATCCCCCTGCCGGGTTGCAGGCTTTCAGGATCCAGAGGAGGGGAATCTCTGGGCTTCCAGCCCCAGCAGTCCATGATGTTGCCACTCCTTTGAAAGCCTTCCTGAGCCTTTCATGCACTCAGGTCCCTCAGAGGAGGAAGCAGTGGCCTGACCCTTCATCTAGGAGGTAAAGTTGTGGCTCTCCCTGGGTGCAGGGCAAGGGGCTACAGCCACCCCCCCTGCCAGGGCTGTGCTCACCACCCCTGGTTGCTGAGCTGGCAATGGCACTGATCCCTCACACCCCAACCCAGAGGCCACGTTTGCGTTTTCACACCTGCAGGCTCGGCTCAGGTGGTTGGGAGCTTGACACAGAGGACTTCAAGCCCAGCCTCCAGGTAACACAAAGCAGCTGGGTGAGGCTCCTGCCGGAGAAGCTTTGCTGCATAAGGAGCACGGAGGCAGCAAAGGCAGGCTGGTGGCTCTGAAGCAAACCTGTGCCACACACTGCCAAGAGGTTTGCTGGGAGGAGAGGCTGGAGTTCAGCCTGCACCTCACAAACACCAAGGCAGGCAGAGGAAGACATCCGGGCAGAGCTCCAGCAGGGCTGCTGCCAGAAGAGGAGGAACACCATGAGAGCCAGGTAAAGCCCAGGGAGTGGCTGCTGTGTTCCTGGGAGGGGAAAGGCTCACTCCTGCTGTCGTGCTTGTGCTGCCTGTGGCTGCTTGGCTTCTTCCAGCAGCAGCAGCAGGTGTTTGTGCAGGGCATTTAAAATCAGCTTCTGCAGAAACTCTTTTAACAGCTGCCAACAGGCAGAAAGGGCACCTGAAATGTTGGTGCAGGCTGAGCCATCTGCCTGTAAGGCACCGTGACCGTGCCAACATCACCGCTGGGTACCTGAAGGTATTGCTGATTCACAGCCTTGTGTCACATCCTAGGTGTGGGCTGTACAGGGCACAGCCTCCAGGACCTCCTGGCTTGGCAGGAAGGAGGAGCAGAACAGAGAGCAGTCATGGTCGAGTCTGGTGTCTCAAGGTTCAGCCTGAAGAGGAGCAGGCTCCAGGGAGACCTCAGAGCTGCATTTTAGTATCTGCAGGGGGCTACAGGCAGGCTGGGGAGGGGCTGTGGGGACAGGATGAGGGCAATGGTCTGGAACTGGAGCAGGGCAGAGTTGGGTTGGACATCAGGAGAAGTTCTGCACAGTGAGAGTGGTGAGACCCTGGCACAGGCTGCCCAGGGAGGTGGTTGAGACCCCATTCGAGGTCAAATTCAATGTGTCCCTGTGCAGCCTGCTCCAGCTTGGAAGTGTCCCTGCTGCCTGCAGGGGAGGGTGCATGAGATGCCCTTGGAGGGTCCCTTCCAGCCTGATGCAGTCTGTGAATTCTGAGCCATATAAGTTACATGACCATGGCAGCTGCTGAGGATCCAGCTCCTGAGAGGAGAGGATTCACCCTCACTCTCAGTGAGCTGAGGACCCTTGCACAGACTGGGATGAAGTCTGCTGAGCCTGGAGAGCAGCTGTGTGTGAGCAGGGCCACAGGCAGTGCCTGCTTGCTCAGGAGGGAGGGCAGGGGCAGCACCTGACTGACTGCCCACCCAGGCTAGCTGGTCAGAGCCATGCTTCTTGAGTGATGCTGAGAAGCACCTGGCAGCTTGACCCCCTCAGTGGGAGAAAAGCAGCTCCAGCCTCCAGGGCTGCTGCCTCACCACTTTTTGCAGCATTTAAATCATTTTAAAAGGTCCTTCAGAATTTACAGTAGGTCCTTGAGTTCTTCCACGGGCCACAAATTAATTAGCTTGCTCCTTGAATTCCAACAAGCTAAGTGGAAGTGCTTCAGAGGTTCCCTCCCTGGCAGATGTAAAACATGCTTTGATTAACTCCCCACTGTGGGGTAGGGCTGGGCTGGGCTGCTCTCAGGAGCTGGATGTGATTTCTGCACTTGGTTCAGTGTCAGAGTTTCCAGTCAGGGGTAGGGGTCAAAGTGGCACTTAGAGCAGGAGGGAAAGAATTTTGTTTGCCAGCAGCAAGGAGAAGAGAGTGCCCAGCCCTGCCAGCTGCTGAGGTAGGCTGCAGAAACCCCAGAGGCAAGCAAGGAGCTTCAGGCTGCAGGTGGGTCTGAGCCACAGGCTGAGGTGCTGGCTCTGGGGATGTCCAGTGTCAGCTTCGTGTGCCAGCCACCGGCTCCCACGCTCCTCTGTCCTCGTCCTGAGTGCCAAGAGGGAACCACACCTCCTGGGAGCTGTGAGGGTGGTTGGCAGACCTGTGACCTCTCCCTGGGCCAGGCCACATGCAGGTCCCACCAGTGTGGCTTGCACAGTCCTGCTGCCTGGCAGCTGTCTCTGGGGACCTAGGGACCCTGCTGCTGCTCCTCCCTCCTGTGCATGAGCACTTGTCCCTCTTCCCATCTGCTCTCCAGGGCAGCCCTGCCTCTGCTCTTTGGTGCCCGTTTCTAGGCTGTGTCCTGGATGCTCTGGCTGGTAGGTGTGGAATGAGATCTCCCTGCAGCTGACAGCAAAGGAGCAGTGAAAGCCTCTTGCTTGGGCAGCTGCTCCAGGCACAGGTCAGATGTGGCTGCAGGGGCCCTGAGGGGAGAGGGTAGCTCCTTGGAGCTGCTGCAGAGCATGAGCTGGCCAGGGCCAGAACACACGGGGCATGCTGCCATGCACCTGCAGATGAAATGGGCAAGGGCAGGTGGGATGTCTTGCAGAAGGTCTAGTTCCAACCCACCAGCTGAAGGGAATTCAATGCCAGCTTGCAGGAGTGCCATTGGGACCACAGAGCCACAGAATATCTGGATATTGCCCCTGCCTCATGCTGAAGGCTCCTCAGACAGGGTCCTGGAAGAGCTCTGGGGGCACATCCCAGCAGGTGCAGGTGTGACAGATCTGTGCCACAGCTTCTGTGAGCCAGGCAGCTGGGAGCCAGCTCTGCTCCTGGAGCCAGGGATGGGCTTTAGGTGAGGTCTGGAGGCATTGGCATGGCTGGCACAGTGTAAACAATCAGCTTTTCACCATCACAGCCCAGTAGTGGGGTGGTGGGTCATGCCAGCCTGGGCAGGCCAGCAGGACACTTGAAGGGCACTGGTTTCTCTGTTACAGCTATTCAATTGCTTCCCACAGAGCCACAGAATGGAGGTGCTGGAAGGGACCCCCGAGATCATCCAGGCCAACTGCCTGCCAGAGCAGAGGCACCCAGCGCAGGGCATGCAGGAACACATCCAGGTGGGTCCTGAATGTCTCCAGACGAGGAGATTCCACAATCTCTCTGGGCAGCTTGCTCCAGGGCTCCAGCACCCTCACACCAGAGAAGTTTCTCCTTGTGTTGAGGTGGAACCTCCTGGGTGCCAATTAGTGCCTCCTGCCCCTTGTCCCATCACCACTGAACAGAGCCTGGCACCTTCTTCTTGCCTCCCACCCCTCAGATATTTATAGACATTGATCAGACATCTCAGCCTTCTCCTCTCCAGGCTAACCAGCCCCAGGGCTCTCAGCCTGTCCTCCTCACACAGATCTTCCAGGCCCTTCAGCATCCTTAGAGCCTCCACTGGGCTCTTCCTGGTGTCCCCCTGCCCTTCCAGGACGGCTGCTTTGCTCTCCTGCAGTGGAGCCGTCGCAGAGGGTGCAGCCACGTCGCATTGCCATGTTGCCGCAGGAGAGCAGAGCTCCCCCTCCTCTGGGGGTGCAGGGCGCAGGCTGTGTGCTGCAGCAGAGCAGCAGCGTGTCAGGAGGTGCCAGCAGCCACCGCAGCTGACAGCCAACTGCTCAGCCTGGCTCCGCAGGGCAGGCGGCTCAGGGCCAGGCAGTTGTCTGGCCTCAGGAAGTAGGTTAGGGTACCCCAGAGGCCAATGAAACCGGCTAGCAGAGTAAAAGAGCTCTGGGAGTGCTGTGGGACTTCCCTCTCCGATAATTCTGGCGAGCTGAGTACATCCAGGGGACAGAAAAGGCATTCTGGATCCACTGCTGCATGCTGGGCTGAGCCCCCCACACCTGGCTGAATCAGCGGGCTCGGTTCTGCAGCAGCAGAGGTGCCAGGCTGGGGCTTGGGATCCAGGGGCATCCTCTCCTGGCAGCGCTTCTGAGGGAACGCTGCCTTGTCCCCAGGGGCGCAGCTGGGGGCTCTGCTTGTGCCGTGCGGGGTGTGTGACCCAGCGAAGCTCTTACGGCTGCTGCCGACCGGCAAGGACAAGGGTCCCTCCCAGCCCGGTGCGCTCTGTCGCTCCGGAAGCCAGCACTGGGCTCCTGCTAGCCAAGGGCAGGTCTCTGGAGGGGCTGCTGCCAGCCTCTGCTGCAGTTTCTGTAGCTCTGGGAGCCGCAGGGGTCTGCTGCTCTGCATGCTCCCAATTGGCCATCCCACGAGGAGTGCACGACAGCGTCAGGCATCAATTTCTTGTTGCTTAGGGGGGCTGGCAAAGTGCCTTTGCTACTGCAGAACGGATTCACTTTCAGCACACCGAGCTGCTGGAAGCAGAACAATCTCTGCTCTGGCAGCTGCCTTGATGCCTTCGTTCAGTTACGCTCCAGTTGCTGCATCAGCTGAGAGCTTGCCATGGGGGAAAACACCACTTACCTACAGCCCTTACGCCCTGGCCTGTACTCCACAGCATCCCCAGGTGAACAATGCAGCTGTAAGGCCCTCAGCATTGCCTTCTGTCCCTATGGCTTGGGTCACTCACTGCAAAAGAGGATCTGCTCTGTTGGCAAAACTAGAGACCCATGGGTGAAGCTGAGCTGCCTTCTCTGGCAGTTACCCTGACTCAATTTGGGATTGACTTCTGCAGTTCCCAACACAGGAGCCACGAATGCTGCTGGTCCTCGTGCAGCAGAACTGCAGTCCTGACCCCGTTACAGAACTCCCAGCTCAGCTGGAGCCAGGACTGCAGCACAGGAGCAGCAACAACAGACAGATTCTCATCCAGATGTTCCCAGCTGTAGCTGGTCCTGGTCACACCCCTTGGGTAGAAGGCAGGGGGTATGCATGTGAGCTTGCTGCTGAAAGTTTATGTTGATGTTGAAAACAGAATTCCAGAGCTCCCATAGAAATCCTGACATCTGAGCTCGGGCTCCTTTTGAGGCCAGTGGTGGCTGCTGAAGAACAGAGCAGCTCAGGCAGATACAGACAAGGGCTGCAGAGGAATAATTCCCACGGTAGCAGGACATCAGAGCAGCCCAGCTCGTGGCTGGGGGTGACTCCTGTCCTGGCTCTAACACTCTGATTCTGTTGCAGTCCTTTGCTCCTCACTGGGACAGTGCTGCAGCCTGGCAGGCCAGCTGTTCCCTCTCTCCTTAACTGCAGCAACTCCCAATGTGTGTGGAGGAGTGAGGAGCATTCTGGTAAAGGCCTGGTGGTGCTGAGTTAAAGGACATTTAGGTTCTGATGATGAATCATAGAATCAAGCAGGTTGGAAGAGACCTCCAAGCTCATGCAGCCCAACCTAGCACCCAGCCCTGTCCAATCAACCAGACCATGGCACTAAGTGCCTCATCCAGCCTTTTATTCATAGAATCAAGAAGGTTGGAAGAGAGCTCCAAGCTCACCCAGCCCTATCCAATCAACCAGACCATGGCACTAAGTGCCTCATCCAGGCTTTTATTCATAGAATCAAGAAGGTTGGAAGAGAGCTCCAAGCTCACCCAGCCCTATCCAATCAACCAGACCATGGCACTAAGTGCCCCATCCAGGCTTTTCTTGAACACCTCCAGGGACGGCAACTCCACCACCTCCCTGGGCAGCCCATTCCAATGATTCAGCAGCTTCAGGCTGAGAGCAGCTTTCTGTTCATTTCCTCCCCACATGAAGCTGATGAAGAATCATTTTGGATTTCAGCACTGACCCCCCTACCCCCCTTCCCCTGGTGTCCCTCACCCTGATGGCTGCGTGTTCACCCAGGTGAGACGAGCTCGCTTCTCCTCACACAGCATCTTGTAGCCTCTGGGTCTAGAGATTCTTGGTAGTCCTGAAGGAAGTTCCCAGACTTGAGGAGCTGATGAAGAGAACCAATTTAAATCTGCTTAGAGCAGAACTGAGCTGAGAATTTTGGCCTGAAAAGTGCTGCTGCTTTTTTAAGCTCGTTTTGCCTTTGTTAAATCCTCTTAGCCACTGGGATGGGAGCCTTCAGGCTCTCAGAGTGGCATTTTCCAAGCAGAAGGCTTTTTTTAATGCCAACAGTTGTTTGTGGGTGTAGCTCCCAGGCTGGGGGGGGGGAGGGGGAAGGGAGCCAGCTCCCCTCTCCCATCAGCAGCATTGCATATGGTGCCTTCAGCACATGCCACCTCCTGCCGCCACGTAGGCTTGTGTGAGAGCCTCCCCAGACGAGGCCCAGCTGCTTCTCCACACCAGCTTTGTTTGTTTCTCATTTGTCAAATGTCCCTTTCTGCCATGCTCCTGTCTAGACCAGTAGTCATCTTACAGAGCTCACACTTGGCTTCTTTCTCTCTCCTTCCTTCAGAGCGGCATTGCACCTCCACCCTAGAGCTCTTCACCTAACCTGTGCTCTTAGCTGCCTGCACAAGATGAGCACTCCCTTGGGGAGATGAACATCCCTTTGGGCAGCTGAACACACCCTTTGGGCAATTGAACATACCCTTTGGGCAACTGAACCCCCCTCGGGCAGGTACCATCCCTTTGGACAGCTGAACAGTTTTTGGTCAGCTGAAAAAGCCCTTTGGGCAGCTGAAGACCCCCTTTGGGTAGCTGATCACCCCCTTTGGGCAGCTGAAAACCCCTTTTGAACAGCTGAACACCCTCTTTGGGTAGCTGATCACCCCTTGGTCAGCTTAAAACCCCTTTGAGCCACTGAACATACCCCTTTGGGCAGCTGAAGACCCTCTTTGGGCATCTGAAGAGCCCTTTGGGCAGCTAAGCACCCCTTGGTTAGCTGAATACCCCCTTGGGCCACACTTCACAGCCTGTGGCTGTAGTTCACAGGGCACTCTCCATCCTCTTGCATCTCTAGCAGTGGGCAGCTTTGAGGTCCCCGTCCAGAAGCTCTCTGAACCCCAGACCTTTGCTTCAGAGGGAGGGAGAACAGGAGGTAAGAGCCATCGCTCTGGGGTGCTGTGCTGGGTGTGGGGGGTACTTTTCCTGGCCCTGGCCTTTGCTGCTTTCTCTTCTCCTTTCACAAGTGCTGGAGCAGTGCTGGAGGAGCAGAGCTGGCTGAGGAGCCGAGGCTGGTTCAGCTCCCCCTGGCTTTGCCGGAGCGTGGGTGCCTGAGCAGCGCGTTTTGGGGTGCACTGCACTGCAGTCACTTGGTTCCTCATTGCTTGTGTCAGGTGGAAAGAGGAGGAAAGCATTTCCTGCCACGGCAGCAGAGTGAATGAGCTCTGAGGGGCAGAGCAAGAAAAAGCTTCAAACAAGTAGCTGGCAGGAACCTGCCAGCTGTGCCAAGGCAGGCAGTGCTGTGTGCTAGGACTGCTGCAGCACTGCCCTTGCGGGAGCCCAGCACTGCTCCTCCCTGGCTCCTAGAAGTGAGGCTCTGGAAGTGCCATCAGTCATCCGGTGGGAATGAGGGAAGGAAAGCATCTCAGAGGTGGTTAGGGAGAAAATAAGAGAGCTGTGGCCTGAGGGAGAAGACAGGCTCCAATCTGCCATCAATTCTTGGCTCTGGCACTGGGGTTGGGAAGCCTGGGCAGATGAATTGGTTTCTGCCCCTCAATTTCCAGCCCCCAAAATGCCCCTGAAACTTCTGTCAGGAATTCAAGTAGCACTGTTAGAGCTTTCTGTAAAAGCTGAGACAGTAGGGACTAGGTTGAGTTTGACAAGGCAGTGGTCCTCACTCAGGGGCTCTGGCACTGCTTGGTGCTTGTGGCGAAGCCAGAGAACAACCTCTTCTCCTCTGTCCACTGCCAGAATCCAGCTGGGTGCCTCCTTGCCAGCAAGAGCAGGTGAAGCTTGGCTTCAGAGTTGTAATTTTAGTCCCTCCCTGTTCTAAAGCCAGGGAGTTCTGTGTTGTCTTCCTTGCTGCTCTCTTTGGTTTCTTCTTTGTTTTGTTTTCGCTGGAAGTTCTTCCCAGAGCCTGTCGGTGATGAAGGGAGTCAGAGGTGAAGAGCAGCAGGAAGAGTGTGAGAGCAGCAAGGCTCAGGAGCTGGTTCCTGCAGAGGGATTCAGAGAGCACCTTTTGCTGGGGTGCTGCAGAGAGGGACAGAGGGTGGCTGCACGCCTACGGCAAACGCATTTGACAAGGACGAGCAGCCAAGCACCCAAGCGAAGGCAGCAGCTTGCTTGTCTTCCTCCAAGCACAGTCCCACAGGACTTCGTGCTGGGGTGTCTGACTTCCCTCTCTCATTAACTAGGATTGAAAGACACTTTGCTAAACTTCTCATTTTCACAGCCTGCAGCAAGCTGGGGTGCAAAGAGAGGAGGGGGAAAGGGCAGGGACTGCAGCTGCTGCCTGCTGCAGCGTGTGCTGGGGTAGCTCTGCCCGAGGAGTGGAAGGTGTCTGTGTCAGGAGATCCATTTTGTATCTGCAAGGTGATCTCTTGCCACTGAGCTTTCTCTAAGCAAGAAAGCTCCCAGCATCCCAGATCACCAAGGACCTCATCTCTCCCATCCTTAGCATGAGTCATCTGTTAGGAGCAAGTATCTGAGTCCCAGATAATTAATCTCCTGTGATTATGGAGGTGTCATTGCATCCTCACCTGCCTTCTCTTCCTCCTCTCAAACGAATCTTTGGCCAGGCTGTAGGCAAGAGGAGAGGCTGGGGAATGGTAACGAGCAGCAGAGGTGCGAAGTGAAGGGGTTTTATCTCCATGAGCACACACTGCTAGTCATCGGCAAGGGCTGTGCCCTGGGGCGCAGCAAAGGCCTGGGCTACGCGTTGGGTGATGGCAATGATCAGCAGTAGTGGATGCAGGAGCTGGGAGTGGTTCAGATTTCGGGCATCAACAAGGATTTCCAGTTGCTAGAACCAGGAGGAAAGCTGCTAGGCAAAGTGTCACCTGCCAGCTCGGTGCTCTCCTGCCCAGCCTGCGGGCACACGGGGCAGCCAGGCACACCACCGGGCTTGCATCCTTCCCCCCACACTGTCTCTGTGTTCTCTGTGCCTCTCTGCCTTTTCTCTACCTGTGGTTCCCTCTTTTAATGACAGGTAAACCTTCCTTGGCCTGTGGTGGTGAGTGATGGGAGAAGGGGGAGCAGAAGTCCCAGCAGCAGGTCAAGGCCAGGCACAGACTGGATTGCTGGAGCTGAGGCTGACAAGGGCAGTGACCCCTTCTGCCTCCTGCCAGTGACCTGCAGAGCAGAGGAAGTTTTGCCCTTCTCCTCCTCCCTGTAACACCACCAGCTGCAGAGTAGGCTGAGCGCAGAGGTTCTGTGGAGAAACAGGAGGGGCAAAAATCCCCAGAGATTCATAGGATGGGTTGGGTTGGGCTGTAAAAGGGCCTCACAGCTCATCCAGTGCCCACTCCCTGCCATGGGCAGGGACAGCTCTGCCAGCACAGGTTGCTGAAGGTCACACCCAACCTGGTCTTGAACACCTCCAGGCAGGGGGCATCCACAGCCTCCCTAGGCAAGTTGTTCCAGTGCCTCTCCACCCTCACTCTAAATCACTTGCTTTGTTCCTGCTCTCAAAGGGTGGGCAGCTGGCCTGAGCTCAGCAGCAGTGTGCTTGGTGCTGTTTGGAGGGTTTGTCACCCAGTGTCACCTGGGAAGCACTGCTGGTGGGGCTCAGCTGTCACCACGGCCAAGCACTTTGCTCCTGCTACTCAGAAGATAATCTGCTGGCTTCAGTTTCCTCCTGTAAGGAAATGCAAGGCAAATGCTGGAGAGGAAACTCTTGCACAAGGAGGTGAAGTGAGTCACTTGTGGTTGTGCTATCGGGCAGCTGCAGAGCTGGGGCCAGCACTTGGTCCCACCAAGGCAGCTCAGCTTGAACTGTCTGAGGGCAAATGGAACTTGGAGCTGCAGAAAAGGGGTTGGCTGTGTCCTCTTGTGCTTCTTGGGATGGTGGCAACTTGGCAGGGCAGAGGGCAATGCCCTTCTAGTGTCAAATCTGAGGGTGTCATCCTCTCAGGGGTGTGCAGTGTGAGCCCTAAGTCCTGCCTGGACACAGACAGGGCCCCTCTTGCAGCATTTCTGCCCTCAAACACCTTCAGTCTTGCCATGGTCTGAGTTCATCTTCCCAGCATTTCTCCCCTCAACCCTCTTCAATCTGTCCTGGGGAGCAGGAGCTGTTTTCCAAGCAGGCTGTGGCTGCAGCCAGGGATGCTGTGACTACTGCACCAGGCAGGATGGCTCATCTGAGGAAAGGGGAAAGCAGCTACAAAGGAAGCAGCTCATAAAAGAGCATTAATAAGTGGAGAGGCAAGATCTGATGGCAGCCTTTTGAGTGCAGCCCCAGTGCTGCACCAGCTATCCCCAGACTGGCAGGAAGGCTGAGCTGGTTGTGGCTTCTACGTCAGCTTAGCTTGGACCCAGCACTTGTGAAGCAAAGCATGCAGCAAGCTGCGGGGAGCTGCCAGGAGTTCTGTTTTGCATTTGGATGGAGCAAGTCGGCTCACAGTGGATGGTTTGATGCTATGAGCACTTGTGCAGGGGCTGGACAAGAGCTGTGGGTCACTGACAGATGCTGAGAGCCTCCCTCAGCTCTTCCCAATGCCATTCAGTGCTGGGCACATTGCTCACGTGCAGAGCTCCCACCAAAGCCCTGCTCATGGCAGCAGCTTCAGTGGCTTCTCCCACATCCTTCAGTGGTGGTCTCCTGATACTCCCTGTTAAACCTTCTGTGGCCTTCCCAAAGCTGCCCTACCTGAGTGCCTCCCATGAGCTGCCTCTGCTCTCTGCTCAGCCTGTCCACGCTTGCCCACCTGCCCTGCTTGTTTGCTCCCTGCTTTCCAGCCCTGCAAGGTGGCAGGGGCTCCTCTGCAGTCTGGATCTGGGGTGTGAGAATCATTTCAGTGGGAGCAAGGCCTCGTCCAGCCTGGCCTTGGACACCTCTGGGCAGAGGGGGACATCCACAACCTCCCCAGGCAACCTGTGCCAGTGTCTCTGCAGCCTCACTGTACAGACTCCCTTTCTGGGTTTCTGTTTTCTTATGTGGCTCCTAAATTGCTGTCAAATTGGAAACGAAAATGTGTGGACAGAGGTCCCATTTGCACATCCAGGGTCAGGTTCCTGGTCCTTAGAGTCATGGAAATGTGTTTTGAGGGGTGGAGGCAGGCAGTGGTGAAGGATCCTTGAATCTTTTATGACTTACTTGCTAAATGAATCTTGTCTTGCCCTTGCAGCAATCGTGCTAACAGGCTGAGCTCTTTGGTGGCTCTCCCATGCCCTCCAGCATTCCCAGTGTGGTTGAGTCACTATCCCTGGAGATGTGTAGAGGCTGTTCAGATGTGGCACTCAGCTTAGTGGAGAGCTTGGTGAGGAGGGCTAATGGCTGCCCGTGGGGGTCTCCAGGGTCTCCAGCCTGTGTGGCTCTGATTCGAGCGCTTGAGCGCCCTGGCAGGTTTTGGTACCTGCCACACCAGAGCCAGCCCTGTTCAAGAGGAAGGACAGGCAGCCCTGCTGGCTCCCCCAGGAGCTCTTCCCCTTCAGCTCCCGAGGTGCTGCCAGCCTCTGCGTGCTGCGGGGGTCACGCTTGGGAAGGGTTTGACCTGGTATCACATGGCCACTGGCAGCACCTTTTGGGTTACAGCTTTAGGCACAGGGATCGCTCGAGTGCTGGCCCTGCCTGGGCGATGCTCCAGCCCCTCCCAGACACAGAGATTTTCAGAACTCGAGTGAAGGAACAGTGAGCATGTGGCAACGTGTTCACACCTTCTCCTTCCATCTGCAGCTCCCACCTGCTGGGCCCACAGGTGCCATTTCTGCAGGTTGCCTCTCTGCAGCGGGCTGCAGCCTCCCCCAGGCTTGTGTAACTCCTTTTTGCCTCGCACCCACAAGCTCTCCCTAACCTGTGGCAAGTGGCTCCAGAGATGTTTCGTAAGCAGCTCTTTCCTGCCTGCTCCCCACCGTGTTCCCTTGGAGAGCCTTACCCACGTCTGGTAGGAGCCTGTTTCAGACCTGACCATCATCCTCCTTCCCCTCCCTGGCCCACTTGGGTTTTGTGTCTCCCTGTGGTAACTCAAATCCTTGTTTCTGCTGTCTCCTTGTCTCTTTGCTCACATGTGGTGATTCTGTGCTCCACAACCTCCCTGGAGGTGTTCAAGGCCAGGCTGGATAAGGCCTTGAGCAGCCTGGGCTGGTGGAGGAGGTGCCCCTGCCTGTGGCAGGGGGTTGGCACTGGAGGATCTTGGAGGTCCCTTCCAACCCAACCCATTCTCTGACTCTCTCAGTCTGTGAGTGTGACATTGCAGCACTGTTCTTACCTCCCCTTTGCCAGCTCCACAAATAAGGGCAGTTTATGCTGGCATCTGTGTTATTTGTAAGACCTTCTCCCTATTCATCACAACAATTGGGTTTCTCCTCTCCTTCCATATGCACATGCAACATCTCAGCCAGCTTTCACCCTTTTCTTTCCTTTTATTGCTCAAATTGAATTTCTCAGAATTGCATTTTGCCTTCCAAGCAGGCCTGGCCGTGCAGGCTGCTATTGCTGCTTTTGGCAGGCATTAGATTTCCCCACGGATGAAATATGGACACCCTTAGCTGGCTCTGAGTACTCCAAGGCTGTCAGCAGAGGCTGCAAGGATCAGTAGCACATTTGGAGTGGCTTTTCCTCTGCAGAGCTCTGACATGGAAATCAGTTCTATAAAGTGGGGGAAGATAGATCCATGGAGCCTCAAATGAGCACATCTGCTGCTGCCTTCTGGACACCCACAGCTCTGCTTTGCCCCTGTGACCTTCTCTGAGGCAGGGGACTGAGGCTGCTCTCTGACTCTGTCAGAACTCCCTGCACTGGAGGCTCTGGTCGATGTGTGTGGCTGGAGCTGATGCTGCTTGCCTCTTTGAAAGGGTATTTCATAGGTGCACAGAACAGGTTGGGTTGGAAGGGAGCTTCAAGATGCAGGGGCACCTCCACCAGCCCAGGTTGCTCAAGGCCTCATCCAATCTGGCCTTGAACACCTTTCCATTGGAATGGGCTGCCCAAGGAGGTGGTGGAGTCACTGTCCCTGGAGGGGTTCAAGACAAGACTGGATGAGGCACTTAGTGCCATGGCCTAGTTGGCTGGATAGGGCTGGGGGATAGGTTGGACTGGATGATCTTGGAGGTCTCTTCCAACCTGGTTGATTCTATGATTCTATGACCTTCAGGGAGGGGGCATCCACAGCCTCCCTGGGCAGCCTGTGTCAGTGTCTCCCCACCCTCACTCTCAAGGAAGATCCTCATCTCTAGTCTCAGTCTCCCCTCTGCCAGCTCAAAACTGTTGCCTCTTGCCCTGTTGCCACAGGCTTCCAGGGCTTGCTCTGAGGGGCAGCAGCACCCAGGCTGACAACAGTGGCATCTGTGAAGTTGTGAAGGTGGAGCCCTCTGCTAAGGCTCCAACACAGGTGCAGCTAAAGATGAGGTTGGTGAGATGAAGCCAACTCGCCCAGAGGCTGTGTTGTGCAGGTAGGCTCAGAACCAGGGCGGGTGCATGTGTTTGAGCACGGCCAGCAGCTTGTGGAGGAAGGTTTGTCTGAAGAGCTGAGGCAAAGCCCAGCAGATGCCCAAGCTGAAGGCACTGGGTCCTCTCCTTCAGCATAGGTGGGTGGGTAGGACAGACCCTCAGAGCCAGAAGAGGCAGTGTGCCAGGCTGCTCCACAGGGAGCTGCACTCTCTGCGTGGGGAGCAGAGCTCCCAGCCCTGGCTCTGCAGGTGTGAGAGAGGCTGGCATGGGAGGGAGGGGCAGCCTGCAGCCCTGGCGTGGGGACGGCACAGGAGCCAGGGGCTGCTGCTGGAGCGAGAGCAATGGCACTTGCCTCTGTGGAGGGGCAGGGGTGGGGCTGGTGACAGACATTGCTGCCAGGGCTGTGCCTCCAAAAGGGCAAACCCTGGGGCTCTGCTGTGCACACTGCCAGGGAACCTCCTCACTGCCATCAGCAGATGAGAGCAAAGGTCAGGCTCGCTCGCTGCCAGGTGAGGAGCCCTTTCGGCCCAGGGGCAAAGCCCATGGCAGGCCCTGGTGACCTGGCAGTGTCTGTAGTGGGGCACAGGGTAACAGAGCTGGCTGCTCAGGGTCCTGAGCCACCAGACACGGCTACGGGATGCCTCCCACAGCCTGCAGCTCCAGCTTGCTGTTTCTGCCCTTCGAAAGCCTCTGCTGGCTCTGGAGCAGGGGCTCGAGGTGGCTGCTGGCCACAAAGCTTGCCACTTTCCTGGCACTTGATGAGATCAAGCCTTTTAGCCTCTGGGTTTTGTGTTCCTCAACACAAAGGGTGTCACAGTGACTCGTGTGCTATCAGGGCTCACCTCTCCTCTGTGCCTCCAGACTCCTGCAGCAGCAGAACGTTTCAAGTGGCACAGCTGTGCAGACTCAATTATTGAAGCCTTTCCATTCTCCAGCCTTGTTTTCAGCTGCCTCTGCCTTGTCAAATCAGATTGAATCCAAGAGGATTACACGTTGCACTGCTTATCCCAGAGCCTGGTGGCTTTGCAGGCTTCAGCAGCTCTAATCCAGCAAATTTGGGCAAAACCTGACACAAACCACTGTAATTCCTTAAGTCAGAATTCTTGGAGCTCTTTAGCTCAAGCAGTTCCTGCTGAGCAGGGATCGAAGCTTGATAGGGAGGTCTGGTGTGTGACTGGGTCAGTTTTCAGATTGCCCTCTCACCCAAACCCAGCCAAGACACAGGCCTCTGAGAGACCCCAGGATGATGTCCTGGGCACCTTGGGGTGATGCAGGATGTGCCCAGATGATTTCCCCTCCAGCCCCAAGGCTCCAGCCTGGGTGGGTCTGTAACTAGTGGCACATAGGAACTTCTACAGAGCTCATAGAGCTTCTAAGACCAAGCTCAGGATGTGTGGAATTCTTGACCACCTTATCCAACACACAACCAGAAATGATGCCAGGTTGAGGTCTGAGTCTTCCTACACAGGAGGCGAGGGTTTGATCTGCTGCTCCACGGGGTTCACAGATCAAAGCAGCCCAGTGTGGGTAGGGATTGCTCTGAGGTAGAGCCTAGAGCTACTTGCAGTGCCCTCTACACACAGTATGCATCAGGCCAGTGCAGAAGAGGGAAGCAGAAGAGCAGAAACCTTTCAGGAGGAAGCCTCCCAGACCCTGCTGTGGGCCAGGGCCACCCCTGAGGAGCACAGCCACAGCACTAAGCATCCTGGTCTGTGGTGGCAGCGTTTGTGTGATGCCCTCAGAGTGCTGGCAGACATCTCAAAAGGCTTTAATATCTCATACAACATCAGCCAAGGGCTGGCTGCTTTGCCAGGTTTTATCAAGACAGCTGAGACAGACTGGCAGTGCTGAGCACAGTGCAGGGTGCTGCAGGGCAGACAAGTGCAGCAGAGAGATCTTGTGCTTAATATCTTTTGTATTAACACCAGCTGTAGGCAGGGCAGAGCTCTGTCTCTGTGTGTCAAGCCTGAAGCCAACCACCCACCTCTGTGTGCTGAACCTCAGCTGTTCTTTGCCACCTGGTTTAGGGGTCTGCTTGTCTTGGACAGGAGATGCAGCGTAGGTGGCAACTGTGAAGGGTTGGCAGTATTTGAGCAGGGAGGATGTGGAGGTGCAGTGAATGGACCAGGCAGGTGACAGTCCTGCAGCTTCTGAGCAGAGGCTGAGTGTGGCACCTCGGCAGGGAGCAGGAGGAGTTAAAAGCTGGGGAAGAAGTGAGGGAGCAGCTGAGTCACGGAGGCAGGAGGCTGGGGGGTGTGTGGGGTGCTTCGTGCTGCAGTTCAGAGGCAGAGGAGCAGCATCTCAGCTGTGGCTGCAGCATCTCAGCTGTGGCTGCAGCTGGTTTAAAGCAGTCCCTGAGGAAGATTAACTGCAGGTACAGCAAGAGCAATGCATTTCCAGGATGGATGAGCAGCTGAGCAGGTTCCTGTGGAGGATCATTTGTCTCACAGAGAGCTCAGGGGTGCAGCCCTGTTAGGGCATGGGCACCAGGAGCCCATTCAGCAGCCCAGGCAGGGCGAGGGGCTGCCAGCTCAGAGGTGTCTGAGCACAGTTGTGGCATCAGCCCAGGGAAGAGACTTCCCACTGTGCTCCCAGCTACACCCCAAGCCTCAGCACCTCGATGGGTTGCAACAGAGCTGCTCCCATGGCTGCTGGATGCCTTTGCAGAACACAGCCATGACCTGCAGGAGCTAAGCCAGAGAACTGGACTCACTTGGAAATTCCTCCTGGTGCTTTGTTTGACTTATGCTGCCTTTAGCATTTGCATTCCTGTGAGTGCCAGGGGACACTGTATGAGGTCATGAGACAGACCTGGGCGTGGCCTTGAGGCAAATGGAGGATGCTGAAGTGTCCTCCACCTAGGGCAGTGCTGCTCTGCCAGACATGTCCTACCTTGCCCCTTGGTCATCAGATCAGCACGGAGATGCTGCCAGGAACGGGCTGCCCAGGGAGGTGGTGGAATTGCCATCTGTGGAGCTGTTCAAGAAAAGCCTGGATGGGGTACTTAGTGCCATGGTCTCTTTGACTGGATGGGGCTGGGTGCTAGGTTGGACTGGATGAGCTTGGAGGTTGATTCTATGATTCAGGCCTCACAAACACTGGATTGAGCAGAAATGTGTCATTTAGGCATTGAATGCTAATGATGTGTGAGGTTACTGCTTCCTCTGCCCTTAGGCTCAGGATAAAATCAGGCCATGGGTCTTTGTCCTCTCAGCCTGGGTCCCCAGGCTGGGGCCAAGCTCAGGGTTCCCTCCCTGCAGTGAGGGAAGATGCTGGCATGCACCTGGGTGCTGCTGTGGAGGTGGGTAGGGCTGGGGTCCCTAACCAACGTTGTGTGTATCTCAACAAGCTGCTTCTTGCCGTGTCAAGGTCCACCAAAGGAATCCAGCCTGGAGACACACTTTGAGTGGGGCAGTGCTGTGCTCGCTGCCCACTGAGGACTTTGGCTCCACGCATGAAGAACTCTCCTGGAAACACTTTTTCTGGGCAGCCTTTTCTGTCAGTATTGATGACTGACCTTGGCCACAGGATTCTGTGACTCTGCTCAGCTTACTTCACACGAGTAAGAGAGAAATTAGGAGCTTCAGAGTCTGAGCAAGGGCGCAAAGGTAACATCTGAGAGGGTCTGCAAGTTGGTGCTGGTGCTGGTTGCACCACATTTCTGTAGATGCACAGAACAGGTTGGGTTAAAAGGGAGTTTGAAGATCCTCCAGTTCCAACCCCCTGCCATGGGCAGAGACACCTCCACCAATCCAGGTTGCTCAAGGCCTCATCCAGCTTGGTCTTGAATACCTCCAGGGAGGGGACATCCACAGCCTCCCTGGGCAGCCTGTGACAGTGTCTCCCCACCCTCACTGTCAAGAATTTCTTCCTCATCTCCAATGTCAGTCTCCCCTCTCCCAGCTCAAAGCCATTCCCTGCTGGCTTCAGATGCAACAGCACTGACTCTCCAGCAGAAGAGGGAAGAGCTTCAGTTTGGGGCTGAAAGTGCCTTTTCCTCCTCTTAGGCTTCTGCATTTGTATTTCTCCTTTAATCTTGTGGTCACTTTTCAGCAACTCCCGCAGGGACTTTTACTTCCTCCTCCTCTTCCCTGGGAAGAAGAGCTCCCAAGGAGTCTGCAGCTATGCTTCAAGCACTCTGTAAATATGAACTTTGAAAAAACAGATCTGCCTTTTCCCAGGTGAGAGTCAGGCACCTCTGGAGGGAGCTGCAGGTGGTGATGGATGAAGTCTGGAAGCCCATTACAAGCATGAGTCGTTCCGCTCCCTGCTCTGCTTGGTTTGTGCCTAATTGTGGCTAAGCTTTAAATGAAGCTGGGTGCCAGAGCTGTCAATCCAGCCCAGGAATGGCACAGAATCTGGCTGCAGAACTTGTGCTGCTCAAGGCAACCTGCACTGGTAGTCAGAGCAGGAGGTGGCCCAGATGCTTCTCCTGCAGCCTGGGCAGCTCCTGGGGTGGTGCCTGTGCTGCTGTGATCTGAGCCTGTTGTCTATGGCCCTACAGCTCTGAAGTTGACTATTGTGATGCTAAAGAAGTCTTTCTGCGTGGATCTTCTTCCTGTTGCCTGCAAAAGGCACATGTGGGGGCCCCAACACAGTATTCTCCTTTCCTGCAGGCATTGCTTTCAAAGGCTCTTTCAGCTTCAGGGGTATTCCCTGCAAAGGTTGGGGGTTTCCACCTCCTTTTCAGGCAGAAAGCAGTGGTCCACACCTGGCCAGCAAGCTGTGGATGTGGGGCTGGGAGTGAGAATGATGTTCTGACCATGTGGGGCCATCTGGGAGTGCCCAAGTTTCAACGCTGGCAAAAACGCTCCCAACGCCACTCACCTGCGCTCTTCCCACGCCGAGCTGAACCCAGCAGCTCAGGCTGCTCGCAGAGCCTGTGGAGTCCTCATCTCTGGAGGCATTCAGCACCTGCCTGGACGTGTTCCTGCCCGACCTCCTCTAGGTGAGTCTGCTCCGGCAGGGAGGTCGGACTGGCCGATCGCCAGAGGCGCCTTCCCACCCACCGCGGTGATGCTTTCCCCGCAGCGATGCTATCAGCGTGGCAGAGGCTCACTGCCTGCACCCTGCCAGGGCAGCTGCAGCTGCTGCGGTCCCGGGGGAAGCTGCTCAGCTAAGCTAAGGGAGGCAGAGCAGATGGAATGGGTCTTTCGAGGCCAGGTAACTGCCCCAGAACACGCACAGCTGTGAACCCCTGAAGGCAGACCCGGCCCTGCCAAGCTAGCAGGCAGTGACTGCTCTCAGCTCTGCCTTTTTAAGCAGATCCTTTGCCCTCTCTGTCTGCTCCCTGCGCTAGCACCCAGGGCTCCTTGAGGCACCACCTACGGCACCACGGAGCCAGCCCTTTGTGATGGTGGATGCCAAGGTATGGTCAGATCCCTGCGGGGGTAGCTGAGGAGTCTCTCTGCTGCTCGTAGGCATTGCCTTGGCTGCAGCTGCCTGACCTTGCATGGCAGCAGCCCTCCCCTGAAGGTGCATGGTGCGGCAGCATGGGGGCAGGGCAGTGCCCTGCAGCAGCCAGAGCCTCCAGAGCTCTGCAGGGCTGGCCTGGTTGCCATCTCCTAGCAGCCCTGTTCTGCCAAGTCACCCTGGCTCTGCGAGTCAGAACGGCTCCAGCCCTGCCTGCTGGTGGGCAGCCGCGGAGAGCCAGGCAGCAGATGCAGTGTGGGCAAAGGCTGCACGGTGCAGCCGAGAGCAGAGCCAGTGGGAAAGCCTCTGTGAACCTCGGGGCTCCAAGGTGCACACTGTGACTTGAGCAGCACACCAGGCTTGGTGGTGCTCACTTCTTCGTCTTCTGCACAGGGAGGCTGCTTTGCAGTTGGGGCTGCTCAGCCTGCAGAGAGAAGGGTGCAGGGAAACCTCAGAGCTGCACTTCAGTATCTGCAGGGGACCTCCAGGCAGGCTGTTCAGAAGGGGCTGCGGGGGTAGCACAGGGGCAATGACTTGGAAGTGGAGCAGGGCAGACTCAGATTGGACATGAGGAGAAGTTCTGCACAGTGAGGGTGGGGAGACCCTGGCACAGGCTGCCCAGGGAGGTGGTTGAGATCCCATTCAAGGTCAAGTTCAATGTGTTCCTGTGCAGCCTGCTCTAGCTGGAGGTGTCCCTGCTGCCTGCAGGAGGAGGTTGGATGAGATGCCTGTGGAAGGTCCCTTCCAACCTGATGCAGCCTGTGAATCTGTGAGGTGGTTTTTGAGGCACCACTGCCATGGTGTGTCTTTGCTTGACAGCTGGTGGGATAGTCCAAGACTAAAAACACACAAACCCCACGGGAAGGGGAGAGGAGTTGGCATAAAGTGTTCTTTGCCAGGCTGTGGGGGCACAGCAACGAGAGAGAGGCTGTCCATGGAGCTTTTGCTGATGGCTTTTGTACCGAACATTTTGGTGTGTGGGCCTTGGTTGTGCTCTGCTGTGATGAACCAAAGCAGGTGAACAATGCTTGTCCCTGCCAGCCGACCTCCAGAGCCCAGCAGGTCAGCCAGGAAGGGCTGAGAGTGGCTGGGATGTGCTGTGGAACAGGCCCAGTTCTGCTGCAAGAGCAGAAGAACTTCAGAGAAGTCACCTGCCTGACAGGACAGGAGTTGGAGGCTTGTTTCTTTCGTCTGGACTTTGAAGAGACCTAGATGTTGACAAGGGCTGATGGGAGAGAAAGGTGAAACCTGGTAGCTGAACTGGGGCTCTTCTGTGGCTCCTGCTGCCACTTGCTTCTGGTATTTCAGCTCCACGAGACCTGGAGAGAAAAGCTTTGCAGGTTACCTTCTCAGGTCCTGAGGAGAGCAGAGCACAGCTTGTTGGGGTGTGCCTAGCCTTAGACAAGAGAGCTTCCACATCCCCCCAGCACCTCCCCTGCAGTGCTGGCCGCTAGAGCTGCATTTTAAACCCTGGACATGTGGAGAGCTGCAGCTGTGAGCCCTCTCAACAAGGCTAGAGAGACTGGCCAGAACCCCTTTAATCTTCTCTCCAGCTCCAAGGCAGGTGGCATCACTCTTATCACCCCCAGCCTCCTCTCTGGCCTGGCTGCAGCATGATAGCAAGGTCAGGTCCCACCAGAGGCCCCCTGGTGTGCTGCCCTTCGCTGCAGGATGGTTTCTCCACGCCTGTTCTGCCTCTCCCTTGCTTTGGGCTCGCTGCTGCAACTCAGCACAGACGCCACCCTCCTGTTTCAGGCCCCATTGTCCGCGGCTGGAGGATGGGGTCTCCTTCCAGGCTCTGCAGGTTTGGGTTAACCCCCAGCTCAGCCTCTGCTCCAGGTGTGCTGCAGGTGCCTCAAGCCCCAGAGCATGGCTCCAACCACTGTGGAAGGGCCATTTCCCACTGCATGGGCTCTGCTCTCTTTAACCCACCCTGGCACCTCTCCACAACAACGTGGCACTGTTGGTTTGTGGTCACCCTGCAACCTTCAGCCACCCTTCCAGGCATTGTTTTGCTGCAGAAGACCCCAGGGCACTTGCACAGCTGATGGTTGCTGCCCACCTCATGTGCCCCTGCTGGAGCCCAGTCTGTTCCTCAGGCCTTTTGCCCAGCTTGTCAGCACTGCTTTGAGCTGTCAGCCTGCCCACCCCTGTGCCCTTGTGCCCACTTGCCTTGCCTGCAGCTGATAGGCATTCTCCAGTTCTTCATCACCTCACCTGTACCTTTACCAGGTACATTTCTTTCCAGCTGATCCTGATGGCTTTGGGCACAAGGGACCTGTGTGGTGCTTCACCTGCCACCCTCTCCTGAGCTGGAGAGCTCCAAGGGACTGAGCCTTACAGGGGTGGCCTTGTTGCCCCCTTGCAGCAGCAGCCCCACCACAGAGCTGGATGCACTTCTGGCTGGTGCAGTAAGCCCTGCTTTGTGTCATGCCAAACAGCCCCTGCACTGCCAGGGAACTACACCTGAGGGCCAGGGGCTGTGCTGGGGAGCTCTGTGCAGAGCCTCGGCGAGCCTGCTGGTGTACTGAGGACACTCAGGTGGTGCCAGCCAAAAACCAGTCATCCCCAGTTGGCTCCCCCAGTATTCAGTTAAAAGGAGACTGGTACAGAGCCTGCCCATGTGTGTTGGTGTGGAAATCCTGAGAGCAGCGTGCAGGGTTCAACACCTTGGAGTGGGCACTGTAATGACTGCCCTAAAGTCTGGCACTAGACATCCATGTTTGCCTGCTGCTGACTCAGGGCTCCTCTTTCAAACTTGCTATGAGGAACAGGGGCCGAGGAACCTGAAGGTCTGTGCTGGAGAGCACCACGTGAATTCCAGCACCTGGAGCTGGCAAAAAGCCCCAGTGCAGATAAGGTCTGCAAACAAACTGGGATTGTAAGAGCCAGTTGTGGCCCAGCAGAGGTGGTAGTGGAGGAAGGGGCACAGGTTAGGCTGGCAGGAGAAGAGAATCTTGCAGAAAGTAGCCCTCCATGGTTGTAGCCATCTCCTCTCTTCTCTGCTCTCTATATCCAGAGCAGATTTCCCCTCCCTTGGTCAGTCTCGCTGCAGGCTCTGCTCTCTCTGGGCTGAACCCATCTTGGGGGCACCTCTGCAGAAGACTGTGGAGTAGGAGGCTGACCCACTACGCTCAGCTGTCCTATTAATGCTCTCCTGGCTTGTGCTATAATTACCCTAAAACTAGATTTTTCTAACTTTCATTCCCTCCCAGCTTTTTATAGCTCTGGGAATTAATTATTCAGAGCTCTGGCAGGTCTCAGCAGCTCTTCCCCTCCAGGTCTGCTGGACACGGCTGCCTTTGGCTCTGGCACAGCAGGGGAACAAGGGAAGGACTTCAGCCAGATGTTGGGCATGCTGCATTCAGTGCCTCCTCCTCTGCCACCAGCCCCTCCAGACACTGCCAGCCTCTGAGCCACACAATATCTGAGTTCCCCTCCCTGGCACTCACAGGCTTTGGAGTCTCCCTTTGCCCATTGCAGGCTGATGGCATCTGCAGGTGGTGGGGCAGCAGGGACTGCACAGCTGAATGCCTCCAAGAACACCCTCAGGTTTTGGCTGGGACAGAAGTGAAGTGGAGCAGGGGTGCAGTGGGGAGGCTGAAGGAGAGCCCAGACCTCCATCCTGGGAGCAGCCAGCAATCTTCTTGTGCTGTCCGACAGCGGGCAGAGGTGGGCAGGCTCTGGGGGGCAGGTCAGAGGGGTGCATCTCTGGGGTGCAGGCTGGGGGAGGTGGCTTTACAGCCATGGGGCCTTGTCTGAATTTGACTGGAGCTGGAATTTAGGAGGCATGTTTGGAAGGCATGAAGCCACCGCAGCACAGACCCTTGGCCAGCACAGCTCCTTTGGATTTCTCAGCTGGGGCCAAGGCAGTCTCCAGTCCAGGCATGTGGGAGCAGTGCCAGCTGGGATGCCAACCCCCATCACCCCAGGAACCACAGCCTTGCTGAGCCCTGCTCTGAGCAGCACCCTGGGTCCTTGCAGGTGGCCTTGCAGAGGCTGAACAGCAGTGCAAAGGGAGGCCCAGCCTCCTCTGCCTCCTGCCCCTGTTTGGGTAGGAGCAGAGCAGTGACACTTAAGGCAGGCAGGAGCTGGGGCAGCTGCTGAGAAGGCAAATAGGAGCCTCCAGACATGGGGCACTCTTCCAGCCCCTTCCTGCACAGCAAGCATGGGAGTGTTCATTTGAAAAGCAAAGAAATCATCGTTGCAGTGGCTTTCCCCCCAGTTCACCACCTTTGAGGGCTCTCTGCCCAGGCCTCTGAGCTTCATGGCACTGTACATCCCAGGGAGGGGGAGCTGGACTCCCCTCCTGCAGCAGGGGCCAGGTGCCCTGCAGGCACAGCTCTGGGCAGGCAAAGGGCTACTACGACTCACCCATGGGGAGGGCAATGGATGGCAGCACACCCCAGCAGCAAGCCACCCTCCAGCAGAAGCAAAGCACAGTGGGATCGGGGCTTTCCTCAGGGCCAGGGGCTCCAGCCACCTGTGCCCACCAGCCTGGCTCCTCCACAGCTGTGAGCCCTGTGAGGCTGCCCATCCCTGGGGCACACAAAGCCACCCTGAGCATCTCCTTCCCTGCTGGCATGGGCAGGGACTTTGGACTGAGTGTGTGGGAGGTTGCATGCAAACATTACACCTGTCAGGAGGAGAAATGAAGGCTTACTGGAGGAGAAACCAACCTTGACCTTCCTAAGTGGTGTCTCTGAAGGGCCTGGCTCCCCCTGTGTCCCAGGGGACAGCTGCTTCAGTTGCTGCTGTAAACAGCTGTGTCGAGGTGTTGGACAGAGCCTGCTCCAGAGCCAAACACAGCACCTGATGCAGTTGAAGCTGATAAATGCCAACCACTCACACCCCCTTGGCTATGGCTCCACTCGAGTATCTTGGGTTTGGTATTCCAGCATGAGTCAGGCAACAGCACAGCGACTGCTGAGGACATTTCACTGCAAACCAGTGATGAGTCAGAGGAGAGATGCAGCCCAGCTTTGCTGGTGCAGGCTGGGGCTGCAATTTCAGAACCCAAATTCCACATCTGGAGTTGTCCACAACTGAGGTGTTCAGAGGATGGCTGCACTTGGATTGCAACACCACCACAACCAAGAGATGGAACCTGCTGTGGGGAAGGTGGCACCGCTGTCTGGTGGACAAGACCCCTCCAGAGCAGCAGATTTCCTGCAGAGGTGGCTCAGAACCTTTTTTCCAGTAGGAAAAAATCATTGCCAATGTGAAAGGAAAGCACAAAGAGGAGCAGCCAGGAGAGGAAGACACTGAAAGACCCTAAAGGCTGCAGGGTCTTGACTTTCTTCTTCCTGCCCCTGCTGCTGGAAGTTGTTTACCTCCCTTTTTGTTACAAAAACTGGGATTTTGTCTGCCATTGAAGCCTGGCTGCACCCAACAGGAGTCAGGGCAAGGCAGCAGTGGTGTCCGTCTCTGGAGCTCGAGTGTGCAGAGCAGAATCCTGCTCTTTGCATGTCTGGAGACAAACTGCAGTGCTGAAGCTCTTCTGCAAGAGGTGGCCCAGTCCAGCACGCTCTAGGAATTTGTCTGGTCTAGGAACTCACTGGCAGCACTTCAGCACCTCTGCCAGCAGGAAGGAACGTCTCCAGAATCTGTCAGACACAACTGATGTTGTTGGATCCCCCCAGCAGCCAGTAACTGAACTTCCCTTTCTCGTCGCTAGCACCGTGGGATGGTTGGGTTGAAAGGGACCTTAAGGATCAACCAGCTCCTGGTGTGAGTTAGAGCCCCAGGTGGGAACACCAAGGCCAGAAGTGCTGGGGGTCTCAGTGTGCCCCAGGATCACAGGTGCCACCCAAAGCCCTGCTGCCCACTGCTGGCAGTGGCTGTCCCAGTGCACAGAGCCCAGGGTGGAGCTGAGCTCTTGTAGGTGCAGCTCAGACCCAGGGCGTGCAGGCTGTGGAGCAAAGGACGTGTCAGGATTTTAGCAGCCTCAGTTAAAGCCCTCCCCTGCCCCACACCTTTAAGTGCTCAGGCCCAGCAAACTCTGTGGCAGGCCCTGGGCTGCTGTGCAGAGAAAAGAGGCTGCTCACCCTTCCCTGCTCTGCAAGGGTTTCCCCTTCTTGCCCAGAAAGCTCCCACATCAAAATCTAAGCCATGGGAGCCCAGTGCCTGGCGCAGCACCCGCAGCCTGGCAGGCCAAACCCAGTCTCTTGCAGATCACCAGGTAGCAGTATGTGCCATGAAAATGTGCTGCTTCAATTCATAAGCTGCTCACCTCTCTCAGACTCTTGTTTTTTTAACATCTCCACCCTCAGCCATTCTATTCTTGGAGACAGTAAGCAGGCAGCCAGATCTCCTTTGTGCTGCTTCCCTTTGGCTTTGGAAGGGACACCAATGTGTTCTTACAGATGGAAATGTGCCCGAGGGTCTGGCTGCTCGGGTGCTAAGTCTCCCTAAAGGCACTGGGGTATCCCTGGGGCAACCTCCATACAAAGGCAGGTACCAGAGTGTGGCTTTGCCCTTTGTCCAGCTATGCAGAGCCCTGCAGAGAGACCCTGCCAGGCTGGATGGGTGGGCAGAGGCCAATGGGGTGAGATCGAACAAGGCCAAGTGCAGGGTTCTACACCTTGGCCACAACAACCCCAAGCAGCACTACAGGCAGGGGACAGAGTGGCTGAGAGCAGCCAGGCAGAGAGGGACCTGGGGGTGCTGGTCAACAGTGACTGAACAGGAGGCAGCAGTGTGCCCAGGTGGGCAGAAGAGCCAGTGGCATCCTGGACTGGCTCAGGAGCAGTGTGGCCAGCAGGACAAGGGAGGTTCTTGTGCCCCTGTGCTCAGCACTGCTCAGGGCACACCTTGAGTGCTGTGTCCAGTTGTGGGCTCCTCAATTCAAGAGAGCTGTTGAGGTGCTGGAAATTGCCCAGAGAAGGGCAGCAAGGCTGGGGAGGGGCCTGGAGCACAGCCCTGTAAGGAGAGGCTGAGGGAGCTGGGGGTGTTTGGCCTGCAGAAGAGAAGGCTCAGGGCAGACCTCATTGCTGTCTACAGCTCCCTGAAGGGAGGTTGTAGCCAGGTGGGATTGGGCTCTGCTCCTAGGCATCCAGCACTAGAACAAGGGGACACAGCCTCAAGCTGTGCCAGGGCAGGTCTGGGCTGGATGTGAGGAGGAAGTTGTTGGCAGAGAGAGTGATTGGCATTGGAATGGGCTGCCCAGGGAGGTGGTGGAGTCCCCATGCCTGGACGTGTTGAAGCAAAGCCTGGATGAGGCACTTAGTGCCATGGCCTGGTTGGCTGGCTAGGGCTGGGTGCTAGGTTGCACTGGATGAGCTTGGAGGTCTCTTCCAGCCTGGTTGATTCCATGATTCTATGATCTGCTCTTCTCAGGCTCAGTGCCAACCATCACAGCTCTTCCTATTCCTCTTCCTTGGCAGGGAAGCACCTGAGACCATTCCCTGCTAAGAGGAATAAGAGCAGTCAGACAAAGGTATCCTAGTGCCGCTCTTTCTGTCACTTCTGCCTGATTTGCTGGCACGGCAGGCAGGCTGCAGATGAAGAAACAAGCAGAGATCACAGTAAATGTGGTGGACTCGAGTCCTCTGAATGCTCACCTGCCTCTGCCCCCAGGATTTCCCAGGACACAGAGCTCTTGCAGCAGAATGTTCAGGCATGCACTGAGAGAAAGCAGCTGCCTAGGTGTGGATCTGAGCAGACCAAGGCTTGGCTATCTCCATGTAGCACTCTCCAAAGGGGAGAGCAGAGCTGGGAGGATGCAGGCTGGGAACAGCAGCCCTCACAAGCTCATTGCAGGAATGGGACAGCAGCTTCTTTTTATCTCAGGTTGTTGGTGAGCAGCTGATGGCTTTCTCCTTGCTTCCCAAGGGTTTCTGTAGCTCAGGCATTACTCAATATCAAGCATCAGGACTCAAAAGCTACCTGCTTTTGAGCAGTCTTGGCTGCACTTCTCTGTCTGGCCTGCAGCATCTTGCACCTGGTGCCAGCCAGAAGGGTGCAGAACGGGTAGAAATGATGGCAATGTCCTGCTCAGTCCTTCTTGTGTGGTCCCCAAGAGCTGCTGACCCCAGAATCGTTTCCATCACTCATGTGATGTATTGTGGGCTGCTCTGCAGGGCGCCAGAGTGCTCGAGGAGAGAGTGCCCATGGCTGCTTCTCCAGCACGCTCCCACTGACCAGAAGATGCCCCCAGGTTTCCCAGCATGAGCAGCTGGGTGGCAACCACATTAAAACTGAAAGCAGGACCAAGTGCCACAGCTGTGTCACACACACAACAGTGGCACTGAATGCCACAGAGTGACTCTCCCAGGTGGCCTCAAGCAGGTACATGCTGTGTCACCACCTATTTGTAGTGATGAAACCTGGCCCATCTGCAGCCCCACGGACACCCATGTGTGGACAATGCTGTGCAGGAGGGGTTCGAGGGGACATCGAGTGAGTTACCCACCTGCCACCACCTCCTGCAAGAGCCCAGCTGCCACCATGGGAGGTTGGCAGTGGTGGTGGCCTCGGACAGGTTTCCCTCACGTGTTCCTGGTGGAGTTTGTTAGCGGTCTAACTGCTCAGGTTCCTCAGTCTCTGGGCTTGTTCCTTGCCTTGGGCTGACATTGTTGTTACTCTCTTTCCTGGTTGAACCATTTCCGAGCAGCCTTGGAGTGGCTGGTGCTGAGGAACACTTTAATCTCGCGTCCCCGTGCGCAGTTGCAGTGCGCTCAGGCTCTGGAGCACACGTGAAAGGTTCGGGGTTTGGTTGGTTGCTTTTGTGTTGGGATTTTTCTTCCTTTTGCTCTCCTTATACAGATCTGTCGGCTCGGTGCAGAGATAAAAGCTGCTGCGGTGGTGATGGGAGGGGAGGGGGGGGCGTTGTTTGTTCCCACCTCCCCTTGCCTCCCAAGGTTGGTTGCTAAAATCTTTTAAGCATCTTTTTATGTTGGTGTGGTATTGATTTCATCTCCATTCGGCTCTTATCTGGAGACTGCACTGAGTGTCCTTAGTTTCCCGCCTGAGGAGGGAAGGTGACTGCACAGAGACAAGGCACGGTGGCAGCTGCAGGGAATTCCATGGGTTTGGCCTGAAAATGTGGTAGGCAAGAGCTGGGAGAAAGACGAGTCCTAAGGGGAATGTGCCCCTCTCTCTGTGCTGCTGCTGCAGGACGCGTTTCTGAGCTACTCTCCCAGCTGCCTCCCTCGGGAAGCGGATTAGTATCAATCCCTAAATCCCTCCATTTTGTGATGGGGCCGCGGCAGGCAGTGCAAGTCTCTGCTTGGCACAGCACCGCCAGGACTGTCCCTAGCCGGGGGGAGCTGCACCCACCCACGGGCCCGGCCGATGGCATCGCATCAACCTGCACCGCGGCCAACCTCACTGCGGGACGCTGCTGGGATGGGGGCATTGCTGGGATGGAGCGGAGCAGTCCGGGTGGCAGAGGGACGGGTCCGCACCCCCGTACTCGCTACGGGCAGCGGGCGGTGCGCTGAGAAGCTGCGGTGCCACCGCCCCCACCGCGCTGCCGATTCGCGCCGGGCCCGGCGGGGTCGGTGCGGCAGGAGTCCCGCTCCATCCTTCCTCGGTTACTCTGGCATCAAAAAGACGGGGGGAAAAGCCCCGAACCCCTCAAACTTTCTGCCCGCCCGGCGCGGCCAGCAGCGTGCGCGGCACGACAGGCGCAGGGTGCGCGACCGCGCAGCCGCCTCCCCGCGCTGCCCCCCGGCCTCGCACTTCCTGCCCGCCGGCGGCCCGGGGGGCGGGCAGGGCCGTACCAAGTGCCCCGGCGGGGCGGGAGCGGCGGCGGCAGCGGCGGGGCGGCTCCGGCGCGGGGCCCGGGGCTGCGCGCGTCCGCCGAGCAGCTGCGCGCTGCGCTCCGCCCCCGGCCCGCCCGCGCCTCGCCGGGGAAGTGGAGCCGCGGCCCCCGCTGCCCGCGGTCCCCGGTGGCAGCTCCTTCCTCCCCTCCTCCCTCCGAGCGCCTCCCGCCCATTTCCTCTCCTCCGCCCCGCTCGCCGCCGCTCTGCAGGCGTGCGGCTCGCCCCGCCGCCACCGCGGGCTCCGAGCTGCCGGGAAGCCCCCGCGCAGCCGCCGCCGTTCCCAGGCCGCCACCGGACTCCGCTTCGCCAGCCGGGTAAGGACCGGGGCTGCCCCGCTACCGCCCGCGGGAACTTCGTCGGCCGCGCTGCGCCCTCCGCTGCAGGGGCTGTGGGAGAGCGGGGCCGGCTGGGGAAGGGCTGTTCGGGAGCCAGGGGCAGGAAGGTCCCGGCGGGTGACGGTTGCGGAGCGCACTGTACGGTCCGCACACCGCCGCGGGGCGCGGAGCCGGGCGGGGCGGGAGCTCCCTTGGCCTGTGGGAGCCGCGGAGCCGGGAGCTCCGAACAGCAGGGACGGCAGCTGTGGCCCTCCCCCGGAGCGGAGCGGCGAGTACCGCCGGCACCGCTCGTATGGGTGTGTGTCCGTACCTGTGTCTGGGCACATGCAGTCCCCTGGGAGGAGCCCCGGGTGGGGCTGGCCGCGGTCCCGCTCGACGGCGGCTGACGGTACCCCCGAGCCAGCTCCCGCCGTATGGGCACTGCCTGGAGCTGGTTCCCTTGGACCCGCACTCCCTGCGTGCCACCTCTAGGAAACGCCGGCGTTTGTCCCTAGCCAGCGGGGGGGTGGGGGTTAAGATGCTGAGGTGTCCCCGGTCCCCGCAGAAACACTCAGCTCCCGGAGGTGGTGAAGGCGTTTGCCCTCCGTGGTCTGCATCGAGCTGCCCGGGCACCGAGGGGAGCAGGGTACACCGTGGGCAGCAGCTGCCGGAACACCCAGGGTGGCAAGAATTAGGGAACACAGCGAGGCGAGTGCTTTTCCGAGGCAGTTTCCATGAGAATAAGTTTGTGCTGCGTTTGGGTAAAGGTCAGGATGCATCCTCTGGAGCGGGAGAGCGTCCGAGCAGAGCAGCTGGTGCTCAGCAGGGCTCCGTCTCCTGCTCGCAGCTGGGTGATGGATACCTTTGGGACAAACCTCTGAGTTTCTTCACGGGAGCACCTGCAGGAGCCGAGTGGTGCCCGGTAATGCCAGCCACAGCCGAGGGGCTGGTGGGGAGGTTCGTTTTTTCTGTGGGGAAAAGAAGGCAGGAATCAGTCACTGACTCCCCAAACCCTTCTGCGGCTCTCCTAGCAGGAGCCATCTGTCATGGCCTGGGGTTCTTCAGCTCCCCTGAGGATTAACTGGAGCTAAGCAGGGGCTATGCGAAGAGCCCCTTGGCACGGTACCCTGCCTGGGATCCTGCTAGCATTTCCCGCTGGCATCGCTGGGTTGGGGATCGGAGCCCCCGCAAGGGCCCGGTGTCCACTTTGCTGCAGCCGCCGCAGCAGCTCTGCCCAGGTGTTTGGACTCGGGCAGAAGGATCCTTAAGCTGCTGCGTGTGTTTGCACCCAACGTGGCAAGGCTGGGCGAAGGCAGATGGCAAAGCTGTGTCTCCCGTTGGGCTGGGCAGGGAGGTGCTGCCCAGCCAGCAGAGCGTGTGCTGCTTCGTTCTGACACCGATTTTCTGCTGCGCCGTGGCTTTTGCCTTCAGTTTTGGATTTCTCAGTGTAGAGGTGGAAGTGCAGGAAACTGGGAGAGGAAGAAAGCGTGTGGCCGTCGCAAGGCTGGCAGCAGCCCTGCCGAGCAGCCGGCGCACTGGCAGGGACGGGGCTTTTGTTGGCACGGAGCAGCCCGCCCAGGACTGCTGCGGCGAGCGGAGCGCTGCCAGCCCCAGCAGCGGGGCGTTCCGGCAGCTGGATGCTGAACTCGTGTAGGCGCAGGCAGACCCTGGCACGCAGCGGGCATGGGTCGACGCGGGCACTGCTCGGCTCGCCGCGTTGCAGCCGGCACCCTGGTGCCTCCTCTGCCACCCGAGCCGCGGGCATGGCGGTAGGCTGGGCTGGTCTTTGGGAGCCGATGGCAGAGGTTCCCGTGTAGCCTAAGCAACGTTGAACTTGGCTTATGGCTATGGGAGGGAAAAAAGGCAGAGGCAGGCGGCAGGTCCGTGCGGGGGGGCTGGCTGGAGATGGCTGCGGGTAGCAACGCGAGCTGCAGGATTTTACCGAGCAGACAAGGCTCCGTGCGGCGCTGAGTGCTTGGTGAGCAGCCAGGAGCGCTGCTGGACCGAGGGGACAATCTGCATCCAGAGTCTCCATTACTGGGTGGTTTTCCCCTGCTCTTGGTGCCGTGAGAGGAGCGAGGCCGCACTGCCTGCGTGTGCAGGGTGCCCCAGCCCCGTGGCAGGAGGAGGCTGCTGGGCTTCCCTGTGGGCACGGCTTGTGGGGTGCCGTCGGGAGCAAAGGCAGCGTTCTGTAAGGTATGGAGAAAAAAACCGGGCTTTAATTCTTTTAAACAGTGTTCTCCTCACGTCCCTGGGATACCTCCCATCATGTGGGATCAGCTTCCTTGTCTGTGGCAGGGAATAGTTTGTGCCCAACTTGAGCACCTGCGTGGAGCTCAGCTTGGACTGGAGTTCCATGTCTTCTGGCAAGAGGTGACTTGCCTTAGCTCATGCTGGCTGTTGGACTGTGGGATCCTACCCATTGCCTGTGAAGGGATTTTTCTCACGCAATATGGTCTCATTTCAGCTTTAATAAGCAGAAAATGTTTAAAACCAGTGCCCGAGGTTTCCGTGGTTCCAGCAATTCTCTGTAATCCTGGGAGGATAATAAATGCCAACAATTATCTGCACTTCAGCAGCCCTTTGCTGCGTGAAAGCCTTGGTGGGTCGCTGGTGTTCTGCTAACCTGCTAATTAACCCATCGATTGCTGCATTGTGTGCCGCCTCCTGCCTCTGGTCACGCCCTGCTGGCAAAGTAGTTGTGAGCCCTTAAACAATGGGGGCAAAAGCTCCATGAAGGAGCTCCCCTTCTTACCTCCCTGAGCCTGTCCGTGCACAGGGGGAGAGCGTTCTTCAGCTGCACCTCCCGGGAACGTGACCTTTCTGGAAGCTCAGTGTTGTGTTGATTAATGAGTGGAAGACCCCTGGGACGAGTCCTGCTTTGATTGCACTAGAATTGGAAGAGAGGAGCTGGGGGGGAGCAGACCCATCATCGTCATCTAAGGAATATTGCAGCTGTGGGTTGCAGTGCATGCAGCGTGCCTTTGTTATCGTTAATGCTGCCTGTAATGCACACTGCAGCTTAGGAGGTACCCCTGGAAACCAGGGTGGATGAAATGGCAGCAGCACTTAGCTTCAGCATCCCATGTCTCTTTGAAGTCAAAGCGAGGGGTAAGGGGTTCTCCCTGGTGGTCTGTGTTGGTTGAGATACTGTGGAAAGCCATGCTGGCAGCCTTGCATACCAGAGATGCTAGCCACAGCTTGGTCTGCTTCCCTCTTCTCTGGCACAGTGTGGAGGAGCTGGCTGGATCAGGCAGCACCACCGGCATGGAGCCTGACTGGGAAGAAAAAGCCCAGCAGTGACACTGAACCATGGCTGTAGTTAGACACAGGTCATACACCAGCCTTCGAGGCCTCCTGCCAGCTCTTTTGGTGACTTGTACAAAGGTTTTTACCTCGTGGCGTGCTGCCCTCTTTATAGGAGGGCTCTGGCTGTCTGAACGGGAAGGGAAGGGCTGCAGCGGCATGAATTGCCTGTTTAACATCGAAGGGAAAGGATGCTTGCTAGTAGTGCACCTGCTGCAGGCTTCCTGTGCTCAGAGGGGAGCCGGTGATGTCCCTTTAAACAGGCACTTGGGTTGGAGGACACTGGATTTGGGTGACAGGGACACCTGGAGACTTGCAGGGTGGAAGGGGCTGGTGGGCGCCTGCGGAGCGGCTGGAGAGGCAGCGTGCCGAGATCCTGCGGCGCCTGCCAGCAGCCCTGGCGTGGCTCGGGCAGCTGCTTTAGCCATCAAGCTCTGCTTTCGTCTGGGACAATGGCCTTATTGTAGCCAGCTAGCTGCTGGACTGGCCCGGGTGACAGAGGGGTTTGTTTGTGATTCCCCAGCCGTGCAGTGCACCAGCGTGGGGAGAATGCTTCCCACCAGTGGAGGTGCCAGGAGAATTTCACACCGTGTGCCCCTGGGTCTCCTCCCATGGGCAAAGCCCAGATCCTCCCAAGTGCTTGCAAAGGCAGGCATGTTATGGGTGGCACAGCTTTGAGATGGGAGAGGGAAACACATCTTGCTCACGCTTGAAGGTTGGCATGTGGCTCCTGCAGAGTCAGTTTGGAAGAGGTGGGGGTGGGAAGAGGGAGGCAAAGCAATGCCTCGGAGGGGCTGGGAGCCAGCAAGGCCTGCTGCAAGCCTTCCTCACCAGCTTCCAGCCACCCCTGCTGCGTCCAAGCTGGGGGTGTGCAGAGAGGGATGCTGCAGGAGCTGGTCAGGATCTTTTTCTCCTCCCTGAAGGACACCATGCCCAGGATGCTCTGCCCTTGGCAGCTCACCCAAGGGGTGAGGGCACACAGCTCATTGCAGAGATCATGACAAAGCCAGCTTGTGTCAGGAGCACCCTTCCCTACGGGGGAGGGCATTGCAAGTGCACAACCACAGCACAGCTGGAGTGGGGAAGGTGTGCTCAGAGGACAGCACAGCTGGAGTGGGGAAGGTGTGCTCTGAGGACAGTACAGCTGCATTGCAGCGCTCAGGGAAGGGCCTAAGAACCACATCTGTTAAACAATTTAGAAAGCCCTGGATGCCCTTCACCCGAGCTGAAGGGAAGGCAACAGCTTGAAATGGTCTTGGGATTGTGTGCCCAGCAGGTGCTAAAGCACCACCTGGAACAGGCCCAGGGCTTCTGCTGATCCTGTGTTGCCTCTCCTCTCCCTGGTGTTGGCCTCCTCAAGCCCCTGTGCAGAGAGCTGGAGATGCTGAGTGGGGAGAGGGCAGCAGGCTCAGCTCAGAGGGCTCGTCATGGTCAGCTGCTGCCTTGGCTCTCGCTGGTCTGCATTTGTGCCTCTTGAGCTCCTGTCGGCTCCTGTCCAGGACCTTTCCAGACAGTGAGCTCTGCTTTGCTGAGGGCTTACTGAAGGAGGCACTTGAGGAAAGGGGATTGGAGGTGCAGATATTTGTCAGCTTTTCGTGACCAGTCTCTGAAAGCCAGAACCATGTAAGTGGGAAGGAGCCTGTGCCCGTGCCCTGCCTCTCTGCTGACTTCCTGCAGTGCAGCCTGGATGGTCCAGTGGAGGGTGGCCAGCCTGGCCTGTCCCTGTTGTAAGGATCCCCAAATGCCATGGCAAACGATGGCTTAAATGGAGCAAACTTACTGAAGCCAGCTGTGGGAGACCTTTCCTGCTGACTCTTGGCTGCTGGGAGCTCATCAGCTGGGGGATTCACTGGTTGCTGTACCCCCAGTGATGGCTGTGGCCCCAACTCCGGTTGTGGGGACAGAAGTGCTGCCCCGCACCAGGCTTGAGGGAGCAGCAGCTCTGCCTGGCTTGGGCAGTGGCTCTTCTGGGCTTGTCAGAAGGTGTATCAGAAGTTCTTGTGTTTTGTTTTTTTTTTTTTTAAGGGAAATTTGATTTGCTTCCAGCTGAGGGTAATTGGAGCTGTGGCGATGGACTGAAAGCCAACAAGAATGAACTCCCCCTGGGCTGCAGCCACAACCTTCTGCTCTGCTCATGCACTCTTCCTGAGGCTGCCCTGAAGCTCTGCTCCCAAGAGCTGTGTTTCTCTGGGAGATGCACAGGGTGAGGGAGGACAACTCTTCATCTCTAATTCATCCTCTAGCCCTTCTCTCCCATCTCCCTGAGGATGCCCTGAATCTTGGAGACTGGCTTGTCCAGCCATGAAAGAGAAACCTCCTGACCCTGATGGCACCTTGTGAAGGAGCAGTCTGTCTTGCCCTGTTCAGGTCGTGAGCAGCCCTGGGGACAGAGTGACTGGGGAGCAGCCAGGCAGAGAGGGACCTGGGGGTATTGGTTGACAGGTGACTGAACATGAGCCAGCAGTGTGCCCAGGTGGGCAGGAGAGCCAATGGCATCCTGGGCTGGCTCAGGAGCAGTGTGGCCAGCAGGACAAGGGAAGTTACTGTGCCCCTGTACTCAGCACTGCTCAGGCCACACCTTGAGTGCTGTGTCAAATTATGGGCTCCTCAATTCAAGAGAGATGTTGAGGTTCTGGAAGTTGCCCAGAGAAGGTCAGCAAGGCTGGGGAGGGGCCTGGAGCACAGCCCTGTGAGGAGAGGCTGAGGGAGCTGGGGATGTGCAGCCTGGAGAAGAGGAGGCTCAGGGCAGACCTCATTGCTGTCTACAGCTCCCTGAAAGGAGGTTGTAGCCAGGTGGGGTTGGGCACTGGAATGGGCTGCCCAGAGAGGTGGTGGGGTCCCCATCCCTGGAGGTGTTTTAGAGGAGGAGGCTGCATGAGGCACTTAGTGCCATGGGTTAGTTAATTAGAAGGTGTTAGGTTGGACTCAATGATCCCAGAGGTCTTTTCCAGCCCAGTTAATTCTGTGAAAGGGCTGGTGGCTGCAGGAGAAGGAAACTGTGATTCCAGTACCCTCTCCTTGCCAGCTGGAAGGAGGAGAGGAGTCTGTGCAGGAGGAAAGTCCCATTGCTGGCGCTTGCCAAGGTGCTGCTGGATCTTCCAGAGTGGAGAGCTGAAGCCACATCTGTGCCTGTGGCAGGAGAGGCTCTCCCCTGACGATGGCTTCCTGCACCAGGGTTTATCCAAACCTGATCTTTTCAGCCACTCTGACCACGATATCTGCTGTGGGATTTCCTGGTGCTTGCTGTGGCACCACTGGGGCCATCAGCAGGCCATGCACAAGGTGTCTGCTGCAGCCTGCCAGACCTGTCCCTTAGGGGGGGACAGGCTGTGACAGAGCAGCAGCACCAGAACAAGTAAGTTCTCTGAGCACCCCTGTTCATGGGTGTAGCTCAGAAGGTATAGCCTGGAAGTGCTCTCCAGAGCACTGGCTTGTTGCAGGACACATCTGGGGATCTTCTTCCCTGGCACCTGGCTCTGTTGTTGTTCTCTAGGGACTAGGAGCTTCCCAGCTAGGCCCTGGCTGGTCCCATTTGCATTGGGGTGTTCTGAGTTAGCTGCATCTTGGTGCTAAGCTTTGTTTTGGGATGCTTGATGCCCGTGGTAGGTGCTGGGGTCTCGTGTGCCTTGCTTGCTGGCTGTTGTGATAGGTAGGGGGCACATTCTGTCTCCATCTAGAATGCTGCACCTTGCTTAGCTTCATGGAAGCATTGCAGGGACATTTCAGGGGGCATTTTAATATTCTGGAGCCATCGAGATGCAAGAGGCCAGGCTGGCTGTGGAATATTGATGGCTGCTGAGGGGCCTGCAGGCAGCCTGCCTCCTGGTGCAGTCACCAGGCAGAAAGATGAACCCTTGGTGGCTTTGCAGTATCTGTGCCTCCTGCTTTCCATGCCGGCACGCTCGCTGGTCCTGCCCACTGCTTGGGCAGGCCCTGATTCAGGGAAGATATCTGGGTGCTGGGGCATAGCAGAGCCTCTGGCTGAGCTTCTCAGGGCTGGCCATCGCTGCCAGCTCTGTGACAGTGCCTGTGGCAGCCCAGTGCCAGGTTCTGCAGCTCTGGCCGGAGGCTGTGGCTGGCCTGACATGGGCTTTGCAGGGTACCTGTTTGTCATGGCTTGTGTCCTGCACCCCCAGCTCACCCTGCTGTCCACATGAAGCCATGAAGGTGCCAGGCTCTTGCCTTCTGTTGTCAGCCTCCGTTTGAACCCATTTCCTTAATGTCAGTCAGCAGTGGAAGGAGCTCACTGGAATAGCAGTGGTGACTTCAAGGCGGTCACCCCTCAGTCTTCTCCCAGTGCCAGCTTTGACACGGGTCGTGGCTCCCAAGTGCAGAGGGGAGGGGACTTCCAGCCTGTCACTTCCCGAGCAGAGGCTCACTCTGCTATGTTTCACAGCCCCCATCTCCACATCCCTGATGATATAGGGACAGCCTGTGCCAAGGTGAGCTGCGGCGGGATTGCCTGTGGGGAAGCCACCACCTGGCAGAGCAGGGAGGAGCCATCAGCCTGGAGAAGTCTCTGTCACTCGAGGTTGGTGTTTTGCAGCCTCTGAAGCTGCAGTTGATTCCCACAGGAAATTTTGCTCTTCACATTTGCTTTTCCAGCTGTCTGGAGGTTAACAAGACACCCATGCCTCTGGTTTGTGCTTTGCTTTCAGGCCGATTTTCCCCCTCTCATTGTAAAGATGAGACAGTGAACTTTGGGACAGGAGAAGTGCCCAGGAGCAGCAGTTTGTGATCAGCTCCCTGCGGGCACAGCTGCAGTGTGGTGTGAAAGAGCCTCAGTGTGCAGAGGGTTAAGGCTGAAGCACCTTGGCTGTGCATCGCAGCTCTTACCACTGCAGTGTGGGGGTTGAGAGAGCTCAGAACTTCTCTAGGGGCTGAATTCAGCCAGCTCTGCTCCGAGTGTCCCTGCACGGTAGCTGGTAGAAGCTTGCAGTGTCCCCTGACAGGAGGCAGCTGACCCTGTCCTGCCTGGCTGCTCGGCAGACCTTATTTTAGCAGTCCCCCTTCCCGTGACCTTCCATGCTCGCTCCATCCCTCCCAGACCTTCATTGTGTTGCTTGAGCGAGATGTTTAGCTTGGAGCATCCTGTGGAGCAGGGAAGTGCAGCTGAAAAGGAGGCTGAAAGGGGGAAGAGAGAAACTTCCTGGGCAGTGAGCGTGCAGTGACAGTTTAGAGAGTTGTGCTGGAGAGAAGCTTGCCAAGAAACAATAAAGAAAACAGCTGGCAGGGTTATGTCCCCATTTGCCTGTGTCCCTTGCAGCTGGAGGCTGCTGTGTGCCAGGCAGACTGGGCAGCATGTGGCATTTAGCAGTCATGGGAGAAAGAAACCCACACCAAAGCCACCAAGCAGAACAAGGCTGCCAGTCGGCGAGGGGGGAGAGTGAAGTCCAAGTGTCACCTTCCCTGGAGGTGTTCAGACAAGTAGGTGTGGCACTTTGGGACGTGGCCTGGTGGTCAGGGAAGTGCTGGGCTTGGTCTTGCAGGTCTTTCCCAGCCTCTGGGCTCTGTGAAGATAAGGAATCTTTTTCTGATGCTTTGAGTTAGATAAAATGCGGCGCAAGGCAGAGGCTTTGGCAGGTCCACGCCTTCCTTTCCTTCCTCCCTGGACACCGGGTGCAGCCTGCGAGCTCGCCCAGCTTCCTCTGGCACTCAGTTCTCTGGTGACACAGCTCACCCAGCCTGGCTTCTGGGCCTTCAGTTACCCTTGAACTGGTGAAGCTTTCATCACCCTGCGGTGGGTTCCCTTCCGCTGGTTTTGTGGAGCCCAGTTTTGGGCTGTGCTTAGCGAGCAGACGGCTCCATGATGAGAGGAGCCCTCCGAGGACTGCCGGGGTTAGTCAGAGGTGTTTGCAGAGCTTCCTCAGCCCCTTGAGCAGAGCATCGTGGCCGTGCTCAGTGGCCAGGCGCTCTCAGCCCGCTGCGGAGGTCGGCGAGCAGGAGGGGCTGGAGCGCAGGCTGAGCCGTGGAGCGCCGCTGCGGGCGGCAGCTCTGGCTGGAAGCAAGCGGAGGGCCCCGAAGGCAGGCGGCTGCGGCTGCCTGCAGCAGGGCCAGGCGTGGGCTGGAGCAGCCCCTTCAGCCCTTTGGTGTCCGATCTGCTGCCGTGCAGCCTGCTCCTCTGCAGGGGCTTCTCTCGGTCTCCGTTAGCTGCCCTGTGCCCCCCTGGCTCCAGCAGGGCTGGCTGGCTGTGTCACGGTGGCAGCAGCCACAGGCAGGGGTCTCGTCCCTGGGCACCAGCCTGTGCCTTGGCCTTGAGCACTGACTGTGGCTGTGCCAACACAGCCCCGGGGATGCTCAGTCAGGTCTGGAGATGGGGAGCAGCTCTGCAAGCCTGGGATGCAAGCTGCTCTGGTTGTCTTCCAGGTGCCTCTGTCCCACACTGCAGCCTGGCAGCTTGCAGGGCAGAGGTGTGACCAGCGCTGAGTGTCTCCTGAGGCCCCGTGATTAGAGCGAAGGGGCAGCTGTGCCCGTTTGGTAGGGTGTGTGGCTCCTGTCAGCCCAGCCCTGGCGTGTGGCAGCTGCGACGTGGTGGTGATGCTGCTGCTGGGGTGGCAGCACTGCTCAGCATCCCCCGGACGCACCTGAGCCTCTCGTTCCCAACAGGAGGTTACATTTCAGGTAGACATCTTCTCAGGTCGTCTCACCTGACAGACCCCAAGGGCAGAGACCCCATCAGAAGCCCTGCATGCCCCAGTCCCTGGGAGCTGTTGGTTTTTAATGATCCAGCACCCACCATTCTCTGTGCTGCTTGTGAGGAGTGGTCCTGGCCTTGCGTTTCCCCATGCTGAGGCAGGGTGAGCTCGCCAGGCAGTGTCAAGATGGCTTGGTGAGCAGGTGTAGGTGCTGGCAGTGCTGCAGCAGGCTTCAGCTTGCAAGAATTTGTGTTGGAAGGTTGTCCAAATAAAGAGCAGAGGAAGCAAGCCTAAAGGCAGATGGCTGGCAGGAGCTGGACATGAAAATGCAGCCTGCCTGAGTCAGAGCAGCCTGGGAGCCTATTTGGTCTCAGTCAGTAGGTGCAGGAGGTTCCCCAGGTAAGCAAACATCCTCTGAGGCGTGTTGGGAGCTCTTCCCTGCTGTGTTTCCTGGTGCTGTTGGTACTTGGTGCTTCCCTTGTGCTGTGCAGCTGCCTGGCCCCAGTCCCCCCGCCAGAAGAGCTGCTTTGCTTTGCTGTGCTCGCTGCTGGGACCCTGCACTGCTCTTGTGGTGCGGTGCCTTCCACTCACTGCCAGAGCTGATGCCCTTTGGCTCGGCTTGCTGGAGTCCCATTCAGTCTGTGACTTAACCCTGTGCTTCCCGAGGTGTCCCTGGGGAGCCGCAAGGTCTCCCTACAGCAGCTTCCTGCTGAGATGGGTGGGTTGCAACACACACCTGGAGGTGGTGTGAGCATGCTGCCCAGGTGCAGTGCTGAGGGAGAGGTGCCACTGGCAGCATGCAGGGCAGAGAAGATAGAAGTGTTTAACCTGTTGACACGACAGAAACCTCTCTCAAAAGTGCCTGTTCCTCAGGGACACAGCCTGAGGTGTATCTGCACTGCAGCCACAGCAGGGTGCTGAGAATACCAGAATCAGCTTTGGCATCACCCAACCTCTGCGTCTCCACTTGTAGCACCCTGGAACTCAGGGTGGGCTGGAGCCAGGGCAGTCAGCCTCTGCTGGGCTCTCTGCAGCATGCCAAGCAGTGCAAGTGAGCCCCAAGAGCTGGGCAAGTTGGACATGGGCAGTGACCATCCTTGGGCAGGCAGAGTGAAGTGACAGATTCCTCTTCTGGGGTGTAGGAGCCTTACAGAAAGCAAACCTGGAGGACAGAGCCCTCTGGGATCCTTGTATTGAGAAGAGACCTCTGAGAGCCACTGCCTGGGCTCTGAGATGGTGGCTTCTGACCCTGGTGTGAAAGGCAAGGAGGAGAAAAGGGGGTGAGAGGTGAGTGTGAGAGGCTGTGTCATGAAGCAGAGGTGGACATGCTCCAGAGCTGCTTGTCAGGCAGCACCTGCATGGGCACAGCTGCATGGGCACAGCTGCACAGGCAGTCTGGCTGCACCCACAACAAGCATGCGTAGAGGGGCAGCAGCCAGAGGTGAGTGCCAGCGGTCGGGGGTGAGCTGGCTGCAGGAAACCAGAGCAGCTCTCCTGAACGTCCCACCTGTGACTCCAAGGACCACTTGTGAAAGGAAGAGCGAGGTGAAGAGGTGTCTGCAGTGCCTTGGAGCAAGCTGAAGCAGGTCTGAGGATGCTGCAGGACGTGGCAGAGCTGCGGTCCCTGCGTGGGGGGTGTGCCTGCTGGAGTTTCACCCCTGCCAGGCAGGCCAGAACATGGTCTGACAGAACCCACCTGTCAGCTGGGTTTCTGCAGTCCTTCAGTAGAGCTCTCTCTGTAAGGAGGACCTTGAGCAGATGAGTCTGGAGCAGTCTCCTCCTGAGGCTGTTTGCTGGCAGCGCCAGCGGCAGCAGCTGGCTGCTCTTCCTGCGGGGCCTGCAGCAGTCCCTGAAACCTCTTCCTTTGATTCTGCTCAGGAATTCCACTCCTGCCCTGAGCTGCTGCTGCTAACTCAATTACCCCTCCCTGCTGGCTGGCCCTGGGCTGAGCCGCGGACACATCTGTGTGCAGCTGCTCGCCCTCCGCTCCCCGGGGCTGAGGCTTTCTGGCATTACCAGCATGCAGCCTTTTTGTCCCCAAAAAGTCTTCTGGGGTGCCATGGCCTGGACCAGGACTGGGCAGTGCTGCTCCTGCAGGATGTGCAGGCGTGGCCAGATGGTCTTGCACTGCTCCATAGGGGTTGTTGAATGCAGAAGATGACAGTTTTGTGTCAGCCATGGGGAAGAGAGGTCAGAGCCTTCGAGGTGTGCCCTGCTCTGCCACTGCCCTGGCTCATCCCTTGGCCCCTGGGGTTGCTGCTGGGTGTGGTCGACTGAGCTGTCAGCCTGGGTGTGACTGGGCTGACAGCCTGCAGAGCTGGAAGTGAGGGGTTTAGGTTGTCTGCCTAAAAAGATGTTTGAGCTAAAAGGATTTGTTTCAGTGCTGGTACTGCTGCCAGGGATGTACCTTCCTGAGTGCCTGCCCCAGCGCCTCAAGAGCAGCAGGAGCTCCGTGGAGCCTTGGCTCTTCCTCACCGTGAGCAGAGGACTGGTGCAGGCTGCAGCTGCAGGCAGGGGAGGAAGTGCCACGAAGGACAGAGCCACTCAGGCAGCACTCACTAGAGAGTTTTCCTGTGCTGCTTTGCTTTCTGTCCCAGCTTCTCTGGGCCTTGGGAAAGGCTTTGTTTCAAGCACCCCTCTGGACGTGGGAGGACACCTTTGGTGGCCTAAGTCTCCAGGGAAAGCCCATCGGGCAGCACCAGCAGTGCTCAGGGCAGAGGACATCTGCAGGGGTTGGCTGGTGACCCCATGGCAGAGCGAGATGCCCTCACCTCCATGGCGTGTGTCTGGCTCTCGTAATTGTAGGGGAGCTGGGTCATGGCTGGAGCTTGGCTTTGGTTCTGTTCAGTTTCTTCTGGGTGACCATTTCTGAGCACCTGGGCAGAGGTTGCCAGGCTGCACTGACAGCAGAACAGCAGAGATGGCATCTCTTGGGTGCTTGGCAGGGAGGGCATGGGGCTGCAGTGCAGCCAGTCTGGCGTCGCAGGCTCCTCTGGGAAGGTGATGTCTTACTTCACACAAAGATGCCCAGGTGGGCTTGTGATTAACAGCCAGCGTGGATGAACCTGGCACAAACTGTGCCAGCTGTCTCACTGTCCTCTAGGAGAGCAGTTGACAGCTGTGCTTCAGTCCTGCTTTGGGCTTTGCCTCCGGTTTGGTGTCCTCAGAGGGAAGTGAGGGAAAAGAAGTTTGGGTGAAACTTCTGCCTTCTGGCCAGTGCAGGGTGGCTGTGCTAACCTGCTCCAGTTGGGCAGCAAACTCAGAGTGTTGGGTGTGGACTTCCAGAGGTGGACCCTGTGAGTTTGGTCCTTGCAGTTGATGCATTTGGTGAAACACTGGTTCATGTTCAGCAGGCAGCACCCAGCTCGGGGTGGGGGTTGGAAGCACTTGTGAGGAGTGCCTGGATCTTCAAATAGCTTTGGACAAACCCAGGAAAGCACCTCGGGGGGGTCCATCAGTTGCACCAGGAGGTGCCCATGTGCATGTGCACTTACTGCTGGTGAGTGAGCTGCTGTGCAGACTGCTCTTGGTGGTGGCACATCTTGTGCTCATGGGGGATCGCACCTCGCTTTGCCAGCACCACCCTGCCCCAGCAGCAGCTTCCATGAACGGCAGGGTGGACTTGCTGTGCCACGGGTTGCATCTTGTGGTGCTCTGGCATCACTGGAGGCAGCGTGGAGCACTGCATCTGGGGAGACACGTGGAGAAAAGGAGGGGCCACTGAGCATCCGAAGGCCAGGACCCAAGAGGCACTGTGAGGAGAGAGGTGTCTGGGCTGTAGGGAGGCGAAGGGACTGAGCAGGAGGTCTGCAGGGTCTGGAAGCACTTCTGAAACCTCTGCCCCGTGTCTGCGAGGCTCAGGGTGGGCAGTGATGAGTTGGGATGGTGTTGGAAAGGGAAGGAGCTCCCCTGTAGGGGTGGACAAGTGCTGGAGGAGGCTGTTGGGAGTCTGCCTCCAGGAAGCCTGAGGCTGTGCTTCTGGCTTGGTGCTGTTCCTCCTGGCTTTAGCTCGTGGCCCAAAGTGACAGACTGCAGTGCAAGCTGAGCAGCCCTTTGGAGCCCAGATGTGGTGCTGAGCTTTAGAAGAGTGAAAGCAGGAGGGATGCTTTCAGCAGGATTGCAAACACTGGAGTAGTTTCCTGTAGCAGTTTGAGAGGGAGCTGTGAGTGTTCCCACCTGGGAGCAGCTTTCCTCTGTCTCAGGATGAAGGCTAAGGCACAGTTGCAGTTTAGACCAGTTCTGAGATCGTTTGTGGCTGGGAAAATTGCTTATTATGGGGGAGGCCAAGATGTGGGGAGGGTGCCAGAAGAAAGCTGTGCTGCAACTGATGTTTGCTTTGTGTCTCCTCCCCCCAGGCAGTCGAGCCCCTGGACTTTGCCTGAAGAGGTTGCAAGATAGGTGGTGAGTACTGCCCAGCCCGTCCCTTCGGGGCATCCTTTGATTGACTAATAGGGGAATTCAGTCCCAGCAGGCGCAGTTCTTGTCTTTTGTTCCAGGCTGGGTGCAGAGCTTTGCGTTTGCTGAGGTCGTGGCACCATTTTACAGCAGGCAGGGCTGTGGGAGGTTTGACATCAGAAGGCTGAACTTCACCTTTGCACCAACATTAATTTCCTGAGCATTCATTGGTGACATTAATGTCACAGCTTAAAAGCTGCTTGGCTAGGGGAAAATGTACAAACTGCACTGTGCTTTTACTAGCAGCTTACACTGTCCAGTGGGACACACTGCCAGGGACTTTGTTCCCTTCTGCCTCTGTGTTGCTCTGAAGGCATCACAGAATGTGCCTATGTGGGACTCATTCTGTCCTGCCTGCACCCAAGCCTTCCCTGTGTCTCCTTTGTGTGCACTTCATTGGGTCCTTCCTGTGACTATTTTTTGTGACATGAGGTCAGTGCAGGGTTTCAGAAGCCTGAGCTTGCTCTGCAGTGCTGATGCTGGGATGCTGCAGCTGAAGAAGCACCTCTTAGGCTGAGGCAGCCCAGTGCAGTTTCTGAGCATCACCGAGGTTGGAGAGGACCTTAGAGGTCATGCCCACTAAACCAGATCTTGATGTCTTCCAGCAAATCCCAGGCAGGTCTCTGTCCAACAGCAGCCTGTGCTGGTGCTCCTGTTGGTTCTAGAGCAGTGTGGGCTCTCCTTTCCCCTTGCAGTTGTAGCTTCCCTCCCAGTGCACTTAACCCAATGGTAGCATTGCCCCTTAGTTGCTCAGGAAGTTCACTCTTCAGCTGCACTTCACTGCTGCACAGGACAGAAGCTGTGAGAGCTCTTGAGTGCTCAGACACACTAATGGCTGACAGCTGCATGTCCCAAACCTCTAATGGACCTCTCCAGCTTCCAGATCAGCTTTCCATGGCCAATGGCCCCAGGCTGATCTGAAGTCCCCATGCATATGAAATGCAGCCCTCCACACTTCCTTGTTGGGGCAGGGGAGGAAGCTGGGGTTTGGTGGTGTGCTGTGTTTGTGTCCCACTCAGTTACATGCTCATTTTGGGCAGGAGATGCTTGGTCAGCATTTACAGGGGGCTTATCTAATGCCTCTCACGTGTGTGGGTTGTCAGTCACATCCTTCATCAGCCAAAGCAGTGCCGCCTGTGTGTCTGTGAGGGGCAGCTGGTTTAAACCCAGCTGGTTCTGACTGAGGTTCATCTCCCTGAAACATGAGCCCAAAACCCAGCAGATGGACGCCAGGTGCCTTCTGCCAGAGCACCTCTGTGAGTCACAGCTCTTGAGCCCCCTCAACCCAGCGCCACGTCGGGCTCGGTGTCGCAGCCCAGCGATGGTTGCTGTGCTGGGTCCTGGACCAGCAGCTGCTCTTTCCGAGGCGCTGCAGGGTGCAGCAAGCTGCTGTCCTGAGGGCAGGGGGCACGAGGCTGGCTCTAACACCCTGAGTGCAAAGCCAGGTGGTTTTCAGCTGCTGGTTTAAGCTATGCTTGCCCCTGGGTTTTCTGCTGTTGCTGACCCCTGTGCGCTCCAGACCCTGCGTGCCACGCTGGTGTTCTTTCTCCTGGGCAGCTCCCTTGGGCAGCACTTTCAGAACCCTGAAGGTCCTGTGGTCTTTTGGGGCTCCTGATGCACTTCTGCAGAGCGTGGAGGTGCTGGGTGCTTATGCCTCGCATCTCTGCAGCTCCGACGGTCAGTGTTGCCCCTTGCCTGCTCAGACTCAGGAGTGTCCCCTGCCATGCTGCTGTGCAGTGTGAAGGAGGCTGCTGGTGCAAGCTGCTGGTGGTGTGGGTTCCCTGGTGCAGCACTGCTCATCCTGTCAGTGTGGGATTACCAAGCATTACTTGCTGGGATGAACTCAGGTGGGGCTATTCCTGGCTAAGCTGCATTAAGGTATGGCTGCGAGTCCCAGGGCTGGCAGCGAGGGCTAAGGCGCTTTGCTATTTCTGTGACACCCCAGCATGGCCACACAGCCCCTGGGCACAGCCAGACCTGCTCAGATTAGTCAGCAGCTCGACACTTGCCCTGCAGTCAGCTCCTACATTCTGCATTTTCTTGTGACCTCTGCATCATGGTGGCCAGGCTTGGAAGGACAGGAGAGGGAGTCTTGGCTTGAGGCCAGAGACTTGGGACTCACTGGAAGAGGCTTTGGTGTAAGTGGGGCTTTGGCATGAGGGTGGTGGGTTTGGGGATGTCCATGGGCTTCCTGGGCAGCCATCAAGGGAGTGCTGTGGAGGTATCCATCTGAGCCCTGCCAGGGTTGTCTTGATTCAAGTCTAGACCTCTTGTGGACATGGCCCCAGCACTCATGTCCCTCCACCTCGCTAGCTTGCAGCAAGAGCTTCACCCATCCTAATTAGAACCTAGGGTAATAGAATGTGGAGCCTTGGCTTGCTCCTCTCCTACCCTGATGAAGCCCCAGCAGAGGGGCTGTGGTGAGCAGGCAGAGGCAGCCGTGGGCAGTGTCTGTCTGGTGGGATCCCTCGGGTCAGACAGGCTGCCAGCCCCGTTGCAGAGGGGAGGGCAAGCCATGGCTTTGCTTAGAAAGAGAGAATTGGGGCCTGGCTCTCTCCTCAGTGAGGACCGAGAGAAGCTGATCCAAATGGGTGTCCTTGCCGCTGGGACTCGGAGCAGTCGGTGCCACGGGGCAGTGTGGCTTGCGCTCAGCTGTGGGTACCGCAGCCACACCTGGGGGCTTGGGGAATCGCCTGGGGGAGCATCACCTGGCCAGCGATGGCTTCCTGCGAGTGCTTCCTTGCCGGGGAGTGCAGGAAGGACATTGCCCACCCCTAAGCTTCCCACCTGTGGGATTTGCTGGGTTGGGGCCTGCACCACTGTGCCCTTGGGCTGTTTCTGGGCATCCTTCTGGCTTCCTTGGCATTTGGAAGGAGAAGCGGGAGGAGGGATAAGGGAGTGGCTCAGTGTGGGCGTGCATCCTCCCGGGCTCTGCATCCTGGGACTGCCTGGCTGGTCAGCATCTTAATTGCTGTAATTGGGTTGTGGCACCCAAGGGCTGCGAGATGCCGGTGGGAAAGCTGCAGTGAGCAGCACTGGTTGTCTGAGCTGTGCTTTGCGGCAGTGTGGATACAGGCACACCCAGGGCAGGGAGGTCTCAGTGAGTACTTGCACCCCTTCAAGTCTGCCTTTGGAACGAAGCAGGGAAGCTTTATAGCTTTGTCCTCAGTGCCCAGGAGTGCAGAACTTTCAGTAGCTCCTCAGAACAAGAGCCAGTGGGGGTGACTGGGTGCACAGGTCAGGGTGGGCAGCATGGCATGTCCACTGAAGGGGAGAGGAGATGCTGTAGGGCTGCCAGCAGCAGCACAGCTGAGTTCTTGAAGAGGCTTTTAGTCTTGTTCTCTGCTGACCACAAGCTATCCATCTGGGCATGGGAGTTGGCTGGTGAGGGCTGATGTCTTATGCCAGTTAGGGTGGAGGAACAGAAATTGGCAGTGTTGCTGTGCACACTATGTGAACAATTTTGCCATGGGGTGCATGCTGGCTCTGAGAACAGCCAGGCTGGGAGGCAGGCAGAGATTCCTGAATGGTAATTAAAAGGGTTTTTTCAGAAGTGAAGGCTGAAAGCCCCATCCTGTTTTCACAGAATGCCAGTGTGGGGAGTGGAAGGGACTTCTGGAGATCACCTAGTCCAGCCTCTGCTAACACAGGGTCGCCCAGAGCAGCTTGTCCAGGGTCACAGGGTCCAGGTGGGGTTGGAATCTCTCCAGAACAGATGTACTTAGACGTTTGACCCATCTGAGGTGTCTGGTACACAATGCCCCAGCCCTTGTTTTCTGTACCCCTTGTGATGCTTAAGGTGCTGTAGCTGCCCTGGAATGCCTGGTAGCCCAGTGAAGCATTTCACTAGCCACTCTCTGAGGATAGCTGAGCATCTGCTGCAGCTTTGTCACTGCATTCTTGCTGCAGCCAGGGCCTTGGGCTTGCCTTTGCTTTGTTCACTGTCATATCTGAGGGGCTTGGGTTGGGGTTTTTACCCCCACACCAGCAGGTGTTGCATCTCTATCTGCTCTTGTGTCCAGACATCGCCCTCCCCTGCCGTGTGCTGGGGAAGTCTCAGCAGGCAGCAGTGGGGTTGGTGGGGTGCAAGCTGGCTCTTGATGTGAGCTCAGCCAGGCAGGTTTGTTTCCATTCCCTAGGCAGTTGGTGCTTTACTGGCCTTGGGTTGCCAGAAAACCTTCTCTTAACAGTCAAGATCCCAGGGGCTGCCCTGTGTTGCTGGGCACAGCTGGTGTGGCTGTCAGACCCTTCTCTATGTGTTGTTGTTGACCCAGGTGAAGCATCAGGATTTGCAGCTGGACCAGCTCACCAGGGCAGGTCCCTTGCAGCTCACAGGATCACAGGATGTCAGGGGTTGGAAGGGACCCAAGGAGATCATCAAGTCCAACCCCCCTGCCAGAGCAGGACAATACTAGCTAACACAGGTCACAGATAGGCCTTGAAAGTCTCCAGAGAAGGAGACTCCACAACCTCTCTGGACAGCCTGTTCTAGTGCTCTGTGAGCCTTACAGTAAAGAGGTTCCCCCTTGTGTTGAGGTGGAACCTCCTGTGCTGCAGCTTCCATCCATTGCTCCTTGTCCTATCCCAGGCAGCAGTGAGCAGAGCCTGTCCCCCCCCTCCTGGCCAACCCTCAGATACTTATAAACATTTATCAAATCCCCTCTAAGTCTCCTCTTCTCCAGACTAAGCAGCCCCAGGTCCCTCAGCCTCTCCCCATCAGCCATGCCCTCCTGTCCCCTCATCATCCTTGTAGCCATCCACTGGACCCTCTCCAGCAGATCCCTGTCCCTCTGGGGAGCCCAAAACCGAAGGCAGTATTCAAGATGAGGTCTCAGCAGGGCAGAGTAGAGAGGGAGGAGAACCTCCCTTGGTTTGCTGGACACACTCTTCCTCGGACATCCCGGGTCCCATTGGCCTTCTTGGCCACAAGCTGAACCATTCTAATCAGGTGCAGACAGTGTTGGAGAGCTGGGAAAGGACTGAGCTGTAAATCTTGGTCTCTCTGTCCGTGCTTTGGTGCAGGAGGACTGGCAGAGGTTTCCTTTGCTATCTTGCTGGCTGCTGGCTTATACCATCAAGGATGAAAATTAATTGTCTCCATGCTGATTTAATCATCCAGTGGAGCGTGGCCACACGATGCAGTGAGCCCACTGCATTGGAAATGAATGGATTCAAGGACAGAATTCTTCATGCCACAGCACAAAACACTTGGCCTGTGTTGAGTTTTCAGGGGTAACAGCTTGGCATTGTCTTCAGTGAGCTGGCAGGAAAAAGCAAGCATGCAGTAAGAGAGTTAATTCTGTAATGTGAGCAGCAAATGCAGCAGACAGGCTGGAGGGAAAGGAGGTGGGCACAAGCTGCAGAGGTGTGCACAAGCCAACCTCAGGAGGTTCAACAAGACCAAGGGCAAGGTCCTGCATCTGGATCGAGGCAATGCCAAGCACCAGTCCAGGCTGGGCAGTGAGTGGCTGGAGAGCAGCCCTGAGGAGAGGGACCTGGGGGTGCTGCTGGACAAGAAGCTCAGCATGAGCCAGCAGTGTGCACTTGCAGCCCAGAGAGGAACCAGAGCCTGGGCTGCAACAGGAGAAGTGTGGCCAGCAGGGCCAGGGAGGTGATTCTCCCCCTCTACTCTGCTCTGCTGAGACCCCACCTGGAATACTGCATCCAGTTCTGGAGCCCCCATTACAAGAGGGATGTGCAGATGCTGGAGTGTGTCCAGAGAAGGGCCATGAGGATGCTGAGAGGGCTGCAGCAGCTCTGCTGTGAGCACAGACTGAAAGAGTTGGGGCTGTGCAGTCTGCAGAAGAGGAGGCTCCCAGGTGACCTCCTTGTGGCCTTCCAGGATCTGAAGGGGGCTACAAAAAATCTGGGGAGGGACTTTTTTGGCTGTCAGGGAGTGACAGGAGTGGGGGGAATGGAGCAAAGCTGGAGGTGGGGAGATTGAGAGTGGATGTGAGGAGGAAGTTGTTCAGCATGAGAGTGGTGAGAGGCTGGAATGGGTTGCCCAGGGAGGTGGTTGAGTCCCCATGGCTGGAGGTGTTTAAGGCCAGGCTGGCTGAGGCTGTGGGCAGCCTGCTCTAGGGTAGGGTGTCCCTGCCCATGGCAGGGAGGTTGGAACTGTCTGATCCTTGTGGTCCCTTCCAACCCTGACTGATTCTATGAAATGTCCTTGCAGGGCTCTGTCATGGTGTTGGTGTGAGGCCATGTGCCACCTCCCACGGTGTGCTAGGTGCTGTCACAGTGCACAGTTTGGAGCAGTTCAGTCGTCTGGTTCTGATCCCTTCCATTGCAGCCTCTAGGGAGCTGCTTCCTACGTCATTGTCCAGGTGACAATCCCTGAACCTCTGGACTCTGCTGGAATGTGAGGCTGTAACGAGGAGCACCAGAGCTTTGTTTGCACAAGAGCATGAAAAAGGGTCTTGAGCAGGCTAGTTTCAGAAGATGCTGGAAGTGTCTCCTTTGTGTTGGCCCCATGCTTTGAGTCAGGAGAATAGCTTTGTCCTCTTGGAGTGGGGCTTTTGTTTGGAGTGTGACCAAATCTGTTTGAGAGACTGCACCTCCAAAAGAGTCAGCAAAGAGGTTCACATCCACCACTGCAGTGGGAGATGATTTTACCTGCAAAATGGCAACTGAGTTAAGGGCTGGGAGGTGGTAGCAGAAGCAGAGGACTTTGCAAAGCAAGGAGGTGCTTTGTTGGAGTACCTGGGAAGTGGCTTCAGGCTGTCCTCTTGGATCAGTGTGCTTCCAAAGGCTGGGTCTCTAAGGAAAGGGTTTGCTTTGGCAGTCTCTGTCTCTTCAGTTGTCCCCAGGTGGGCAGCAGCTCTGTGCTGGTGCCCCTCCTGCCAGGTGTTTTCTCTGCAGCCTGGGCAGGGTGACTTAGCAGGTGCTTTACAGGGCTCATCCCTCCTGAGCCCTCCCCTCCAGGGCAAGGCAGCTGCTCTGCTTCTAGCTAAGCAGATGTCTTAGTCTGCTGTATTTCTCACTGCACCTCAAGCAGCCTTCTCACTTCAGCCCCCTGTGCTCTGAGGTGCCTTGTCAGGAGTGGTGTTGGCTCTGCCTGTCTCGGGCACCCTGTGAAGTGGAACTGCATCCACCCCTGTAGCACAGCTCAGGGTTTGTTTTGCTTTAATCCTGGGGATGTCAGAAGCCCCCTGAGTGCAACACTGCTGCTGGATCAGTCTGAGGTTCAGGGATGTCAGTTCTGTTGCTTGGCACTGCGACCATGTGGAAGCTGCAGCTGTTGGGCAGAAACCAGCAGCAGCTGCCTGTGCAGTGAAGCAGATCCCCCCCTCTCCAGGTAGCACAGGGCCTGTTGACTCCACAGAAGCAGGGCAGTATCTTGCTGTGGGCCTGTGGCACTGCTCCTGCCTCCATCCCAGAGGCCAGGCTGCTGGGTGCTGCTGGGCTTTAGGCTGGAGGTGTTGGGGAGTGCTGGATGATGGCTTTCCAGGTAACCCACTCACTGCTGCTCCCTGAATGAAGCCTCCAGTAGCAAGGATTCACAGCTGCTCCTGGATGTACTGGGGTGGGGTGGGGGGCTCTTCTCCCTGCAGGCTGAGCTGTGCTTAACCCAGCAGGTAGCTCTGTACAGTGTCTCTGTTACACAGGATTTGACCCAGACACCTCTGTCAGAACCTGCTGCAAGCTCCTGCTGCTTTGCAGTGCTGCAGGATAAAGCAGCATGGTGCCCTGGCTGCTTTGAACCAGGGCTCCCAGCCTCAGCTGGAGCTGCACAGATGCTGGCTTTGTCTCTTTCTCCCTGCAGTGGGTTGGGAACTTTCCCCTCCCCACGATTGAAATTTACCAGACTAGCTCAGGCTGTTTGGCAGTGAGATGAAGCTAATTTACAGCAAAGCAACGTTTGCTAGTAAGTATACACAATATATTGGCAAGTATTTACAATGGTATGGTTCACCCTGCTATGGGTCAAGAACTGGCTGCAGGGCTGGGCCCAGAGAGTGGTGGGATTGAGTCCAACATCAGTGAGTTTGCAGATGACGCCAAGCTAGGAGCAGGTGTGAAGCTGTTGGAGGGTAGGAGAACCCTGCAGAGGGACCTGGCCAGGCTGCATGGGTGGGCAGAGGCCAATGGGATGAGATTGAACAAGGCCAAGTGCAGGGTTCTGCACTTTGGCCACAACAACCCCAAGCAGCACTCCAGGCTGGGGACAGAGTGGCTGAGAGCAGGCAGGCAGAGTGAGCTGGGGGTGCTGGGAGAGAGGAGCTGAAGCTGAGGCAGCAATGTGCCCAGGTGGGCAGCAGAGCCAATGGCTTTTACTTTTGCCCTACCAAGTCTTTGATTCTGTGCAGGACTTGTTTCAACTCGCACTTCAGCTTGATCACAACTCATCATCTTCTTCCCCTTTTTCTCCTCCTTTTATTGTGAGGAGCAAAGAAGAGGACAAAAGAGCCTGGGCTGTGGAAGGATGCTGGAGAGCAGAGTTCAGCTGGCCTGTGTCAGCTCTCATGCCCCACACAGTTCAGAGCCACTTCTCTCTCTATCAGCTGTTTCAGTCTGGGTCTGCCCTTGCTTGCTGAGTGACTCCAGACTGGTTCTTAATCATATTTTTTACGTGACTATTTTCTCAAAGCAAACGTTTCCTTCAGAAGGGGAGGTGAAATCCTGTGCCAGCAGTTGTATTTCCCTTTGAAGCCCTCTATGAGGTGCCAGATAAAGTTGGATGTTCTCATGCTCTTGTTCTTCTGGGAGCCCTGCAGGACTGAGTGGAGTTTGGGCAGGATGGGCTGGAGCCCTGGAGGTCTGTTGCTGTGTCAAGGGTGCTGAGTGCAGCTTGCAGAACCTGGTGAGTTCTCTTCTGACCCAGCTCTCTGCAGGACTGGGCTCTCTTGTGAGACCTGGGTGCCAGCTGCTGCTTCCCACGTCTTGTCTGCTCTGTCCTGAGCACAGCTGTGCTCTGTGGCTGTGTGCAGCTGCAGAGGTTTGTCTGGGCAGTGCTTGTGAGCCAGGAGAGCAGAGTGGGAGAAGAGAGGTTAATCCTGACATGGAGAGCTGAGCAGAGGGCTGACCTCTCCACACCAGGGACTCTCTGACTTGAGTTTGCTGTGCTCTTCACAACCATCTGAGCGTGGATTCACAGCACCATTTGCTGGGTTATGCAGAGCTTTGTTGGTTCCTTCCCCTGCTCTTTGAAACCCTGAGCTGTAGGTGGGTGAGCAGGATTCACTGGCTGATGGAATGGGTTGAGCTGCAAGGGACCCTAAACACCATCCAGCTCCAACCCCCTGCCATGGGCAGGGACACCCCCCACTAGCCCAGGTTGACTCAAGTTCTCATCCAACCTGGCCTTGAGCACTGCCAGGCAGGGAGCATCCACAGCCTCCCTGGGCAGCCTGTGCTAGTGTCTCACCACCTTCACTGTCAAGAATTTCTTCCTCATTTCCAGTCTCAGTCTCTCCTCTCCCAGCTTTAATCCATTACCCCTTGTTCTGGCACTACAAGCCCTTGTCAAAAGTCCCTTCCTGGCTTTCCTGGTGGCCCCCTTCAGGTACTGGAAGGCTGCTCTGAGGTCTCCCTGGAGCCTTCCTTTCCTCGATGGCTCCATTTGTGCCAAGTTTCTCTAAATGCCTGGAAGCTGGAGGAAGAGGAGGGCTGCTCCTGGCCATGCTGGGAGGAACTCAGCTCCTGCTGCTGGCTGCCCAACCACACTTAGCATGGGCCATGGAAGAGTTAATCATGAGCAGGGTGGAGACAGAGCTGATCCTGCCCCAAATCACTTAACCCTCTTAAGGCTCTCCCCTGGCCTGCCTGAGCCAGCCTCTTAATCTGGCAGAGAGACGCACAAGTGAGAGCTGAGCTATAACTGGCAGCAGGAGGGACAGGGCACAAAGTGATCAGCTCCACCAGCCCACCTCTGCCTACAACCCTCTGCACCCCGTGCCAGTGCAGCAGGGCAAGAGCATCAGCCTGTGCTGGGTTGTCCATCCTCAGGAGGCTGAGGACAGGATTATAAGGAGGAAGTTCTGCACAGTGAGAGTGGGGAGACCTTGGCACAGGCTGCCTAGGGATGTGATTGAGGCCCCATCCCTGGAGGCTTCTGAGATCAGCCTGCTCCAGCTGGAGGTGTCCCTGCTGCCTGCAAGGGGTTGGGCAAGATGCCCTTGGAGGGTCCCTTTCAACCCAGTGCAGTCTGAATCTGTGTGAGTCTTCTGAGAACAGAGCTGGTGTAGGCTAAGTGGGTGGTGGCTGGATGTTCTTGGAGTCAGGAGATCCTGGACCAGGTCAGTTGTTCTCAGGTGGACACTTTTGGTGAGATCACAGCACATTTCCAGGGGCTGTGCTTCAGACACTTGTGTTGGTGATCTGGAAGAGCAGTATCTGCATGGTGCCCACGCACAGAGTCCTTGGCACTGTGCTGGAGGGCTGCTTGTACATCTCTGCTATGAGGAAAAGCTGAGAGACCTGAGCTTGTTTAGTCTTGAGAAGGCTGAGAAGGGATCTGATCAGTGTCACTGAAGGATGGGGGGCAAGAAGAAGTGGTCAGGCTCTTGTTGGTGCTGCCTAGTAATAGGACAAAGGGCAGTGGACACACACTGGAAGCCAGGAGGTTCCATCTCAACATGAGGAAAAACTTCTTTGGTATGAGGGTGCTGGAGCCCTGCAGCAGGCTGCACAGAGAGGCTGTGGAGTCTCCTTCTGGACAGCTTTCAAGCCCACCTGGATGTGTTCCTATGTGCCCTGCCCTGGGTGCCCCTGCTCTGGCAGGGACTTGGACTGGATGATCTCCAGAGGTGCCTCCCAGTCCCCACCGTTCAGTGATGTGTGCTGGGATGAGTGAGGCCAAGGATGGAGGAACAACTGCCAGGTGCTTGGGAATTGTTTTTGTAGGGAATGTGCATTGTTGGTCCCCCAAAAAGTGGAGAAGACTAAATCTGCAATGGGGCAGCCATGGCCTGTCACTGGGGTTGGCTTTTCCTGGTGGCTGCTGCTGCTGTGCAGCTGGAGCAGGAATTCAGCTGCCGGGGTCAGGCGCGGAGGCTGCTCAGCCCCAGGCCAGCTGCAGGGTGGGTTCGTGGCCTCACTCTGTGAAAACCTGACCCTCTGAGAACGTCTGCTCCATCCCATGGCTGCACCCCACCAGCCTGGCCGTCTGCTGGCCAACAGCTGTACCACACTGCCTTTGGCCCAGGGCAGCTCTCTGTGTTCCTGCCCTGGCACTGCAGCCCCTTCCTGAAGCCCAGGTCTGCCTGAAAGCTCAGCTCGGAGGGCTCCAAACCTCAGCTGCCTGCTGCTCCTCTGCTCTTTTGAGCTCCTTTTTTCTCGGGGTGGGGGAGCTGCACTTCAGACCTGACAAAGGCAGACCCAGTACCTGCAGAGCTGGGGGCTGCAGCAACAGCTGCATGGTTGGATTTTCTTACCCCAAGTGCGGGAGGTTCCAGTACTGCTGGCACCCTGCAGCTCTGAGCCAGGGCAGAAGGAGCACTGGAGCTGCAGTGCTGCTTCTGTCTGCAGAAAAAGGAGTGAAGCTTCACAGAGAAGCAGCCACCTCTGGTTCTGCTGGCTCAGGTCCTCAGCCAGCAAGGGAGGCTGCTCTATGGTTGCCTTCCACAGGACTGGCTTGCCAGGAGCACTGAGGAGCAGCAGCTTCTTTGTGTTTAATTGCTTTTAAGAAGCATGAATCCCTGGGGCTCACTGCCTGCTCTGAAGTGAACTTACCTGCCTGGGACACTGAGAGACCAGGTGCCCACCAAAGTGGCTCTAGCATCTACCTCCTCAGCTGGACAGGGGAGAGGAAATACAAGGAGAGGCTCGGGGGTGGAGGTAAGGACAGGGAGACCTCTCACCAGTCGCTGCCTTGGGGAACCCAGACTGGACTTGGGGAAGTCAGTTTATTGCCAGTCAGGTGAGAGAGGGGTAATGAGAAATGAACCCAGATCTGACAGACACCTTCTCCTCACCCTCCTCTTCACTGCCCCGGGGCAGCACAGGCAGGAGGGGAATGGGGGTTATGGTCAGTGCCTCACCTTGGCTCTGCTGCTCCTTGTTCAGGAGGAGGACTCCTCGCACTCTCCTCCTGCTCCAGCGTGGAGTTTCCCCCGTGGGAGACAGCCATCCATGAACTCCTGCAGTGTGAGTGCTTCCCACAGACTGCAGTTCTTCTTCAGCGCTTCCAGTGTGGGTTCTTTCCAGTCTGTAGTCCTTCAGGAACAGGCTGCTCCAGCATGGGTTTCCCACAGGGCCACAAGTCCTGCCAGCAAGCCTGCTCCAGTACAGGCTCCCTTCTCCATGGCTCTGCAGCTCCTGCCAGGAGCCTGCTGCAGCACAGGCTTCCCATGGGGTCACAGCTTCCTTCAGCGACAGGCTCCTGCGTGGGCTGCAGGTGGACATGAGCTCCATGGTTAAGCTCCATGAGCTGCAGGAAGTCAACCTGCCTCAGCACGGTCTCCAGCGTGGGCTGCAGGGGAATCTGTGCTATCAGGCTTTGGGAAAGCTTCTAGCAGCCTCTGGCAGAAGCCACTCCTGCAGCCCCTGTGCTGCAAAAGCCTGGCCACGGTGCCAGCCCGAGGGGCACAGGGCTGTGGTTACAGAGGAGAGGCAGTGATGAGAGCAGGGGAGCCAGCAGCAATTCATACCCTTGCACCAAATGATGCTCCCTTGCCCCCGAGGTGGCTTTCCCTGCCTGAGGGTGTGCTGGTTAGCAGCAGTTCCTGTAAATGCCATCTCCTGCCTTCCCCTGAGGCAGAGCTGGAGTTGCTGTCTGGGTAATCAATACACTTTGAGCTAGTGATGGGGCTTCCGTGCAGCTGGCTCTTCTAGTGCTGGAGACAACGTGCCTCAAGCAGATGTGGAGAAAGGCTGGATCTGACCTGACTCACTCCTACTCTATGCTCTTACAGCTCTGCTTGGTGAGTGCCTGCCAGAACAATTCTAGTTGTTGCTAGGTGGACACACAGTGATGGATGTGCCAGCAGATGGCTGCGGTGGTGGAGCCTCTTCCCTGCAGTGCTGATGTGCAGATGACAGTCAGATGAGCTCTGATTCCTGACCCCTTCTCTGCCAGCCCTGCCTGTGCTTCGGCAGTGCACTTCTGCCACGCTGTGAAAGAGGCTTAGGGTCTGCCCTGGGCCAGAAGGACTTTGCAGCTTCTGTTCCAGTGGCTGTGGGGCTGGCTGGATGTGTCCTGCACCTGGGTCAGTAACGGTGCCTGAGAGCTGCTGCTGGGTGGGTAGAGCTGCTTGTCTCGGTCAGCTGGTGGCATCTCATGCACAGCGTGTCAAAACCATTCACCAATCCTACTCTCTGGAGCAGGCCTTGTTCTAGGGTCATCCACTGCTTCTCAGAAGGTGTCCCTAGGGCTGGGTGGTGCAGAAGGAGAGCTGGCAGCACAGGTGGGCAGCCTGGAGGCAGTGAGCTGTGAGAGCAATGGCAGGGCTGCAGGGCAGCCCCTCGGGCACGCCCTGAGCCTGCCACGCACCTCCGCAGCTCACCAGGCTGTGTCAGCACCGCCAGCTCCGGAGGTCCTCTGCTGCCTGTTGGCACAGTGGAATCACCCGTGGTGGTTTGAGATGTCCTGCTGGTGGCTGCTCAGCCTGAACCTTGAGCTGTCTTGGTACTGTCGATGACAATGGAACCTTTGGTGGTACACCCAGCTGGGCTGGCTCACAGCAGTGGAGCCAGACCCAAGTTGGGGAGTTGCTTACAGAGCTTCTTACTCTTGTGAAGCTGCTCTGGTTAGCAGTGCAGTGGAGCAGCCCTGGGCAGGAACAGGGCTGCTTGCCTGGTTGTGTGATGGCAGGGCTTGGACGCAGTGAACTGCAGGCACAAAGCTACTGCAGAAATGGCTGGGACTGTCTTGGGGGAGCTCCAGACCAGATTGGGTGGCTTGTTGGAGCTATAAACCAGGTCACATCTCTGCTGCCTGAAGTGGCAGGGATCATTCCACTGGTGCTGGTGTAGGAAGGAGCTACATTTCCTCCTAGGGACTGTTTTCTCTGGACTTGGAAATATTTCCTTGTCCCCCAAAGGCAACGCTGTGTGACACATAGTTGGAGAATGAGCAGGTTAAGAACTGGGCTTGTACTGCACAGGTTCCATCCCAGATTTCCTGGGTAGATGAATCCCTTTTAACTCCCTGCAGTGTGAGAAGCAACCTCGCCAGTGCCTCCAGCTGATGCAGTTGGCTCAGGACACCAGAGCATGAAGTGTCTGTGACAGACAGCTGTGCTACCTTAAGGGTGTTCTGTCCTGAACACTGCTGCTGCCAGAGCCTCCTAAGCAGAGGTTGAACAGATGTGGTTGTTCAGAGGTAGCTTTGGTGCCTCAGGGGGATCCGATGGCCACTGCTTAAAAGTCACTTCCCATCCTCCAGACCCCTGCTGTGGGAGCCTGCGCTGCAGCTGCTGCCCTAGGAGGGCAGGCAGGATCGATGGGGTGCTGAGGTCAGGAGACCAAGGGAGGTCTGTGACAGTCCCCTCTAGGCTTCATTTAAAGTAGTTTTCTACATGCATTGTGGGACTCACTGTCCTGTTGCTCAGGTGTCTGAGGGGGTGCTGGTCAAGCTCTTTCCGAGCAGCCAGTTCCACAAAGGTCTGCTGAATGCCAGTTCCAGGCTGGTGCTGCTGCAGAGGATGGGAAGCAGACGTTAACCCAAGCCAAAAAACAGGTCTCCTCTTAAGTGCTTGCCCTTCTGAGTGTCTCTCTCTTCCTCCCTCCCTCCCAGATTAGAACCTGCCCCACTTTCAGTTTTAGCTCCTCAGGGCTCTTGGGTGGGTTGGGTTTTGGTGAGCACTCCGGGTCTGTTTTTAACATCTGCTGCTCACCATCCTCATGTGGTTGCAGCAGAAGCTCCTCTCCCCTCTTAGTCTTTCCTTTAAGATGTCAGCCGAGGGCTGCTGGGCTGCCACTTCCCTTGGCCCTCCTCTTTTTATAGTTTGTATCATTCAAGAACATTTTGCTCTTTGCTCTTGATGTTTATTTGCATGATCTAATTCTGCCTGACTTTGGCCATTTCTCTTTACCCTTTTGCTTCCTGACCTCTGTGACACGACTTCTCTGCTGAGCAGTCCCTTCCTTGCAGCCACTCTGCTTAGTCCTGAAAGTCCCTTTTCTTGTGGCTGTTGGGTCTATGATCTTTTTACTGAATGAGGGAGACTCATTCTCTTGATGTCTCCCTCACTGTGCTTAGAGTTCTAAGTACCACAGCTCTTCCTTTCTGTTTTCTCCCATCTTTGCCATGAGGATACTCCAGGCTTCTAACCAGTGTGTTTTTAGGCACTTCAGCCCAGGGAACCTCCACACCAGGCTCTTGTAATTCCTCAAAGCTTATAGGAAATTGAAAATGTGACTTTCTGTGTTTCCCTTCAGAGTGTTCTTCCAGCTGAGCTGCCTCTCCATGCCTGCAGTTGCCTCCAGAGTCACTTTCTGTGAGCGCTTAAATCCGCTTAGAGCGGCTAAATGAGTATTGCCCTTCCCCGGGTCAGCAGCTGGAGGATTCTGCCTGCTGCCTCCAGGAATGCCTGTGCTTAGCTATTCACGTTAAGAGGAGGTTCTTCAGTGGAAGTTGCATCCCCACAGGCAGGTAAACCCTGTTAGCACCCGTGTCTCCTGCAGGCTCTGGAGGGTGTAGGGCAGCCCACACCCTTGTCCCTCCTGCTCACAGATGGCCTGGAGCCCGCGGCAGCGGTAGCTCAGCCACGGCTGCTGTCCTCCTGGCTTGCTTCTGCTTGCTGACCTTTCCATTGCATTGCCCTGCTCCCCAGTGTCACTGGTGTTGCTCTGTCTTGGTTTGCTCTATCTTATACGTTTGTGGCTGTTACCTGCCCCCCCCCACCCGCTGCTCTCTGTGTGCTCTTTCTTCTGTGCTGGGTGATGCTCTCTGGCCGCCTTCTCCAGCATCCCTCTGTCTGCTTATTAAAGCCAGCTGTGGGAACTCACTGATGGCTCTGATTATCCCATCTCCAGAGTTTAAAACTCCTTTAGTTTAGAGCCCTCAGCTGTGCCTGCTGTGGTCACCGAAGACCGTTTCCCAGCCACAGAGGTGTGTCCCTTTTTCACGAATGCCTGTGGGCAGTGGGATACCCTCAAACCTCTCTGGCAGTGTCAGTTCCTGAACCACGTGGATGCTATTACCTCGTGATGGCTTTTCCTTCCTTTGTAGCACTGAAAGCAAGCCTGTGGGGGTGGTGCTCAGAGGCTAAGCCCGGTCTCCCCAGGCTCTCTCTGTAGCCTAGAGGAAGATGGACACCACCAGGGAGCATTTAAAAGCAGGCTCAGCTCTGAATTGCCTTCTAATGTACTCCCTGTGAGAGACTGTCCTCTTCAGGGTGAATTTAGCCCTGAGCCTTGTTGATGCCTGTGATTGAGTTCTCCATCTGCATGCTGAGAACAGGACCCCTTTGTCTCTTACTGGAAGACCAAAGACAAACCAGGAGCCAGGAACAAGGATCCAGAATGCTCTTAACAAGGAGGACCAAAACAGTGATGCAAGGAAAGAGCTGAGGGCAGCACCGTGGGGCAGCTGTGGGCACAGGGTAGAAGAGGAGATGGAGGTGCAGAGTAGCACGGCGTAGTCAGCAGCTGAGCACATGGCCTTGCCTTCACACCTGGAAGGCTTTCATCCTGCAAAGGCGTCTCAGAGCACCTCTCCAACAGGACAGAGCAATGCGGGTTGCAGGGATGGTTTCGTTCCCGTTAGGAGAGCTGACACCACCAGATGTCCCCCCAGGGGGCTGTGTCTCAGCCGCTGCTGGGGTGGCACAGGCTGTCTGCGTTTTCCTGGAGACAGCTCTGCTGCTGCCTGCTTCACCTGGACCCGAGGTCATTTGCTGGGTTTGCCGATGGGAGCTGCTTGCTTCCCTGTTGTGAATTTGCAGGAATGCCAATCCTGACCTTGATGTTCAGCCCAGCAGTTGCCTTTGTCCAACAATCAGGCGTTTTCCTTACTGCCCCTTCTGCCTTTTCCTCCTTTTCAGCCCCCTGAGCTGAGTTACTACTCGTGCAGGGCCATGAAAATGAGTTCTGCATTTCTGCAGCTGCCATCATCATCCCTGCTGAGAGGAAGCTCTGGGTGAGCAGATTGTCCCTCCAGCTCCTACAGAAGGATTCCTAGGAGGGTTCTAGATGCAAGGCATAGCTGGTGGAGCCTCTTAGCCCTGTTTCACCTTGCTTGTTGAGGCTTTCTCACTTTTGCTGGCCTCTGTTGTTCCCCCCTCTGCGAGCTGTGCTGCATGAAGGTGCTGTTAGCCCTCTGGCTCTTCCTCTGCCGTGGGCAGGTGAGGACCTTTGCAAGGGGGCTGATGGTTTCCCTTAGCAACATCCATCCTGCTGTGTGCTGTGTGAGCTGTGTTTGCATCACAGCCATATCTGGGGTGGTGTTTCAGTATCTCCTTGCAGTTTCTGGATGACCACAGATCACCATGGGCAAGTCCTTGCCAGGGTTGCAGCACCTGCCAGCAGAGCTTTTGAGCCACCTTTTCTCCTTGTTGCTGCTCTTGCCAGAGCACCTGAGGTGTGTCGTGGTCTAAGGTGCTGACAGATGGCTCTGCTGCTCCAGAAGGGGCAAAAGAAAATGCTCACAGGCACTGGGTTGCAGAGCTGGAAATTTTAAATGGAAAAGCAACTCACAAGCTACAGTGTTACAGTTTTACACAGCGGTGAGAAGGGCAAAGCATTTCAAGTATACAAATTCCTGCCCAACCTTGGCCCAGTCCTGCCACCTGGGCTTACAGAGATCTCATTAGGCTAGGACCCTCCAAAGCCTTCCCCCACCAGGCCTCAGTTCCACAGGCTTCCATGCCCCCTCTCTACCCCATACCAGAAGCATCTGTGACACAGCACAAAACTCAGCTCGACAGCCCCAGCTGCTTCAGCCTGCCTGCAGGGCCAACAGGAGGAGGTAAGAACCTGAGCATCCTTCCTGGGAGGAGGAAAAGGGCAGATTCTGACTTTGCAGCCAGGTTTTGTAGGGATGCAGGATTTTGGGAAGAAATACAAAGGTTACACTTGCTGGTACACATCCTGGACACTCTCTAGCTCCTGGGGGTCTGTAACTCTCTGGTGTCAAAGGCACCACCCAGCCCCAGACTGGCACAGGATCATGTTCTAGCTACTGCAGTTTCAAAATGAATGCATTGAGACAGCCTGTGGTCAGCTTTGTCATCTCATTTTAGCCATTCCCAGTGTTCCCAGTAGCCACACCTCATCCCAGAAGTACAGCACAGAGAGTCAGAATCAGCCAGTCTGGAAGAGACCTCCAAGATCATCCAGTCCAACCTAGCACCCAGCCCTAGCCAATCAACCAGACCATGGCACCAAGTGCCTCATCCAGTCTTTTCTTGAACACCTCTAGGGACAGTGCCTCCACCACCTCCCTGGGCAGCCCATTCCAATGCCAATCACTCTCTCTCTCTCTCTCTCTCCTAATATACAGCCTGAACCTCCCCTGGCACAGCTTGAGGCTGTGTCCCCTTGTTCTGTTGCTGGGTGTCTGGCGGAAGAGCCCAACCCCACCTGGCTACAGCCTCCCTTCAGGTAGTTGTAGACAGCAATGAGGTCACCCCTGAGCCTTCTCTTGTGCAGGCTGCACACCCCCAGCTCCCTCAGCATCTCCTATCACAGGATTTGTGTTCTAGGCCTCTTGCCAGCTTTGTCACCCTTCTCTGGACACCTTCCAGTATCTCTGCATCTCTCTTGAATTGAGCAGCCCACAACTGGACACAGCACTCAAGGGGTGGCCTGACCAGTGTTGAGCACAGGGGCAGAGGAACCTCCCTGGTCCTGCTGGCCACACTGTTCCTGATCCAGCCCAGGATGCCACTGGCTCTGCTGCCCACCTGGGCACACTGCTGCCTCTTGTTCAGCCTACTATCCACCAGAACCAACTTTGCAGCACTGGGCCCCAGAGCTCCTGCTGAGCAGCTCAAGGCAGTGACCTGCAGGCCTGACCACCTGCACTTGTCCTACCTGGTTCCTGTGCTCGCGCAGCAGCCGAGGGGAGCCAGGGTCGGCAGCACATGCAGCCCCTGGAGCTCTCCTGCTCAAGCCCCAGGACTGCTGCCTGTGACATCACAAGGTACCAGGAGACCTCTGTTTGTCCTGTGTCTGTAGGTGAGATCTGTCTGCCTGCTGGGCTGTGCCATGGTGACACTTTCAGCTCCTGCAGCACTGGGGCAGAGCAGGGTGCGTGGCTGCACAGGCAGCAGGCTCTGGCTGCTCGTGTCTGCTCTTTGGTGTTCTGCATGTGAGACTGGCAGTGTTGGTGCTGGCCTCCCCCAGCAGAGCAGAGGAGGGGTGCCAGAGGTTTTTCAGGTGGCAGAAGTGCAATGGGGGCTTTTATGGAGGGCAGTGATGGAGAGTGGGCAGGAGCAGCCATGCTGCAGTTGTGCCTAGGAAGGGAGTCATGGGCTTTGCAGTGAGCCCAGCCTCGGACTGAGGGCAGGGGGGACACCTTGTATGAGTTCCAAGGATGTGACCACAACCTGGGCCTGATCCCCAGCACCCCTGACAGGCTGTGAGCCACCACGGAGGCAGAGGATGTGTTGGGAACGGCGCAGTCAGGGATTGTTTGGGTAGCTCAGGTTAGCATCGTGTGGTGCCAGGCAGCAATCCAGACAGAGCAGGACTTCTGTAGGGGCAGTGAAGTAACAGAAGAGATGTTTGAGTTCCTGACCCTGCACAGTGTTTGAGTGCAGTGCTCCTTTGTGGGCAAGCAGGTTTAGTTCACTTCCAGGTGGTGAGGAGTCATGATAAACTGGAGCAGGAGAGAGGTCTAATGTTCCCCTTCGGTAAGTGATGGTTCAGTACTGCTTGTGCTGGAGCCTTGAGTTGTGTCTTGCCCTGCACTGCAAAGGTGGTGAATGTAGAAGAGAAACAAACACTGGTGGCAGCAGGAGGAGCTTCTGAAATATGGCTCTGAGACAAACTTGTCAGATGGAAAGGCCTCAGCATGGAGATGTTCTCCCTCTATGCAGACTGGTGGCAACCCTGCAGGGATTCCTGATGGTTCCCACTAGCCTTGGTGTGACCAGGACTCTGGAAAGGTGTGACCATGGCAGTGCCCCCAACCTGGGTGGCAGCACATAGGTTGGGCAGGTTGTTCAGCAGGACAGCCCAGAAGCAGCCAGGACTGCTTGGAGCAACTTGGCAAATCCCAGTAAGCGGAGAGTGCCCTCCCTGCGTGGACAGCTCTGCCCCAGGGGACTGGCAGCTGCAGCAGGAGCGTGGTGTGCAGGGCTGTGCCCTCGCGCTGAGCGGGGACCTGGGCAGCTTGTGCCAGCCTTAGGGTCTGGGGGCAGCTGTTCCCATCCTGGGGCAGCCCAGCAGTTCCTTGGTGAGCAGCTGTCCACAGCCTGGCCTCAGGCTTTGGCACTGAGCGAGCACTGGTGGTTGCTAAGGAGCTGCCATGAGCCTAGCTTGTGGGCCATCAATCATTACATTTTGGGAACACTCCTAAGATCAAGTCCAACCTTCTCCCCAACACCTCCATGACCACTAGGACATGTGCCAGAGTGCTGTGGGGGCGTAATGCCTGGTCTGTGGGGTTTGGTTGCAGCCCTTTACCAGTCTGCAGAGGCCTGCCTGGGTGAGCACTGCCAGCTCTCTGGGGTGTGCTGCCCTGGGAAGGGCAAGCACCAGCCACTAGCTGCTGGGGAAGGCTGGAGGCCTCTTTGGAGGCTGGAAAGGAGAGGTCTTGACACTGAAATGCCTTTTCTTTGGGAAGTCCTCCACCTTTGGCACAGAGGGTGTGTGCCAGCATCCCCTGTGGGGGCTCTTAGACCCTTTCAGCTCCCTGGTGCTGCTCTCCAGGGCTGGCTCTGAGTGTGGCTAGGTCTCTGTGCCTGCCCCAGGAGGAAGCTGAGAAGCAGCTGCCCTGTTACAGGTGGTCTCATGCAGGGAGGGAGCAGGATGCTGGTGTCATGGCAGCCACTAATTCACCCTGTTGGCAGAGCCACACAGCAGAGCCTCAGGCAGTGGGAAAGGGGGAAGGTGCTGCTGCTGAAACAGAGGAGTGGGGAATCGACTGGGATGCTTCTGGGATGCTTGCTCGGATTCAACAGGATACTCCTTGCAAACTGCATTCTCTAGGGCTACCTTCAGGGCACAGCATGAGGCTTCCCCTTCACCCTGCACCTCTCCACACAAAGTCTTCCAGTTCATAGGCAAGGGGGCACTCGGAGGTGACACTGGGCTGGTGGCACCTCCACCCCTGCAGCCATGGTTCTGTCACCAGCATAGCCAAAGCTCCCCTCAACAGTCTCTCTCCTTTTTAATTGGCTACAAAGTAAGGTTTGATTTTCAGTGACAACATAGGGAACACCATGCTGGCATTCCCAGGAGAGGCCAGGCTTCCACCCCAGACAGAGCGAAGGGACATTTTCAATGCTGTTGGGACAGGAAGAGACCATCTGCTTGGCCAGGGTGGTGCTGGGCTGCAACGTGTCCCTAGTCTGACCCTAGTGTGGGACAGGCTGGAGGGCTGAGAGTGGTCAGCCGATGTCATCTGTTGGCCTACAGCCAGCCTGTGCCTCACCACCTGGCTGTGGTTTGTGCTGGGAGAAGATGTTCCACATAGCTCTGCTGCTTAAGACACACCAGGAACGTCTGCCAGCCCTCCACAGAAGATTGCTTTAGCTGATTGAGGGCACTGAACCTTGAACCTGCTTTTTTGTCCTAGCCTAGAGGACACTGAGTGGTTGGAGTGCCCCAGCTGCCTTAGCCTGCACCTCGGTGCATTCATGGACGTGTTACTGCTGTTGAGGCTGTGGAGCAAGCCCTTGTGTCTTCAAACCTGGCAGTGCTTGAAGCTGTCTGGTCGGTGGCTGAGCTGCTCTGCAGGGAGATCCCCTCCAAAGCCTTAACTGGGGGGGTAGAAGTCAGTAGTGAGATGATGGCACCAAGGCAGAAGCCTTCTCACCATGTCAAGTGGCTTGCTTTGATCTTTCAGTTGTCTTTCATCCAGCCTTGCTGCCCGAGCAGCCGTGGGTGCAGCAGGCAGGGCAGGCCTTTTGCCAGGGTGGTGTGGAGCTGGCATGGCACTTGCAGAGGAGCTGCTGTGGTGAGCAAGGGTGTCCAGGGCTCTGCAGCAGTCGTTCCTGTGATCATAACACTGGCAGCGAAGTGGCCCTGGGCTGGCACAGGTCATTTTGCTGCTGGAGCCTGGAGGCTGAGCCACAATCAGGCTGTGGGCTGTGAGCCTCGTGTAGATTCCTCTGTGTCTGGAAGGTTTTCTGCTCTGTGCTGCAGAAGCCTTGCTGCTGGTATGGGTGCTGGCCTGCTGCCCTCTGGGCATTTCCAGTTTGGAAAACGAGGCCATCGTTCAGGGTTTTAAGCTTTGAGGGAATCCAGGAGCTCTGCCAGACATTCCCACAGGGCATGTCCCTGGAGGTGTTCAAGCAAAGTCTGGATGGGGCACTTAGTGCCATGGTCTACTTGATGGGACAGGGCTGAATGCTAGGTTGGACTGGATGATCTTGGAGGTCTCTTCCCACCTGGCTGATTCTATCTTTGACCAGCCAGCAGCATTCCCAGCTCAAAAAACTCACCCTGGGCACTCTGGATGAGGCACTTCAACTCTTCTACCCACCCACGTCCCTGTAGCTCAAGTTTGGGGCACCTCTTGAGCTCCTGTAGCTTATTCAACCAGAACACTGAAAGCTGCTGTGAGCAGGGATGTCTGCAGAGCTGCAGGACAGCAGCAGCAGGCAGCTCCTGGCTGCACAGATTCAGAACTGTGGTTGGAACTGCTGGGAAGCAACAAATCATCCTGTGCTGGCTCCTCTGTCTCTGAAATGTCTGCAGCAAAGCCTGGGAGGGGTGAGCTGCATCTTGTGCCACTGCTCCTGGATGTCTTGAGCCTGGATGGTTTCTGGAAGGGGAAGAGAAGCTGGGGGTGGAGCCACCTGCTCACTTCGGTGCTATAGCAAGGTCGTGTTCCCCCTCGGAGCTCTTCAGGCATTGCTTGCCTGCAGGAGAGACTTCATTTGGCGTTTGAGAGGCTCTTGTTTTGCCTGTGCATGAGTGGGGCTGCTGGGGAAGGTTATGGGACTGTGTGGGGTGACCTGAGGCTGCTGGGGAAGGTAATGGGTCTGTGTGGGGTGACCTGGGGCTGCTGGGGAAGGTAATGGGGCTGTGTGGGGTGATCTGGGGCTGCTGGGGAAGGTAATGGGGCTGTGTGGGGTGACCTGGGGCAGTCTGCTCTCCACCACTGCCCAGGACACTGTGTTGGAAGGTGTCAGATGTGGAGCCCATGGCTGGGTACAGTGAGGGTATTTGCCTGGTTCCTGTCCGTGTTTGTGCTCTGTGTTCAGGGAAAAAGCCCCTCTGAAAATAACCCCCCTGGGCCTCCATTGCTGCTCCACACAGGGCTGCAGGCAGCCAGGGCCCAGGAAATGTCCTCCTGCCTGAACCTGGGACAGCCAAGGAGTGAGTGAGGGCAGCTGGCATCCCTCTGGGCAGCCAGGCAGTCATGCTGCCATCAGTCAGCACCCTGTGCAGCATGGAGGCCTGGCTGCTGCTCAAAGAAGGACACTTGGGAACATGGTTTAGTGGCCATGGTGGTGCTGAGTTGCTGGTTGGACTCAAGGTCCCTTCCAACCCAAACCATCCCATGACTCCATGATCCCAGGTTTCTGGCCTGCAGTCGCACCTTGCCCCAGCCCAGAGGAGGTGGCACTTGCAGGGTCAGCAGTGGGCTGGCAGAGTGGCACCCGGAAGGTGTCTGGTTGCCAGTCTGTGGCAGCTGAGGAGAGCATTTGGAAAGCATCCATGGGCAGTGGATTTTACACCTGTGTGGAAAGGTACTGTTAATGAAGTGCCTGCAGGGGCTGCATGGTGCCCATCTCCCTGGCAGGGCACCTGAAGCAAAGAGCTGCAGCAGGGAGCACTTGGCTGTGCCTGGGGCTGTCTGAGCAGAGATGAAGCTGCTGAGGTGCAGCTCTGCATGAGCAAGCAGGCAGGGAGTAGCCAGAGGGGTGAGAGAAAGGTGGCTTGTGTGGGGGCGTGAGGCACAACCTGCTGCTCTTGCCACCTGTTCTTGCCCCACGGAAAGTCCAAGCCCTGGTGGCTCTGCTGCGTGGCCCTTTGGGGACGGTACCCAGGGAGGAGGTCCTCCTACACGGACTGGGGTGGTGGTACAAAGGCTGGGTAGTTACCAGGGGCTGCCATCACTTAGTCCTTGCTAGCACTGCAGCCCCCGAGGCTGGCTGCCCCTCAGTAGCTGGGTGCTCCTCTGCAGGGTGCTCCTCGGTGTGCCCCGTGTTTGCCCTTGCCCTGGGCTTCGTGGGCAGGTGCTGCTGCAGCAGCTGGACTGGGTGTCTGCAGGCAGCACACCTGAGCTGTGTCGGGAGGGATGGCAGCAGGTGTGCTGTGCGGCTCCTCTGGAGGCTCCCCCTGCCCTGGCCGGGCCAGGTGTGTGCGGCTGGTTGGGCTTTGGTGCTCTCAGGTGGGCTCCTGGTTCCTGAGGGCCAAGTCCTATCTCCTTGTCTCTCAGGTGTGCTGAGAGCAGCGACCTGCAGTGGCTCTGACTAAACCGAAAAGCAATCCCTGGAGCTGCTGTGCTGTGAGGAAGCTCCCTGGGATGGCCCTTTGGGCTCCCAGACTGCACTGCCTTGGAAGGAGCCCTGAAAGGGCATCTTGCCCAAGGCGCTGCAGGCAGAGACAGCTCCAAGGGAGCAGGCTGCGGCTGCGAGCGTGGCAGGGGCTGGCTCGGCACAAGCTGGAATCCAGGCTGCCGCCCTGCTGTGCTAACTGCTCGCCAGCCTTGCTGGCACAGGGCACGGCAGCAGCAACCCAGAAGCAGCCCAGCCCAGTGTGACTGCCCGGCCTGGGTGGCAGAGGAAGCCTCAGCCCTTCCCCCCAGCACCCACAGCTCCGGGCTCCTGCCCGGCAGGCACACAGCTGGCAGCAGCCCACCAGGAGCCGCTGCCTGGGGTGCCGGGGGGGGTCCTGCACCGCTGGCGCCAGCGGCTGAGGCAAAGCTCTTGATGAGCTTTCTGCGGCTGGCAGCTCTGCGTCCCACGGCGTCCTCCTGTCCTCTCGCCCTGCCTCCTGCCTTGCGTAACTGCCCCCGCGGCGCCCTGCTCTCTCCGTGCCGCCTGCTGGCACCCCTGGCCTCGCGGGCCTGCCCAGGGGCTGCGGCCAGGCTGCTCCTTGGGGGAGGCTGGCAGCGCTGGCAGGCAGAGGTCCCCTGGTTCCGTTCCTCTCTGTTTACGTGCTGCAGATGCGCACCGTGCCCAAGCTCCCAGGGATGACTTCCTCAAAGAGGAACATTCCTCAGCTAAGAATTCCCGGGAGGCTGTGGACTCCTGAGGCTTTCTCTGGTCAGAAGCCGACAGTGGAGTGGATTTTTGATTGCTCGATCAGAGTGAGAGAAGAGCAGAGATTAGCAGAGGGGCAGCAGGAGGGGGTGGAGCAGCTGCCCAGGGTCTCCATGATTTGCGTGGTTCGGGTTGCCGCTGAGCCGTCCGTTTGTCGCTTGGGCTTTCGTTTGCTGCACGCACACATACAGGTGGAAGCTGTGACCCAGCTTAGCTGGGGGTGCGTTCTGCGGCCCTTCCTGTGGGCTTGCTGGGTCCCTGCTGCTGCTCCCCCGCTGGGCATTCTGCTGCGAGGTGCTGCCACGTGTTTGGACCCCCTGATGCCACAAGCGATGGGGTTGGGCGCTCCTTTAGCCAGGCTGCAGAGGTCACTGAGCCGTGCAGCTGGTAGAACCCAGGGAGGGGATGTCAGCCAGAGGGACTGTGACAGGCTGGAACGCTGGACCAGTGCCTCATGAGGCTAAACAGTGCCAAGGGCAAGGTTCTGCACCTGGCAGTCCTCAGTGTCAGCACAGGCTGGGGGATGAATGGAAGAGGCTCGGGACCCTGGTCTCTCTCGATCCATTCATCTCCCAGTCCTCCTCTCACCACCCCCCCCACAGGGCTCATTCCTCTACCAGCTCGAAGCCATCTTCTGTCTTCCACTCAGTGCTGGGGACCGTGCTTGGTCTGGTCCTGACACAGCCCTCCCCAGGAGCTGCCCTGTGCTGCACACCCTGGCAGAGCCATTGCTCACACACCAGTCCTGGCCCTTCTGGCTGCCTCTCGGACACAGCTTTCCCTTTCCCCACATCACAGAGCCCCTGCAGCTGCCTGGCCCCTGGGGCCACACACACCACCTTGGGCAAGGTCTCACCTCAACGGCAAGCCTCCTTATCTGCGCTGGGAACTGCTCCAAGACAGGGATTTGTCTCCTCACCTCGCTGCCTTAGGTCAATCTGCGCTCAGCTCTGCCCAGGCTCTGGACTCCTCCTGCCTTCCATGCCTTTCCTGGGACTCCACCCCCAGGGTAACCCTGCTCTCTCAGAACCACCTCCTGATCTTCTTTAATGACAAATGGCAGTGTCACAGCATCAAGCCTCTGATCCGTGTCCTCCCAAATGCTTCAAAGCTCACCTGCTGAGAAGGTCTAATAGGAGAGGTGTGAAGCTCACACGAAAGACAGCACAAAGAAATGAAGCACTTTGGTTCTGGAATGTCTCCACATGTACAACCTGGTGGTGCAGGTCACACAAGGGTTTTCCAGTTCCTTCTCCAAGAGATGGGTGACCAAGGAGCACCACTTCCACTGCCCGTGCCCTGCTAGAGCAGGGCCTGGCACAGCTTTGTTCTGCAAACCAAGCAGCAGGTCTGTACGAAGCAACCAAAGCTCACCAAAGCCTCAGCCAGGGCAGGCACAGCCACGCTGATGTTCTGCTCAATACAATCTGCCCACCAGAGAAGCTCTTCAGCCAGTGCAGCTTCCACACACAGATGCTTGTGTTTTGCCCAGTGCAGCTGGGGTTTGTAACTCCTGAAGGGACGGATTCAGGGCTGGCATGTCAGAGGAAGAGCTGTAACAAACAGGAAGGCCACAAGTCACTTGGCTCTGAAAACAAACAAGTCCCCTCTTCACTATCCTGGTGACCAAGGTGTCTGAAGATACCGCTGTGTGCTTCGAGCAGGTCGCAGCCTCCTTAGAGCGCAGGGGCCTCAGGATCTGCACAGCTGAGCGAAGAAGGGCTCATGCAGGCTTGCAGCCACCTAGAGACATTGCATGAGGAGGGCTGCTGCTGTTTCTGACATGGAGAGAAGCTGTCCTCGCTTCACCCACCGTGATGCACAACAGTGGCAGCCAAGGTTGTGGCTTCTGCCATGCCAGGCACCAGGCATGGGGCTCAGAAGGGTCTGTGGCCATGCCAAAGAGCAGAGCATTCCAGGAGGAAGGCAGCTGGAGGGACTCTGCCTTGCCAAGCACCAGCTGCAGAAGCAATCTTGCAGCAGCAAACACCACCCTGTGCTGACCAAACGGAGGCTTCCCCAAAACCAGTCTGATCCCCCGGCAGGTCCAAGGGCAGGGGCTGGGGGTAAAGAGGAGCTGCTTGATAAATGGCAACTCTTGGCAAGCTTGGAATGACACTGCCCTTACCTCCTTCAAAACCTTGGATCTGTTTCCTACCACTGCCTCCCAGCCTGTAAAACCCTGTCTGCAAGCATTGGATGTCTCTTGTCTTAAACTTGGAGAGCATTTTTTCCACTCAGACTCAGGAATTTTGCTTACCTTCATCCAGCAGCAGTGCCAGCATTTTTTCCAGTACAGCACAAATAACCAGCCCTTGCCAGGAAACAAATGCAGAACTGGGCAGCAGGTGTCCCAGCTGTACTCATGGAACCACAGAATGGCTTGGGATGGATCTTAAAATTCATCCAGGTCAGTCCTCCTGCCGTGGGCAGGGATGTTTCCTACTGAAGCAGGTTGCTTAGAGCCCCATCCAATGTAACCTTGAACGTTTCCAGGCGTGGGGCATTTACCACCTCTGGTGCCAGTGCCTCACCACCTGCTCTGTAAAAATGTCCTCATGTCATAGAATCAACCAGGTTGGAAGAGACCTCCAAGATCATCCAGGCCAGCCTAGCACCCAGCCCTGTCCAGTCAACCAGACCATGGCATCAAGTGCCTCATCCAGGCTTTTCTTGAACACCTCCAGGGACAGCGATTCCACCACCTCCCTGGGCAGCCCATTCCAATGCCAGTCACTCTCTCTGTCAAGAACTTCCTCCTAACATCCAGCCTATACTTCCCCTGGCACAGCTTGAGACTGTGTCCCCTTGTTCTGTTGCTGGTTGCCTGGCAAAAGAGACCAGTCTAATCTCAGACTCTTGCAGTCTAAAGCCATTGCCCCTTGCCAGCTAAAGAGCCTTTCTCCATCATTTTAAAGCACTCTCATATAGTGGAAGGCTGCTCTAAGGTTTCCCTGGAGCATTCTCTTCTGCAAGCTGAACAAGACTAACACTCAACAGAGAGCTTCCAGCCCTCCCATCATTGCTGTGGTCTCCTCTGGACCTGCTCCAACAAATCCATGTCTCTTCTGTGCTGAGGACACAATCCTCCAGGTGAGATCTTGCCAGAACACACAGCACAGCAGCAAAATTGTCTCTCTTGGGCTGCTGGACATGCTGCTTCATGAGCAGCCCAGGACACAACTGGGTTTCTGGGATGGGGACATATTGCCAGCTAATGTCCAACATTTCTCCCACCAGTGTCTGCAAGGCTCTCTCAATCCATTAATTCTCCCAGTGAATGGGCCCTGAGAGGGGTGTGGTGGGAGCAAAGCCTGGCTGGCTTTTGGGACAAAGCCAGCCAGTGAGACTGCATCAACCACATCGGGGCATTTCCAAGAGGAGCCTTCAGAAATCCTGAAGAGGATGCATTAAAGTGCAGGTGTCCTGAGATGCTGCCACTCTGGCAGCACTTGGCACAGAAGCCATTAGGACAAAGCTGAGTAGCAGAAGCTCACAGGATGCTGAGGCAGCTTGGAAGCAACAAGGCAAAAAGAGCAAAACACTCTGGTAGCCAAATGGGACTTGCAGGAATGGTGGCACTGAGTGCCTTGGCTGCAGTCAGTGCATGCCAGGCTAGCAACAGGGCAGCTCTGCCCTCATCCCCCTGGCTGTGCAGGCTGCCTCCCCACAGGCATTCAGCCCAGCAGTGCTGCCTGGTCCCGATGGCACAGCAGGAACCAAAGGGAACACAGGAGCCTTGCAGCAGCACCTCCAGGGAGCTCAGCCTGCTGTCTGGTGAGCCCGGGAGCTGGCAGATAACTGCAGTGGGAAACAGCTTTGCCTTTGCTCCCTTGTGAAGAGCAGGGGGTGCTGGTGACTTCACTGCTCCTGGCTCTCCGAGCACAGCCTGATGGCTCTCTCAGCAGGTCACAACCACAGCCGCCCGCTCCAAACCGGTGAGTAACTGCCTTGTGCACAGCCATTCACAAGCCAGTTTCCCTCCCCAGGAAGGTGAGGTTTGTTCATCCAGTCCCATTTCTTGCCAGAGCCCACAGCAGGAGTGCCTGCACAGCTGGGTTCTTCCCGACCTGCCAAGGTCCTTGGCCGTGTTTGAGGAGGCTGGAGTGTCTTGTTTGCACACTGCTGCTTCATCTGCCTAGCCAGGGATTTTCCAGACCACTGTTTTCCTTCCTTCTTTCTCTCTCTTATTTTCCATTATTAAATGTTCCAGTCCATGGAAAACATCTGAGGTGTAGATTGGTTCAGCAGAAGTCTTGCCCTCACGGCAGGTCAGCGGGCAGTGGGTGCTTCAGCACCAAAAATGGACTGAAAACCAACAAGCTGGGCCAGTGCTCAGGGCAGGGCAGAGGTGACAGCCAAAGGTGCCCGTTGAAAGGCGCGTGTGGGATAACTGCCCTGTGCAGAGGAGCTATGAGCAGGCTGCAGAGACCTCCTGCTGTGCTCAGGGTCCGGTTCTGCAGCATTGTGGGAAGCAAATAGTCTTTTGATGTTCATGTGGAGTGGGAGACTTTTGGTCAGTGCCATTTACTTGCTTATCAGGACTGCTGCACAACCTGCAGCTTGTCCTAGCTCCGGGGTTCATGGTCTACGCGTGGGACCGTGCAAGAGGCGGGAAGGAGGCTGGGAGGCAGAAGGTCCGGTGTGGCTGCAGAGGTGGGAGGGAGGAAAGGAGCTGGGAGGGATGGATGAAACAGATAGAGTGTCTGTCCATCAATGAAGGGTCTGCTGCATCCCTCTAGGCCGTATGAGGAAGCGCTGAAGGCTGTGGAATGGTGGAAGGCATCATAGAGAGCAAATGGAGCTTCTGGGTTTTGCTGATTAGCAGGGCTGGCTCTTCACTTTGGCTGGGGAAGCTGAGAGCCCTGTCCTTGGCTTTCCACAAGTTTGTTGATGCTGGTGGCAGTGGGACTGTGGGCAGCCCAACCTTCCCCTTCCTACCAAGGCAGTGGGAACCACAGCAGGGCAGCTGCATCCCATGGGAGACCCCCAGCAGCCTTCAGCCAGGTCCCAGCTGGGTCCCAGGACTTTCTTCCAGCAGCAGCTCTCTTGGTCTTCAGCAGGGCTTGGGAGGGCTATTTAAAGGCCTGGTCCTCTGCATGGAGCATAGGAAGTAGGAAGTGCTTCCTCCCCGCAGACCTCTGCCCGGAGCTTTGTCTGCTTCCGCACAGTCCCACCCTGCCTGGAGCCACTCCAGGGCCACGCAGGCTGGGGCATGCAGGGTCCTCCTTGACTGCCTGGCTTCTCTTTCTCCAGGACAAAAGGTTTCAGCACCTCAGTACCCAAGAGCCTTGCCCTGGGCAGCACCACGAGGCAGAGGTGCCCCTCTGCCGTCGCTGCCACACCACCCCTCCTGCAGCTGGAAAGGTTGGAGTTGCTGAGAGGAACCCCAGGAGCTGACCTTCCCTCTGGCAGCCTGATTGATGCTTGCTGGCGTGGTTTGGTTGTGGAAGCTAAGGGAAGTCAGCACAGCAGTCTGACAAGCAGTGATCTCTGCCACAACGGGTGAGGAAGCTAAGAGCAGTGGTGTTAACCACAGAGCCTGCTGTGCTTTGAAAGTGCTGCTCGCTGTGCTCCGAGGGTGGAGGGGAACTGTGGGACTGTTTCTGCCGTGCCTGGGATCTCTCAGCAGGTCCTGCCTGTGTCTGCAGAGAAAAGACAGAAAAGACAACAGGGGCTTAACTAGGAGCTGTCTGGTGCTTCCGTGGTGTTAGATAGTACTGTTCTGCTCTGGCAGGGGGGTTGGACTCGATGATCTTGGGTCCCTTCCAACCCCTAATATCCTGTGATCCTGTGGTCCAGACTGCCTTCAGCTGAGCAGACAAAGCTTCTCCTTTCTCTGGCAGGAATCTCTTCCCCAGTGCCACTGCAGCTCCAAACACCTAGACCGGTTCTGGAGCTGACTCCCCTAACCACGAAGGTGCAGCATTCCCTTCCCTTTTCAAGCATAGGTACAGGCACCCAAACGCTGCTGGCAGGCTCCAAGGTGAAGGGAAGCAGCCTCGCCATGGTGTGCTGACAAGGATGTCCACACAGCCCAGGAGAGGGCATCCCCTCAGAAACCTCCAGTGCTGCACCATCCCCCACCAGCGTGGCCCTCCTTTGAACCAGGGCCACAGCCTTTGAACAACCTTTCCTGTTCCTCCAGAGAGGAAGAAATAAATGATAAATGACTGTGTTGATGTTGGGCAGAGGTTGCATGGAGGGCGAGGCCCTGCTGCTATGGTCCTCACACAGGAGACCTGCAGCTCACACAGAGGAATGGGTGAGAGTTTCCAGGAAAATAGCTACAGCATCCCTGGAGATTGGAGCCCAGGGCAGCCTGGTGCCCAGCCTGGATCTTTGTTCGTGGGAGATACAGCAACTTGGGAAAGCGTTTGGTTTGGTAGCACTTTCTGTAGCTCTGTGTCCAGGATCCACCTGCCAGGAAGAGCAGTAACCATCCCTGCCACCAACAGCTCTGGATGTCATCCCACTGAGGCAGTGCCTTGGGCAAACCCTCACATGGTGCCCTGGGTTCCTCAGTGCCAGCACAGCCCCTGCAGCTGGAGAAGGCAGGGCTGGCAGAACTCTCTCTGGTGTGTCATTTGGGCAGCACTAGCAGTGAGGATGCTCTTGCGGACCAGCTTCTGAGGGCCGATTGCCACCTGCCACTGTCTCCAGCAAGTATCACTGTCCCCAAGCTCTCCCTCTCAGCATCGGTGGCTCGAGTGCCCCGGGGCTAGCCCAGGTGCTGTTGGCCATCTCTGGATGCTGCCGTATTTTGGGTCATTCTACTGCAGTTTAACCCCAGTGCCTTTCTGCAGAGGGCGGGTCTGTGCCTTTGCCCGTGGAGTGAAGGCGCGGAGCGGAGCTGCTGCTGCCCGCGGTCGCTCGGTGCTGCGCTGTGTCCCTTCCCCGATCCGGGGGTTCCACTTCCCTCTGCCGGCCCCGCGCTGAGCTCCCGCGGCTCGGGGGAGCCTTCCCTGGAGCAGCGCAGCTGCCGGGAAGGAGCTGGGTGCTGAGGCTTGTGCAGGCGTTTCCCTTGCTCTCTGGTGTTGTGTAAACAAACGCCGAGTCCGGGAGTGTTTTTTTAAGCCCTGCCAACTTTGCAGAGCATCTGAAGATGAAATGGGGCTGGCTGCTTCTCCCTTGGGTTCGGTAAGGAAAGCAAGCCAAAAAGGAAAGGGCAGAGGGAGAAGGTGTGGAAAATCCACTCGTGCTTTTCTGTCCCTGTCTGCAGTCACAGGCTGCCCGATCTGCTCCCTACCAAATTAACCCAATTTCCTAATTTACTTGGAGTATTTCTGTGCCTTTCTCCTCGCGTGGGGAATAGTTGCCCTTTGCAGTAACGAGCTTTGCTCCCTGAGCTGGAGACCCTTATGGAGAGAGCTCCCTGAGCAACTGCTGCGTTTCTGGTCCCAGCTCAGAGCTCATTTTTAACTCATTCGTAGCACTTCAGGACTTTTTTTGAGCGTTTTGTGGTTCTTTTGTGTCTTTGTAGTGAACTTGGAACCACACGGGAGAAACTTTTTTGGTAGAAGAGTCCTGGGGCAGGCTGCCTAGAGAGGTTGTGGAGTCTCCTCCTGTGGGGAGATTCCAGACCCACCTTCTGCTCTGGCAGGGGGGCTTGCCTCGATGATCTCCAGAGGCCCCTTCATTCTGTCATTCCCTGGCAAGCTCTCCTCCCAGCCATGGGTCAGCACTGGGCAGGCACAGCAGGTGCCAGTGTGCCCCAACTCATACAGTGACTGCAGTAGCCATGCTTGAGTGGGCAGACACTGCCACTGTCATCTGCAGGTGCCTGTTCAAGAGGCAACCATCAGATAGTCCTCAGTTTCAGGCACTGATGCCTGGTGTCAGGGACTCGGTTACTTTTCCCTGTAAATCAGGAATACAATCCTCAGTAAAGTGCCTTGAAAGGACAGGAGCAATCCAGAGACCCACAAATGACTCTCTTAGGTGGCTCCATGAATTGATGTGCCAGCCTGGGAAGGTTCCTGCTGCAGAGCCCTTTGGCAAGCTAGGGAGGAGCTGCTGCTCTACAGTAGGTTTATCCTAGACATGAGATCAGTTTTTTTTGGGACCACACAGCTCCAGGGTTTGTGTTTATGGATAAAGTGATAAACTCATGCAGGAAGCTGGGTGAGGTCTGTCACCAGAAGGATATTGTGACACACCTGGATTGCTCCTGAGTCTGCTGGAGCTGAAAGTGTGGCTGGTACAGGGGGTGGTCCTTCCCCTGCAGCCCCTGCTTTCAATAAGCTTCTGGAGAGGATGCAGCTCCAAAGTGAGCTGCAAGTGAGCAGTGCTGATTCTTTAAGTAGCAATGTGGTTGGTCACCAAGAGGGAAAGGCTTGAGAAGCTCGTGGATGTGTTTAGTGTGGCTGCTGCTTCATGTGACAGCTTTGGTTCCTGTTCCATGAAGGCAGCCAAGACTGGAGCTTCAGCCTCTCTTGACAGCAGCCTTGTGCACCTCCAGCTCCGCACTAGGGCTTCGTTGGCATTAGTGGTGGAGGTTTCCCTCTTGTCTTGCTGCTTCTGCTGTTCCCTTCTCAAGATAAGTTTATTCCTTGCTGCACTTCAGCCCTTGCCAAAAGGGGTCCCTGGCCCCAGGCATGCAGCCTGGGCTCTGAGGCAGGTGCTGGTTGTGTGCAAGTGTGGGCACTGCTTTCCCCAGGCAGGACCAGATGTCTGCAGGACCCTGTGGATCCTGGGCCCTCTCTGCTCCAATGCTCAGCGCTTTGGGTGCTGGCATTAGAGCATTCACCAGACCCTGCTCTGCTCTCCAGGGGCCTTTGTGCCAGGCCCATTGAGTTGCACCTTTCCCTCCCAGTTCGGAGCAGAGCTGCTGACTGACCCCGGCTAAGGTGTGGCTAGAGGATGTTGTTACCATGTTGTGTTCTGTATGCTCTTTTACCAGCAGCCGCTTGTTAGTAACTGGGTGCCCGAGGAGCCATCTGCCTCCTGCAGCTGGCATCCTCAGGGCCTGTGTGTGGTGGCTGTCGGTGAGCACTGGCATTTTTAAAGTGATGGGCTGCTGAAGTCTGCTGCTCTGCAGTCCTAATTCCAGGCTCTTCCTTGTCTCAGCTCCTCAAGAGCATTCCTTAGATGGCTTTTGTTACTTCCGTAATACTTGCCTGAGAAGATCCTCCTAGAAACTCCAGTAAGGCCCATGGGAGGTGATTTGGGACAGGCAGCATGGCTTCACCAAGGGCAGGTCCTGCCTGACCAACCTGGTGGTTTTCTTCAGTGGAGTGGCTACACCAGTGGATAAGGAGAGGGCAGTGGAGGTCATCTGGCTGGACTTCAGCAAGGCCCTTGATGTGGTCACCTGCAACAACCTTCTCTCTAAACTGGAGGGAGATGGATTTAGTGGGTGGATGTTCAGTGGATAAGGAATTGGCTGGATGGTCACATCCAGAGGGTGGCAGGCAATGACTCAATGTCCAGATGGAGACAGGTGGCAAGCAGTGTCCCTCAGGAGTCCATACTGAGATGTCAACGATACCATCAAGGATCTAGGCAGTGGGATCGAGTGCACCCTCAGCGAGCTTGCAGATCACACCAAGCTGAGTCTGGGCTTCCCTGTCTCAGCCTGGTGTGGTGGGAAGCGAGGCTGGCAGCGGAGCTGGAGCTGGGTCTCTGCAGTGCCGGGTGCAGGGCTGTCTCTCCTCTCTTGCCTTCTACACCCACTGCAGTGAGTGGCTTGGCTCATTAAGAAGCCACCTCCAGCCCTAATCACAGGACTGACCCCAGCTTCCCATGGTCTCCATTAGCAGTCCTCCTCCAAGTGATCTCGGGGCTAAATCATCCATGCTGCTCCTGGGAAGTGGCTTGATGGAAGCATTTGATAGCAACAAAGCAGGGTGCCAGCAGCAGGGCTGCTGCCAGCGCTAATGAGATCTTCAGGCAGCTCTCTTTGGAGGAGCTACCTGCAACACAGTTCACATGGCAGCAGGTTGGAGATGGGCTTCGATAAATGAACGTTGGTCATTTAATTACTGGTAACAAATTGGTTACAACAGCTACAGGGATGTGTTTGGGTTCAGCATGTCCCAAAGCCTTTTAAGGCTTGCAAGCACCAAAGGGTTGTGTTCAGTGCGCTCCCTGGTGCTGCTCTGGTGTAAGAGAGGAGGAAGGGCTGAAACCAACTGCAGTTTGTTCAATGTAGAGCTTTTGAAGCTGGTATTAAATGAGCATCCATTGGGGCTGTTCAGGCTGGAGAAGAGAAGGCTACAGGGAGACCTTATGACAGCCTTCCAGTACCTGAAGGGGCTGCAGGAGAGCTGGAGAGGGACTTTTCACAAGGGCTGGCAGTGCCAGGATGAGGGACAATGGCTTTGAGCTGGTAGAGGGGTGTCCCTGCCCATGGCAGGGGGTTTGGCACTGGATGATCTTTGAGATCCTTTCCAACCCATTCAATGAATCTTACAGCTAGCAGAGGAGTCACATCTCGTCAGTGGCTCTCTGCTGTCTGAGGGCATGTGTTTTGGAGGGCACAGGGATACTAAAGGCATTCTAGAACAGGCAGAAAGGGCTTTAAGCCTCTTCACTGCCAGCTGGCAGCTTTACCACGCGTTCCTCAGCCCTGTGGGCGATTAAAGCCGAGTTTATTTCTGCTTCACATGCAGCTCCTGTGCTGAGCTGGCACTGCCATCCCTGCCCCTCTCCCAAGGAGCCTGAGCTGGTGCCAGTGAGGCAGGAGTTGCTGTGGCACTGGGCATCACCAAGCCAAGAGATCTCACTGAAGGAGGGCATGCAAAAGCACCTGCTTGCCTAAGGACAGGAATATGGTGGTAGAGTTGCTGCTCTTCCAAAGCTGGTTGAACTGGAGGGCAGCCCAGAACTTTCCTAGGAGTGATGCTGGCAGGGACTGGGAGATATGACATCCCTGCCTGTTGGGAGCCAGCAGAGGGATGTTGGGGCAAACTTGGCAAAAGAGCAAAGAAAAAGGCAATTTTGGAGCAGCTCTGTGGGCATCTCTGCTAGCAAAAGGAAGGGCTGGTGATGGTCTGCTTGCTGCTGGGCTGGAGCAGCTGCTGCTGTCCCTGAGCACAAAGCAGGATGTGAACGGTTCTCATTGCTGAAAGGACACAGACCAAGTGGAGTACAAAGAATAGCAGCCTCAGTTCAGCTGTGGAAAGTCTCTCTGCTGGAGAGCAGCTTAGTTTTTGTTGACCTTTAGCTGTTGTTTTTTTTTTAGGTTCTTAAGCATGCCTGGGATTTTTACTCTCTGGGAAGTGCTCAGCCCCTGATGTATTTTTCCTGATCTCTGCCTTGTTGCTTAGCTCTTGCAGTATCTGAGTAGCTGGCTGGTCTGCAGCTGTTGCTTACCTGTATTTGCACCAGCAGGGCAGGACAGGCCATGCAGAGTAGTGTCTGTGATGGACCCATCACGGGGGCTTGGATGTGGCTTTGTGCAAAGCTTGTGAATAAACCTCTTGAGCCTGGGGGAGGAACTGCAGCCCAGGCTCTGGCTTGGCAGCTCTGTTTGGTGTTGGTGGGAAGCTGTGAAAGGCTGGAAGGGATAAAAGCCAGAAATGCCTCATGGTTCCCTTCTTTCCTGTTGTTTCCCAAGTGCGGATTGACCATCTTTCATCTTGCTGAGGGAAGTGTCCTGTGGCTGGGCAGTGTCTGCTGCTTTGTCACCCAGGCACCATGGGCACTGCCAGAGGAGGGAGCAAACTCAGACCTCTTCCAAAATACCAATAAAACCCTGCAGTTGAAATGCCCTCTGCTCACATGAGAGATTCTGAACTTACTGAAGATGCTTCTTTGAAAGTATAACCCCACACACCTGAAGGGGGCTGCTGTGCCAAACCTTCTGCTTTCAAAAGCCTTTGCTGTGCCTGTCTGGGGGCAGAGGGTCTCGCTTGAAAGTATAAAGCCCCTTGTGCTGCTGTCACAGCAGGAGGGAGAAGATGCTTCATAAGCCAGGGAGTTTGGAGAGCATCAGGCTGATGTATGCAGCTGGCACAGAGCCACCTGCCCTCCCTGCCCCTTGCTTCATCCCTCCCTGCTTTCACTTGTGAGCAGACAGGTTTGACATTCCATGGCCGCCGCTGTCCCCTCCTGCTCTGTCATCGCAGCAGAGCCACTGTTTGGGGTGGGATCCAGACTGGGCATGGCGGGGGAGTGAGGCTGTAGCAGAGAAATCAAATGATGAGTGTGATAATTTCCCAGTAACAGTGATTAATAACAAGACGCCAAACAGGCCCTCCCAAACCACCTGCCCAGGACTTTGCTGGTAACCGAGAGCGCCTTGAGGAGAGGCAGCCGTGGTGGTTTGTGGCATCCTTTTCTCTCCTCCTCTCCAGCTTGCCCTAGGCAGGGTCTGCATTCTAACAAGGCCTGCCCAGCTCCCTGCCCCTCTCCGCTGCGAGGGGCCGGGGCTCAGGCAGCCGCTGTCTGCCCTTGCAGCCGCTGAGCCCCTGCCCGCCAGAGGATGGGGAAGCAGAACAGCAAACTGCGCCCCGAGGTGCTGCAGGACCTGCGCGAGAACACCGAGTTCACAGACCACGAGCTGCAGGAGTGGTACAAGGGCTTCCTGAAGGACTGCCCCACGGGACACCTCACCGTGGAGGAGTTCAAGAAGATCTACGCCAACTTCTTCCCCTACGGCGACGCCTCCAAGTTCGCCGAGCACGTCTTCCGCACCTTCGACACCAATGGCGACGGCACCATCGACTTCCGGGAGTTCATCATCGCCCTCAGCGTCACCTCGCGCGGCAAGCTGGAGCAGAAGCTCAAGTGGGCCTTCAGCATGTACGACCTGGACGGCAACGGCTACATCAGCCGCGGCGAGATGCTGGAGATCGTGCAGGTGAGGCACCCGCCGCGGCTGCGGCCTCTGCGGCTCAGCACTGCGCGGGGCTGGCTCACAGGATGGCCCTGCCAGGCTCTGCTGTGGCCTCTGCGGCTCAGCACTGTGCTGGCTCACAGGATGGCCCTGCCAGGCTCTGCTGTGGCCGCTGCGGCTCAGCACTGTGCTGGCTCACAGGATGGCCCTGCCAGGCTCTGCTGTGGCTGCTGCGGCTCAGCACTGTGCTGGCTCACAGGATGGCCCTGCCAGGCTCTGCTGTGGCCGCTGCAGCTCAGCACTGTGCTGGCTCACAGGATGGCCCTGCCAGGCTCTGCTGTGGCCGCTGCGGCTCAGCACTGTGCTGGCTCACAGGATGGCCCTGCCAGGCTCTGCTGTGGCCGCTGCGGCTCAGCACTGTGCTGGCTCCCAGGATGACCCTGCCAGGCTCTGCTGTGGCCGCTGCGGCTCAGCACTGTGCAGAGCTGGCTCACAGGATGGCCCTGCCAGGCTCTGCTGTGGCCGCTGCGGCTCAGCACTGTGCTGGCTCCCAGGATGGCCCTGCCAGGCTCTGCTGTGGCCGCTGCGGCTCAGCACTGTGCTGGCTCACAGGATGGCCCTGCCAGGCTCTGCTGTGGCCGCTGCGGCTCAGCACTGTGCTGGCTCACAGGGTGGCCCTGCCAGGCTCTGCTGTGGCTGCTGCAGCTCAGCACTGTGCTGGCTCACAGGATGGCCCTGCCAGGCTCTGCTGTGGCCTCTGCGGCTCAGCACTGTGCTGGCTCACAGGATGGCCCTGCCAGGCTCTGCTATGGCCTCTGCGGCTCAGCACTGTGCTGGCTCACAGGATGGCCCTGCCAGGCTCTGCTGTGGCCGCTGCGGCTCAGCACTGTGCTGGCTCCCAGGATGGCCCTGCCAGGCTCTGCTGTGGCCGCTGCGGCTCAGCACTGTGCTGGCTCACAGGATGGCACTGTGCAGCTGGCCTGCAGCTGGATCTGCGCAGCTCTCTGGGGGTTTCTCAGCAGGGTGCTGATGGGACCAACGAGCCCTAAATGCAAATATCTCTGTCCCAGTATTCTCCATCTGAACGCTCTGAAGCTTAACTTCTGGGGCAGCCTGAGTGCTGAATGAAAGGCTGTAGCAGGCTTTGGGCTCCAGTAGCCCACAGGGTGTACTGGGGTACATGTAGGTCAGAGTCCTTTCTGCCCCTGCCCCACATGCCAACCTAGGGCATGGGCTGCTCACCATCTGCCCTGCAGCCACAGTGTGTCTGCAGTATGCCCTAAGTGGCACAGGGCAGCATGGAATGTATCCTGCCCATGTCATGGACCTTGTGGTGGAGATAATTTGGGAGGAAGGTTGGAACTGCAGGCACCCCGAAAAGGTTCAGTTTTGAACTCCTCAGTTTCAGAGGGGCAGGGGTCTGCTGGAGAAGGTCCAGCATAGAGCTACAAGGATGATGAGGGGACTGGAGCACTGCCTGATGAGGAGAGGCTGAGGGACCTGGGGCTGCTTAGTCTGGAGAAGAGAAGACTGAGAGGGGATCTAATAAATGTTTGTAACTATCTGAGGGGTGGGGGTCAGGAGAGGGACACAGGCTCTGCACACTTGCTCCCTGGGATGGGACAAGGAGCAATGGATGGAAGCTGCAGCACAGGAGGTTCCATCTCAACACAAGGGGAAACTTCTTTACCTTAAAAGTCCCAGAGCACTGGCACAGGCTCCCCAGAGAGATTGTGGAGACTCCTTCTCTGGAGACTTTCAATGCCTGTTTGGATGTGTTCCTGTGTGACCTGAGCTAGATCGTATGGTCCTGCTCTGGCAGAGGGGATGGACTTGATGATCTCTTTGGGTGCCTTCCAACCCCTAACATCCTGTGAGCCTGTGATCTTTATTCACCTTCTGTAAGCCTGACAAAGCATTTCCCACCCACAAAGAAAAGCAGTTCCCTTCTCTGTCTGCTCCTATGCACTACTCTCCCCACACACCTGGTCGAGAGCAGCCAGGGAGCCAAGGGCTGAGCCTAGCTGCAGCCAGGACAACAACAGAACATTGCCTCCTGTACATCAGCTGTAATCTGGACCCTGACTCTCAGTTCAGCTGCCCCAGCAGTGTGGGAGCTCCCTTTGGAGCAGAGTGAACCTGGGAATGGAAAGCACAAACGCTGCAGTCAGAAATTGCTGCTCACTTGGGTTTGCAAAGCCCTGCTGCTGCCTGCCAGGGTCAGCTGCCTCTCTCACTGCTGCAGGCTTGCATCCCTTAATTCTCTGTCTCAGCCCTGGTGCTTTATTGCTTGGGTTGTGTTCTTTCTGTATCTTTTGGGTCTGCCTCTTCTTTTTTCCTATCCAGGCAATCTACAAAATGGTTTCCTCAGTAATGAAAATGCCAGAAGACGAATCCACTCCTGAGAAGCGAACAGACAAGATCTTCAGACAGATGGACACGAACAATGATGGTAGGGTCTCCACCAGCACTGCTTCCCAGGCTCTAGAAATAGAGGTCCTCTAGCCCAGCATTAATAGAAGCAGATGAGAGTATCTTGGGCAGGGTGGTGGAGGGCAGAAGTGTCCTTGCCAGCACCTTTGATCTACACCTGGCCTCAGTGAGCACCTCCAGTCCATACCAGACTGGGTGAGGAAGTGGGCAAGAGGTGAAGGGGTGGGGGAAAGGCAGTCCCCCAGCATTTCACAGGTTAATGCCCTTCTGCAAAGGCTCCTCTGAAACTCAGGATCTTTGGGTCATTTTCTCTGGTCACAGCATAACCCCGGCAGGAGGTTTCACTCCTGAGCCCTTCACAGGGCTGTGTTTCGGGGCTGGCTGTCACTAATGCAGGCTGGGGATGTGCTTAGGTGCCAGAAAGCCAAAAATCCTCTGGCTCTGTGATACTGCCTGTGCATGTTTGTGGCATGTGTGCCTGTCCCCATGGCCACACACTCCCGCAGTGTTCGCTCCACTGTGCTGTGCGCACATCAGAGGAACACAGCAGCTCCCAAGCCAGATATGGAGCCACCTGACAGCCTGCCCACCACAGCCCCTCCACCTGATCTGGCTCCTTGCCTCAGCCTCAGAAACACAAGGGAGATTGGAGCCATTTCCTCTGCCCTGCCGATGTGTTTCCTCACATCCCAGCCAAAGTGGAGCTTTCCCTGGGAGGTGTCCTGGCAGCGGCAGAGGTGGCAGCTGCCCACGTCCAAATCAGGAGCTGTGTCCCACTGCTGTGCTCAGCAGGAGCAAAGATTTGGTCCTCGCACGGAGCTGTGGAGGGCTGGAAAGATGTGACCTTAGGGCAGAGGAAGGGTTTTATTGAAGGGTATTTGACGGCTGCATTTTGCATCTCCTTCTGCAGTCCCTGGGGCACATTCTTGGCCTTGCTGAAGTCCTCAAGTAGTTTATCTTTGGCTTCATCCAACGGAGCATTTCACCCCCTGGTGGGGGTGGAGGGCCCTAAAACAAGACCATTGAAGTATTCCTGCTCTGCAGAAAGCTGTGGCGCCTGCAGAGGTACAGCAAAGTGGTGGCCACACCACCTGCTGTAGGCACCCTCCATCTGCTCCACTGTGCTGCTGAGATAAATCCCTCCTGCTGCTTAGAAGGTGCCAGCCCCGCAGTGCCAAGCGTGAGGAAGTGCTCCTGCTGGCTGGAAGTGTTTCTGCTGCCCTATCTGGCTGTGGCACACTACAGATAGATTCTGATTGATTTGCTTTGAAGTATTGCAGGGAGAGGGCAAAGCTGATAAATGTCCTGATGGCTCTGAGAATTCTTTTCCAAGCTGATAAAAACTTTGGGGAGTAGTCTGGGAGCTCAAAAGCCAGACGTGAGGACAGAAGCATGCCACAGGGTTTTGGATTTTTGTAACTCTGCAAGGAGTTTGGCTCATCCCTCTCTGTGTGACCTGATTCGGGCGCTGCCTGCCAAGCTCAGTCCTCTCCCCATGCCCACGGCAGACCCAACCCAGCTGCAGGACCCTGCACTTGGTCTTGTTGAACCTCAGGTTCGTGCGGCAGATTAAATATCACTTGGTGTCACCAAGTGACCTTAGAAAAGTGACTGCATTTTGTCCTTCCTGCCTTTCAGGTAAGCTGTCACTGGAAGAGTTCATCAAAGGTGCCAAGAGCGACCCATCCATCGTGCGGTTGCTACAGTGCGACCCCAGCAGCGCCAGCCAGTTCTGACTGCAGCGGACATTGCGCCGAGCTCCCCGGCTGGCCTGCCCCCGGTTGGCCTGCCCCTGGCTGGCCTCCCCCCGGCTGGCCTGCCCCAGGCTTTGCTCGCAAATGGATGCCTTCTCCCCCACCTCCCCACTGCCAGCCCCTCTACGTGTGTCCCCGCTGGACCCAGTGCAGCTCCCCATCAAGAGCTCCCCTCGGCTCCAGGCAGCGCCGCGGCTGCTGGCGTGCCCAGTGCTCGTCAGGTGTTTACATGCAGCCACAGAGGAGTGCGAGGCGCTGGTGGGACACCACTGCAGCTAGGCCCTCAGACAAGGCATGTCCCAGTAGCTCTGCAGAAGGTTTGTAGAATGGTTTGGGTTGGAAGGGGACCTTGGAGATCGTCTGGATGATAGGTAGGACCTTGACCAACGTAGATAATTTATTTTGCTTGAGGAATTCCTGTGTTTAAAAAACAAAAAAACAACAAAACAAAAGTGGACTGAATGAAGTAGGGAGGTCAAAAAAAAAAAAAGGCAAAAAAACAACAAAAAAACCTTCAAAACAAAAAAAAAAAGCAGCTTTCTGGGCATGGTTCCAGATTTCTTTTTGAGGAAAATTGCTTGCACTTATCTAATGGTCTTTTACTTTCTTTTAATATATATATATATATATATATAAAAAAATTATATATATATGGTGAAGTTAAAATTTTAACTATTTAGGTCATCTATTTAAGGCACACAGTAGAATTTTGAGCTTTGTTTCTTCTAGTTGTCTGTGATTTGACCCAAATCTGGGAGATTGGGTTCCCGTGGTATTTTTATGCATTAGCAAGTGGCTGTTGCAGCAGTGCATGATTAGCAGTCTGTGGCTGTTCCACTCCGTTTCACTCCTGAATGCAAACGTTTGTTCCTCTGCTGCCAGTGCTCCAGCACCGCTGCGTTAACCAAGGCCTGGCAGGAGCACCCCCCCCTCCTCCTCGTGTCGTGTTTCTCAGTGGAGTCCAACTTTTCTGGTGGTTCAGTGGCTTCTGAGTGCCCCGAGGTGACGTGGCTGGCACTGCTGTTCTCCACCTGGCTGCACCTCCTCCCCTGCCGTCGGTCTGTTGATAGTCTCGTGCGTTCCAGTGTTATTTAATATCTGCCTAATGCCAAGAGATATTAATTGAAATAAAAGACTACTTTTCTTGTCACTGCCTGTCTTGCCTAACCCACAAGCTCCTGGCACCGTGTACCTGGGAGAAGGACAAGGCAGGCCCCACCTTGGCCGTGAAATGCGCCTGCGTGAGTATGAAGGGTCTGGGGAGTCCCTGCTGTGGCTGGGTAAAGGGCAGCAGTGTTGGTGCTGTGGGATCCTGCTCCATAGAATTGTTTGGGTTGGAAAATGCCTCAAAATCATCCAGTCCAACCATCAACCCAACACCACCCTGGCCACTAAACTAAAGTCCTGTGGACACACAGGTCTGGAAACCTCCAGGCATGGGGACTTCACCACCTCCCTGGGCAGCCTGTGCCAATCTCTGCCACTCTGCACCAAAGACTTTTTTCCTTCTCTCCAGCTTAACCCTCCTCAGCACCATTCCAGGCCATTTCCTCTCCTCCTGTCACCTGAGATATAGGGAGCAGAGCCCAACACCCCCATTATTGCAGCCTCCTCTTAGGGAGCTGCAGAGAACATTGAGCTCTGTCCTCAGCCTCCTCTCCATCACACCAAACCACCCCAGCTCCCTCAGCTGCTCCTCCCCAGCCCTGCTCTCCAGACCCTGCCCCACCTTTGCCTTTCTCTGGACCTGTTCCAGCTACTCTCTCTGTTCTGGAGTAAGGGACCCAAACCAAACCCAGGGTTCAAAGTGTGGCCTCGCCAGTGCTTGGCACTGGCGTGGCCACTGCTCTGCTTCTCTGGGCCACAGCATTCCTGCTCCATGCCAGGCCCTGGCTGAAGGCGGTTCTTTGGTGAGGATAGCAGCAAGGTGGCAGCTCAGGGTGTGCTGGAAGGAGAGCAGCTCAAGGCCATGCAGGGAAAACTGCCAGCCTATGTCTGGGCTGCTGTGACCACAGGTTCCTGGAGGAATGGCATCTCGGCCCTGTCAAGTACCAGGTGTGTGCTGCTGGAACAGCCATTGGCATTGGCAGCCTGGAGAGCAGCTTCCTTGGTGTTGGCAGCCCAGAGAGCAGCTTCCCCAGGTTCATCCATCCTGTGCCTTGTGCAAGGCTCAGTGCCAGCAGAGACGTTCAGCACACAACAGAGTGCTTTTGCCATGCAGTGTCCTGGCAGTGGGGAGATGTCACTGCGTTCAGCAGAGAGATGGGTGCCATGTCCAGAGGAGGGCACTGCTGGGCCAGGTTAGATCTAGAACCCAGGCTCGTTCTGGCACTGAGGAAGAGAACTGTGATCATCTTTCCCTGGAAATCCATATTTGAGCTGCGGAGCCAAGAGGCCTTGAACTGCTGCAAGGGCTGGTGGCTGCAGCCCTGAGAGGTAGGGAGGGCAGTCGGGAGCCTTCCTCCCTTCCTGGGCAGTCAGGAGCCTCTCTTCCCAGGAGGACCCATCCAGAAAAGCTAATTAGAAAACTCCGTGAGTGGTGCTCAGAGTCTGCAGCTCTCTGTGGTGCTGCCCAGCTGGCTGCCAGCAGGTGTGCCAGTGCTGAAGGTGATGCAGATGTTCTTACACTGCTGGCTCCCAGATGGGCAGCACTTGCTGGGATGCATGAGGTTTAGATGTTGATGGCCACCCTGAGCTTTGTCATCTCCTTGAAGAGAGATTGTGGGAAAACATTTCTGCCCTTGTAGCAGGATGGTGCCCTCGAGAGGGCCACAGCACTTGAGTCTGGTTTGTGCCATCTTGGGATGAGGCAGGTGTGTTCTCAGTCAAGCATTGCACAAAGTCCTGCTCTTAGGTACCAAGGCCATGAAAGCTGCTTGGCTCTGGCCCTCACAAGTGCAGCAGCTCTTCTGGCATCCTTTAGCTGCTCTTGGAAGTGAGGCTTTTGGCAGTTTTGCCACCTTCTCCTGGCACCACCCCTCTTCTGGTTCCCAATTAGCCTGTAGTGAGTAACAGGCTGAAGGGACCGCATGACAAAGCCCAAACTCTTCTCCTTTGAACAGGATAAAAAAAGGTCTCCTTGCAAAAGCTCATTTTAGCCTTGTCTTTGTGGAAACAAACTGCAAGAGTCTGAATTCAGTGCTACAAAATCTCTGTTTCTTTGCCTTTCTGGTTTTTGCTGAGCTGTGCCAATGCAGTTTGCTGCCTGCCATGGAACATGGAGACCCTGCAGGCATGGGGCTTGTGTCCTGCTTCATCCCACCCAATTTCTTCTGCCTTTTTCTGCCTCTTCAAACCTCCCAGTCTCAGCTTTGATGGTTTTCAGTTGTCCTTCACTGCTTTCCCAGCTTTAAGGAGTTTCTTCTTTTCAGGACGAGGCAGGTGGGCTGAACCAGGGCTGGCACAGGGCAAAGCACTGCCATCTGGCCTTCAGGAAGCAGTGGGGAGGATTCCCAGGAAAGGTGGGCACACACAAAATGCTGGCTGAGCCAGGGAGGTGCTCTGAAGCCCCACTAGGATGAGCTTCTCAAAGGTGGCTTCTGATATAGGGGAGCCTTTTGATTACAGGCCAGCTCAATACTGGAAAGGCTTCTGCTGCCGCCAGGCAGCTCTCCTGAGAAAATCAGGTCTCCTTCAGAGGCTGAAGTTGTGACTTTGAACATCCTAGCTGTGCTTGAAGAGCTCCTCTGAGGAGCTTCCCTGGCTGGTAATGAGGACAAGGAGGGGAGAACAGTTTCCAGGCTGCTCCTCCAGGATGTGTCATTCAAGAGCTCGTCCAAGTAGAGGTCAAACTGATGGAGAAATCATGGAGAATTCTGTTCCTGGGGCTCCAGGGCTGTCCAGGGACCAGTGTGGTGAGAGGTTCATCACTTGTGAAAGGATGTCCACTTGGAAAGCTTTGACTTGTTAAAGGACTTGCATTGTATGGTTAATGGAAAAGTGGAGTTGAACTTGGTGACAGTAGAGTTTGGCACAAAACCCCTATCAGTGGGTCTGGGTTGTCTTTCCTTAATGAGCTGTGTCATCATTTTCTCACCACAGACATCTCTGGCTAATTGCTACCTAAATTTGGGCTTTGCTGTGTGAGCTGCAGGTCCTGAGAAGCTCATTCAGAATCCTGCTGTTGCCTTTCAGACTGAATCAGGACCTGTGGCTGCAGCGGGGGTGCAGAGGGGCTTGGATTTGGCCGTCAGGTTTCCATTGCCTTTGGTTTAGTTAAGGCCCCTTGCAACATATTTTTAGCATTAGCCTCTGAGTAATAAACTCCTGCAAAGAACAAGCTGAGCCTTTCTGCAGCCACCAGGCAGATGGTCTCCGTGGATAGGCCCCGATGCAGGGCACCCTCTATTAATACTTAAAGGGTAGGAACAGTCAGTGGCTTTCGTGGCCCCGTGGGCAGGCTGGCATTTGGAGCTGCCCGAGCTGTGAAGGCAGATCTGTAGCTGATGAGCCAAGTAATGGCTGTTATGATCTCTTCTGGGAGGAGAAACTTTCACTGAAATGAAGGAAGAGGAGGTGAGAAGGAGAGCTGAGCCATCCCTGTGTGGAAGCCTTGGACATGTGCCTGTGCTGCTGGGAGCAGTGTGCCTGCAGCAGACCCTACCTGTTGGTCCTCCCTCATGGTCACTGTGGCTAAAGGGCAGCCAGTGCAGCCCCCAATGGTCACCTGAATCCCAGGCTGGTGGCCAGGCCATGTAAGTCCTAAAGCACTGGGAGGCAAGAAGCTGCATGGTGTCTTCAGAGACACAAGATGAAGGCCGCAACCAGAAGCTGAGCAGGTCGTTTGCCAGGACCACTGCAGGCTGGCCCTTCCCAGATGAAATCCTAACTGCCTGGGCTGGCACTAGCAGGAATCATGTCTCACCTGAAGCTGACAAGCAAGGAACCCTCCTTGCTTCTCTCTGCATGCTTTCCCACACCTGGGTTTGGTGCTGCCAAAAACAGGGTCTGGTAAACATGAAGAGGAACTTCTTTAATGTGAGGGTGTTGGAGCCCTGCAGCAGGCTGCCCAGAGAGGTGGTAGAGTCTCCAACTCTGGAGGCATTCCAGACCCACCTGGGTGTAATCCTGTGTGACCTTCTGTAAATGACCTTCTCCTGACAGGGGGCTGGAACTGGGCCATCTACAGAGGTGTCTTCCAACCCCCAGTGCTCTCTGAGCACCAAGTCTGCATGCAGTTCTGGAGCCCCCATTACAAGAGGGATGTGGAGATGCTGGAGTGTGTCCAGAGAAGGGCCACGAGGATGCTCAGAGGGCTGCAGCAGCTCTGCTGTGAGCACAGACTGAAGGAGTTGGGGCTGTGCAGTCTGCAGAAGAGGAGGCTCCCAGGTGACCTTCTTGTGGCCTTCCAGGATCTGAAGTGGGCTCCAAAAAAGCTGGGGAGGGACTTTTTAGGCTGTCAGGGAGTGACAGGACTGGGGGAAATGGAGCAGAGCTGGAGGTGGGGAGACTGAGAGTGGATGTGAGGAGGAAGTTGTTGAGCATGAGAGTGGTGAGAGGCTGGAATGGGTTGCCATGGGAGGTGGCTGAGTCCCCACTGCTGGAGGTGTTTAAGGCCAGGCTGGATGAGGCTGTGTGCAGCCTGCTCTAGGGTGAGGTGTCCCTGGGCATGGCAGTGGAGTTTGAACTGGCTGCTCCTTGTGGTGCCTTCCAACCTGACTGATTGATTCTATGATTTAGATTCTAAATCTGAGCAGTCCTTTTGGTAGCTTCTGGTGCAGCTGATGCTGGAAAATGTTTTTGAAAGCCAGGGAAGAAGGCAAAAGAGACTTTGGCTTTTGCCCTCCAGCCTGAGGCTGTCCCATGGTGGTGCTTGTGAACAGACAAGCTGGTCACCTTGCCCACACCTCCACGCATCTCTTGTGCCTGCTGCATGGAGCCTGGGGATGCTCTCCAGTCAGCAGAGGCCAGGGTCACCTCAGTTGCCATGGCAACACCCAAAAGCAGCCAGGAGTTTGGCGATTCTTTTTCACTCAAAGCAAAGCAGCTGCCTGCAGAAAAGCCTCTCCTGCTGCCTTGGCTGACTTGCAGCCCACTGTGCCCACCTGCTCTGCACAGGTCACAATATCCAGCCTGGGCCAAAAAGCCTCTGCCAAGCAGCAGGTGTGTGACCATGCGTGGGATGGTTTGGTGAGGTGGCAGGAGAGGGCACCAGGGCCCTCTGCTTCTCTGCTGCACTGCAGCAACCTTCTGGCAGAGCTGTTGCTGGGGCAGCTGAGCCTTGCATTGCCCTGCAGCTAGGTAGGGTTGGCATCATCTAGAGCACAGGGCAGGGCATGAGGGGCGCTCTGGAAGACAATGCTAATGAATTTCCACCTGCTGGTACTGGTTCTCAAAGCTGATTTTAGACCACTCCTCCAGTATCTGGTGAGGTTTCTGCTGCCTTTGCAGTGCCACAAACATTCCTGTAGTTAGTTCTGTGTCAGCTGCCTCTGTGAGCTGCTTCTGCCCAGCCACAAGCTTCAGTGCTTTCATCTGGGTGGTTTGTCACCTTCCTCTTCAGGCCTCGGCCAGCATCGATTGAGGGTGATTCCCCCTCAGCCCACACATGCATGATCTGCCTGTGCCACAAACCTCTGCAAGCCTCCTTGCAGCAGAGGACAGACTGAAGTCTGGAGAAGAGGAGGCTCCCAGGTGACCTTCTTGTGGCCTTCCAGGATCTGAAGAGGCCTACAAAAAAGCTGGGGAGGGACTTTTTAGGCTATCAGGGAGTGACAGGACTGGGGGGAATGGAGCAGAGCTGGAGGTAGGGAGATTGAGAGTGGAGGTGAGGAGGAAGTTGTTGAGCATGAGAGTGGTGAGAGGCTGGAATGGGTTGCCCAGGGAGGTGGTTGAGGCCCCATGGCTGGAGGTGTTTAAGGCCAGGCTGGATGAGGCTGTGATCATCCTGCTCTAGGGTAGGGTGTCCCTGCCCATGGCAGGGGGTTGGAACTGTCTGATCCTTGTGGTGCCTTCCAACCCTGACTGATTCTATGAGTCTATGAGCTGCCAGGGCTGTGGGTGGCACAGGAGGCTGCAGCTCCTGCACCTGACTGCTGCTGAGTCCTGTCAGCCAGGCTCATGCCCATGACAGCTGCTCTGCAGATGGGGCACAGGGTCCTGTACTGGCCGCTAAGGAACCCTTGCTCCACAGCCTGCCCTCACCACTCAGCACCTGAAGACACTGCAGGGACTTTGTGGGGGACAGCAAACCTCTGGGCTTGGTGGCACTGGGCAGAAGGGTGCCTGCAGCTGCTGGGAACCTATGGCGGGGGATGCAGCCGGGGCAGGGCACACCGGGGCTGGCTGCTCAGACCTCTCTTCCCCCCCGGTCTCCCTCCAACTCAGACACCAAAGGAGTTGTCCTGGCAAGCTCTGGTCCCGTCTTGCTTTCCTGGATGCAGGTCAGTTTATTTGCTGATAGTGAAGACATCTCCTCCCTGCCCCCAGGATGAAGTGCACAGGCAGTAACCAGAATCCCGGGGAGGTCCCAGAGTGGAAGGGCTCAAACTGCTGAGAAGCAACTGGCAGCAGCCGCCAGCTGCCAGCTTTGGGATGCAGCAGGGAGCAGTGAGGCTGCAGCATGGGCTGCTGCTGCCATCTAGCCATGCCGGGCCCTGGGCACAGCCCTCGCCCCCGTGCCCTGCTCGGTGTGCTGTCCGTGCAGTCACTGGGGTACTGCCTCCTTCCTCTTGCCACCCAGCGAGGAGCAGGTACCTCCTAAGGCCTCCTTGTGGAGCTCTCCTTGCTGCAGCTGCTGACAAAGCTGCTGCATTAGGTGGGGCCAGGCCAGGCAGCGGCTCGGAGGCTGCAGCAGGGTGGGACATGGTGGCTGCTCTCTGTGGCCATGGGCCCATGCTTGCTGGGTTGCATCCTTCCACTCAGACTCTCCTGTCCTGGAGGCAGACACTCTGCATGCTCTGGTGCTGCTGTGCACATTGATCCTGGCACAGCTGCCAGTGCTCTGTCTGGTGCCCTAACCCTGGGGCTGGCAGCAGCTCTCTGCTCAGGGAGCCCTTTGGAGCTGTTGCCTGAGCCAGGAGGAGTAGCCTCAGCCTGCTGGGCAGCACACACAGCTGGGGGCACAGGCAAACTGCTTCAGCAAGAGAAGATGTTGCCTTACGAGGGGCAGAGCTCTCCAGTGAGGAACCTTCTTCAGCTCGTGGACCAGGCTGTGGTTCTTTCCTTTTCTCCAGCAGCCACCCTGGGGCTTTAGTGCAGCAGCCACTGCCAGGTCTTCCCTCCCCCACCTAATGTTCTTTGGAGGCAACAGCTTTTCAAAGGCAGTTGTCCAGTTCAGCTGCATTTCAGCACTGGAGCACAGGCACCTGACCCAGCAGACCCCCACCAATGGGAAGGCAGCCAAGGAGGTGGCATTGCCAAAGCCACTGGGGAGCAGGGTGGGGACAGTTACAATAGCAGTGGAATGGACTTCAGGAGGTCTCTAGGCCAAGTTCCTGCTCCAAGCAGCATCAGCTGCAAGATCATGGTTGCCAAAACTTTGGCCCATAAGGTCTTGAAAACCTCCAGAGATGGAGCCTGGCCAGCAGCCTGCTCCTCTGCACCCAGCCTAAGCACCTGGTGCCCGCTTGTGTCCACTGGCACTTAATATCAGCCCCCACCCTGGCCAGGCTGCTCTATGGAAGGCAGCACAGCTCAGCTCCCTGGGCTACCCCAGGGCCCTGGCAACCTTCAATTACCCACAGCAGTCACACAACAGAATGAAAAGTGCTGCTGGAAGAGTGCAGCCTGAGGCTGGGCTCCAAGCAGCAGGGTGGCAGCTGCTGGGACACGTGAGGTACTGCCCCAAGCAAGAGATTTTGAAAGTCACCAAGTCTGATGCTTTCTGTGTCCAAACTCCCTCAGACCCTCTGTGTCAGTGGACAGCTGGGGCAGGAGCTGAGCCTGCCTGGGGGGTTTTGAGGTCTGCAATCCTCTATCACTTTGTTCCCACTTTTTCATTGTCCTTCCTTCTCTGCACTTGTGCTGACCACAGCTGGCTCAGGCTGCAGGCTGGTACCAGATCAGCCTGGATGTGTCCCTGGGCAGCCTGCTCTGCCTGGAGCTGTCCCTGCTGACTGGGGAGGGTGTGTGTGCATGTGTGTGTGTGAACAGATTGTGCCAGGGGAGTTCTAGGCTGGCTGTTAGGAGGAAGTTGTTGGCAGAGAGAGTGATTGGCATTGGAATGGGCTGCCCAGGGAGGTGGTGGAGTCCCCATGCCTGGAGGTGTTGAAGCAAAGCCTGGCTGGGGCACTTAGTGCCATGGTCTGGTTGCTTGGCTAGGGCTGGGTGCTAGGTTGGGCTGGATGAGCTTGGAGGTCTCTTCCAGCCTGGCTGATTCTATGATTCTATGATTCTAAGATGCTCTTGGAGGGTCCCTTCCTGCCCAGTGCACGCTGCATGGTATTCACCTGGAAGCTTCCCCTGCCTCCCCGCCTGTCAGACAGGGGATGTTGATGCTTTCCTTGGAGCTGAGCTCCACCTTGTGGTTCCTGCTCGGCTCATTTGGGGCCCTGGCTTCGGTCAGAGGAGCAACCTGGTTTCACCTGGAGTTCTCAGGCAAAAGCACCCACTGCTGGAGGGCACCTACAGAGCACAAGCAGAGCAGACCGGCAGCACCCACCTAAGGATCTGGGGCACCCAGCCTGGCAGGTGAAGGAGGACTTCCCTGCCCCATCCCAACCCAGCAGCCACAGCCACTTGAACTTCTGCTTTGCTTTTCACTTTGGTTAGATGTTTCACTGGCTTGGTGTGAGTCTGGATGCAAAAAAGCAGCCCAGTTGGTGAAATGCTGCTGCTGGGCGTAGCTGGCAGCAAGTAGCTGGAGCTTTTAAGCAGGTGGAGCATCTGCTGGCAGTACTTCTCTGAAATGTTTCTGCCCTGGCTTCTTTCCTTGCTCAGCTTTGCTGCTTCTTGACCACTTCCTGGCCTGGAACATGGCAGCAGGAGCTGTAGCACAAGGGCAGGGTGAGACCATTGGCCCCTTGCAGAGCACTCTGACAACACGAAGGCAGTTCTGTTTTGTGGGGTGAGCTGGGGCCAGCTCCCTGGAATAAGGGAGGGCTGGTTTCAATGTGGCAATGTTTTTAGCTGAAGATCAATAGGCTCAGGGGAACTGCTGCTGCAGTGGATGTGCCAAGGAACACAGGCAAGTGAGTGTCTAGCATGAGTTAGCCTGCAGCAGTGTTCACAGGCCTGCAGCACACTCCTGAGGGACCTCCCTTCCTTTGCCAGTGCTCAAACACTTGCCTGTAACAAAATGGAGATTCAAAGGGCCACTGTTGGTCATGCCCAAAATTCCACCTTCTTACCCTGCAAAGGGCACTGTCTTGGTGGCTGCAGCCCTCTGACTGTTCAACATCAGCTCCCCAAAAGCAGTACTACTGTGGTTTAGCTGCTCTGAACACCTCCCATACACAGAGGACTATGAGCCCAGCTGGACAGCAAGCACTTGCTGAAACACAAGTGGCAGGCCCACACCTGTCCAGGCATTCTCAGGACAGCCCAGAGCAGTGTTCTAAATAGCTGGAAGTGAGCTGGAGCCCTTAATAACGTGGCCATTGAAAGCAAACCCCAGGCAGAGGTAGCAACTGTCCTCAGAGCTGCAGGTGCTGCATGCCCAACCCAGCAACACTGCCCTACAGCAACTCACTTCTGGTACTGCCCAGGGCTTGTTGCAAGAGAAACCAGACAATAATAATTACTATTGCTATGACTGTTGATGATGCTGCACTTTTTGAGAGTCAAAACCCCTGCTCATCTAAGCTCTTCCTGCAGTACCTGTGGACAACAACCAAAGGGTTGGCCTGAAGCTGGAAAGCAAGCTCCCAGGTCAGTGTTGCTGTGGCCTGGTGTTGTGTTCAGCCATGAGAGAGCAGGTACAGCACATGTCAGAGAACTGTCTGGGTTGGAAAGGATCTTTGAAGCTCATCCAGTCCAACCTCCCCGTAGTCAGCAGGGACATTCCCAACTAGAGCAGGCTGCTCAGTGCCCCGAGCAACCTGACCTGGGCTGTTTCCAGGGACAGGGCAACTCCCAGCTCTGGGCACCCTGGGCCAGTGTTTCAGCCACCATCACTGTGAAAACATTCCTTCTCCTCTCTCATCTTAACTCCACCCTAGTCCAAACCATCCTCCCTTGTTTTTGAAGAAGCCTCGTTGCAACCAGTGGAGCTGCAGGGTCTCTGCTCCTGCTGCTCCTTGGTCTGGTTTGGGGGTGCAAGGGGGCTGCACACATGGCTCTTGCAGGGGCTTCGGGCACTGACTGGCTGCCTGCCAGTCCTATGCTGCAGCCTGCAAGCTAAATGCTCCTGCAGCAAGCCAGGAGCAGGCTGCCCCCCACATACTGCCACAGCAGCTCCCCACCCTCTGCCTGTCCCTGCCTGCTCACAGTTCAATGTTCTCCTTCACACAGTCCTACCTTTGCCTTTCCCATCTGATGCAGTCCCAGAAGACCTCTGCTTCACCACCTTTGACCAGCGTGTGAAACTCTCTCTGCAGCAAAGCACAGCAGCTGGCCTCCAGTGCAGGCCAGGTACAGCCACAGGGGCCCTCCTGGAAGCCTCAGAGTGGGGTGAAGAGAAACTGTGCCCTTAGCTTAGTATTGGCCTTAGACATCCCTCTCTTTTCCCAAAACTGATCCCAAGATAAGTGGTGTTAGAGGAAGAGGAGTGACCAAGAGGCAAGTGAGGAGCAGGAATGTCAGTCTCTGCACAGATGTGGGCACAGCAAGGCAGAGCCTAACCATGCTGCATGGTGCTGTAAGAAGTGACCTGGGCTGCTCTTGGCTCCCACTTCAGCACATGCTGAGCTCAGCAGGAGCCATGCAGCTCCTCCCTCTACCACACAAGCTCGGTCCAGGAAGGAACAACCAAGAGCTGCAATTAGAACCACTGGATTTGACCAACAAACGTGGCAAAGCAGAGCAAAAGCTTCTGTGGCCCAAGCCTCAGGGAAGAGGCCAGACTAAAGCACGGGTTCACTGCAGACCTTGCTCCATCTGTGCTGTCCTACACAGTGCTCCAGCTTGCACCAGGAAACTATTTTCCCTAGCTTGGATGGGAGTGAATCCCTGCAAACACCTGACCAGCTCCTGCCACCTTGGATGTTTTAAGAGGGGCAATGGATCACTATGGAAGCCAAGAACAGGGTAGCTGTTAGCTGTCCCAAAGCCCAGAACAACTGCTCAGCTGGATCCAGTTTAAAATGAGAAACTTGTCTTGCTTAAACACCACCCCTCCTGCAAAGGTTTTGCTCCTGCAAGCACTAAAGCACTAAGTCAGCTAGCAAAGCCCACTGGTTTTGGTGTTTGGGGGTTCTCTTTATTGGCTTTCATACAGATGATGTCCAAGAGGAGTAACAGCTCCTGCAGCCCTGGGTCCTCTCCACGGACACAGCTTACAGAGCACAACTTGAGGTTATGACACCTGCCATGGAAGGTGAAAAAACTCAGGTCAGCTACAACTCTTTGAGGGAGAAGTTAAATTGCTTATTAGCACACTGCCAGCCCTAGTCTCCAGCAGACAGAACACCCTGTCAGCCCTCCTCCCACCCCAAGGCAAAACCCCAACTCCCTCATGCAGGAGAACAAAGGCAGGTGCTAGCTCAAGCACAAGCCTGAAGCTGGGAGTGAAGCAAAGGAAGAATAAATTAGAACAAATCCTTTGGGACGCTTCAGCAGAATCAGGGATGAGGCAGCAGCACTTCTGTTTGCCCTGCACTAGTCCCTAGGTGAGGAGTGGCCTCAGCTGAAAGCACAGAAGGGAGGCAGGTTCCTTCAGCTCCACTTCTCACCCTGCTGGAGTTGCTGCTCCCACCAGCACCACTGTCTTTTGCATCACAGAATCCACAGTGGTAGGGATGGAAGAGACCTCTGCCACCCCTAAAAAAGTTTCTCACTCACGGATGGAATTTCTGATGTTCAAGTTTATGCCCGCTACCCCTTGTCCTGCCACTGGGCAGCACTGACAAGAGTCTGGCCCCATCTCCTGACATCCAGCCCTTAGATACTTGTAGGCACTGCTGAGATCTCCTCAGCCTGCTGCTGAGGGATGAGCTTGCAAGTGCTAACACTTGCTCTGGCTTTACACACCTCTCTGGCAGGTGAAGGTTTTCCTCTCTACACACCAGGCATTTGCCGTGGGATGCCTACAGCCCAGGACCTTCTAACAATTGGAAAAGATCCAGACCCGGGCCCAGTTAGTCTGGCAGAGATGTTGCAGTTTTAGTGCAACAAGTGGCAGTAACCCAGCACGGGGCAAAGAAGCCACTGGCTGCTCCCATCAGAGCTCAGTCTTCACCAGCAACATCCCCTACTGAGAGTCCCCTACTAGAGTTAGCAGCCAGCAAGCACTGTCACGGCCTTCAGCAAGAGCTTCTAGTCCCACTGCATGTACAAAGGATGCTGAGTGCCAGCTCTTACCCAGCAACAAGGCTGAGAGCAGTCATCACCTACAGCTTCAGCTTCTTAGCTCTCCCCCATGACATATCTGAATCCTCAGACAGAGCAAGCAGCTTGCCAGTGGCAGCCATGGGGATGTCTGAACAGCCACCACTAGGCCTGGCCACAGCAGGGGCAGACTGCCAGGAGCCAGGCCAGCACCACACTCGACTTGGGGCACACAGCAATGCTGACAAAGCTGAGTAAACACACATACCCCCCCAGCACCCAGCTGCTACAGACTCCAGCTTTTCCTAACCCCATCGAGACAACTGAGCTGCCCTACCCACCAAGATGCTCCTTCCCTCCAGCACAGGGAGGAGAGGAGATGGCAACTGTGTAATTCATTGGTTAGTAAGCTGTGGGCTCACAGCACCTGGGCTGCCTTTTACAAGTGCTGCAAGAGCTGCCCACAACAGGTCCCTTCTCTACAGATGAAGCAAACACAGGACCAGTTACTTCAATATACTTTATTTTAAAACAGGGGAGGTCACAATACACTAAGCTCAGCCCAGTCTGTCATACACAAGCTACAAATACTTGTTTGACAGTTGAGGATCAGTCTTTAGTGGCGTAGATGAAAAGTGAATAAAAATCCATATAAAACAATATTCAAATAGTTTCCATAGGAACACAGATAATTGTGACCCATCTCCTAGTCGTTTTTTGTTGCATTTATGCCAAACCTAAGCTTTAAAACCAAACCACTTTTAAAATTTTAGCACGAGTTAAGTTAATGGTCCCCCAAATGCCCTAAATCCAACGACTGACCTTGCAGTTAATTACTCATTATTACCTATACATTAATACTAGCTGAAGCACAAGTTGCTGGATATTCAATTCCGCTTTCCCAGGCACAAGAGAGTGGCAGACTAGCAACATCCTGCTCCTCCACTTCAGCTAGGAACCCTTGCTCCTTGATCTGCTGCATTAGTTGCCTAGAAAAGAAAAGGAAAGAGCAGCTGTTAAAGGAGTTCTTTCACTTCGGTGCCAGGACACAGCTGGGCAAGGCAGCTTTTCTTGCCAGATAGCTTGAAATCAGCTCTTCACTCACCACCTGCAATTCAGAGAATACCAACAGAGAAAAGAAACACAACTAGCAAACAAACTCAAAACCAAACCAAACCCAAGAAGCCTGTGCAGGTTATTTTATGGCTGCTAAGGCTCCAGGGCCAGTACCAACACCAAGCTTGTTGCTAGGTAGGATCTAGAGCTGCAAAGCTGCACCCACACACCTGTAGCTACATCTGTACGCCACATGCCACAAAATTCATGGCTCAGGCATTAGTTCAGAACTTCAGACTCCTGCCACTGACTGTCCCTTACCCCACCCCACCGCCATCAAGTTCCTGGGGACCCTGACTCAAGTCAAAGCACAGATGACAGACTGGAAATCATAGAATCAACCAGGTTGGAAGAGACCTCCAAGATCTGACCAACCCACCCAACTCCCTCCATACTGAGGCAGGAGCTGTACTGTACTGAAAGACAAACTCAGCACAACTTCAGCTGAGTATTTTGGGCTCTGTTACCTTATACTATACACAAAACAAGAAGTTTTGCTACTACACAGCTCCCCAAGCACCACTGATGCCTACAGTCACCCTGCCCCTTCACAGCCATCTACCCACAGGTTTATTTGTGCACCTCTCTATGTGACTGCACTTCAAAAACCCTTTGCCTGCTTTACAAAGACCGGCACACCACCACTTGGCTGCTTCCCCAGATGCAAGACAGGCAGGCAGCCCTGCAGCTGGCAGAGGGCTGCAGCTGGCTGATAGCTTTGCATAAAGCTCACCACACCTCAGACCCAAGTATCACAGTGCTACAGTGAAAAGCTACTTTCAGTTCAATTAGACAGTTCAAAAGTTAACGTTCAGTTCAAAAGCTAACTTTCAGATCAATTAAGACACCAGTTTGGAGTCTTGTGGGAAATCCAAAAGCTTCATTTGGTGTGAGGAATGCTTTAGTTGATGGAGGTCTCACTAAAGATAAACCAAGCCTTACTTATAGATGCAGGGCGAGGAAGCTTTCTCTCTTATAGCAGGAGTTGCCCCTTCAGTACACCTGAGAACAACCCCCAGGCAAAGTGAAGGCTGCTTTAGGAGATCCCTGCTGCCCAAAGGTGCTCTGCTACTTCAGCAGGCAGACTGCCTCTTGCACTCCCCAGTTTTGGAGCAGATGCAATCTGTTAGCCTTGCAAAGAAGAGCACCCAGGGTACTCTGCACCAGGGTTTAAGGTGCAGTTTCACAGCACCCTCCAACTTTAGAGGCAGTTCTGTTTCTTTTCTTGCCTGTTTAGAAACTTCCTTGGAGCTCTGGCACTCTGCAGTGAGCCAGAGCTTGACCTAAACCAAGGAAGAGCTCTCCTAATAAACAGATTGTATTGCAAAGCAGTCCTGCTGAGTGTTCCTGGCTCCTGTGGTCAGGATACAGCAAGCCCTCCGTTCAGAAGGCAGTATGATGGTAGAACTGGGACCGACTGGTCTAGTCACTGGTTGCAGAAGCTAAATGTGAAGCACCTGCAATGATTCTGTATACTGTGCAAGACTGAGGAAGCCCAAGCTAAGTGGCAAGACTCCTAACATTAGCCCCTCTGAAAGCACCTCTCCTGCAAGAGCCCATGAGAGAAGAGAGTAGTAACTGGTAGGCTTAGGATTGTCCTAGCAAAAGCCTTCTCCACACGGAGGTTTTCCAAGGGCAACAGTGCCTGCCATGGCTGAGGTCCTGCTGGAGGGGCAGCCAGCAGACACCTGCACCAAAAGCACTGCTGGACCAAAGCAGCCACTCACCAGGCTGGCCTGGACATCACGTAGTGTATTGCTGGCCTCTGGAAGCCGTTGAAGGTGGAAGCTGCTGCCACGGTGTAGGCGCCCATGTTCTCGAAGAGCATCCAGTCGCCAACCTGCAGCTCGGGCATGGCGCAGCGCTCCACGATGCGGTCCAGGCCGTCGCACGTCGGGCCCCAGATGCTGCACGAGTAGCAGCTCTCATCTGGCTTGGGCCGCTAAGGGAGAGAGTTGAGGGCAATGAGACCATCGGGGCAGAGGTTTCAGAAGCAGCATCCTGATCAGTGCGACATTCCACCTCCCTGCAAGGAGCAAGAGCTGCGTGCGCATCCTTCTGCGCCCTGGCTTTGAACTCATCCTACTGCAGGCTTCACAGGGCAAATGCCAAGTTCTGGCAACAGGAAGGCAGCAGCGAACCGAGGGGACTGCTGTGGCAGGGAATCTTCCACATCCATGACATGTGACAAGCCCATGACCCTTCTGAAGGGGCATACCTTCTGCAGAACTGGCTTCACGTGCGCATGGTCGTACAAGATGCAGTTGAACGAGCCATAGACTCCATCGTTCACGTAGTACATGAGGGTTCTGTCATTTGCCTCATCTTCATCTGCAAGAATTTGAGACAGCAGTAAGAGAATGCTTGGAGAGAAACACCAGAGCTGGCTAGAAACAAGGCTAGCTCTGGATTTACCCACCATCAGAACCTGTTTGCTCCTTCAGCACCAGTTTCTTGGCAATGATGTTGACTGCCAGCGTGAAGGCTGAGGCAACGTAGTACCGGCCTGGCTCTGCAATAATCCTCACTCCAGAATCCACAGGGAAGTATTTATCCAGGGCTGGGTTGATGACACTTGTGATCTAGAGAGGAAGGAGAGGGCAATATCATTGCTTTAGTGTTTTATGTCATACTGCAGCAGTACTGACATTCTGTAACAGCACCTGAGGGAGTTCAACCCATACCGTGACACAAACCAGCCAGGCGACAGGGACTGTGCACATGTTCAGCCTGAAGAAGACTCCAGGGGGACCTTAGAGCTGCCTTCCAATAGCTGAAGGGATGCTGCAGGAAGGCTGAAGAGGGACTTTTCATGAGGGTATCAAGGGGGAACGGTTTGAAACTGAGGCAGAGCAGGATTAGGCTGAAGCTGAGGAATAAGTTCTTCAGTACCAGGGTGGTGAGACTCTGGAGTAGACTGCTCAGGGAGGCTGTGGATGCCTCCTCCCTGGGTTGTTCAAGGCCAGGATAGATGAGACCTTGAGCAGCAGTGTCTAAGAGGTGCCCCTGCCCATGGCAAGAGGTTGGAGCAGCTGAGATCCGAAGTCCCTTCCAACCTGAGCCACTCTGTGCTACTGTGAACCCTGCACATTGTCTTTGCTTTACTGTCCTAGTCCAAGCTCTGCCTGGGAGCAAGCCTGCACGCAGCACCAAAGCAGATATCATCTTGAGCTTAAAAATAATTGACCAGTCAGCTCATGCTGGAGTATACAAGGAAGCCTGTCCCAGACTCATTAAGAAAGCACTGATGCCTTCCAAGTTCCCACACTTCAACTTCCAAGTCCAGTGCACCTGTCCTACCGACCATGGCCATACCCCAAACTTGCTGCTCCCTCAGGAAGGCATCCCACAAGCCTCAAGAACACAGAACGCTCTGCCACCAGCTCTCAAATCCAGCTGCCTTCACCAACACTGATGTCTCAGGCTCTGAAGCGGCCTCCAACTGCAGCAAGACTCCAGCACATCAGAGCCCAACAACATCATTTGCTGGTGGTGCTCCATGGTATGAAGACTGTCCCAAGCCAGTCTGCATTCAGAGGCTTTCCAAGTCAGGGAACACTGGCCCCCACTATCAGCAGAAAACTCCCTTTGTGTAACTGATCTGCTGTCTTCCCTGTGTAAATGTGACATCATTTAATGCAGCTTTAGCCTGGCAGGAGCTCTGACAATGCTGCAGGAATATCCAGCAGCTAATAATCAGTTCTCAGACTGAATTCAGAGAAAAGAGGGGAATCAGTTTCTGACAAAGCAGACAGGTTCTTCCAAGCCTATCTGCGTGTCAGCACAAAAGGAAGACTCTGTTTACCCCAGATAATACTCAGAACGTCTGCACAAATGGAGAAGCTTTTAGCAAAGCTGTACCTCTTCAAATTTAAGCTTCACATCTTCAGAACCAGGGAAGCCACCACCAATATCAAGCAGATGCATATTGAAGCCCAGTTCAGCCTAAAATGGAATGAAGAGCAACGCTATTAAAAAAGTAATTCTCAGTTGATCCATTTAGCTTTAAAGGCCATGTGAAGTCATTTCACTAATGCTCAGAACAGAGCTAACTTGTGTTCAAGCAGAGTCACTGGAGTTTGAGCTGCCAATTCCAGCACATCCACAGGGGAATTTTGCAGAACTGGCCAAGCCAACCCACATGACCTCAGATGCTGTAGCAACATGGCATCAGCCCTTCAGCTAGCTTGTAACCCTCTCATGGCTCTACATCTGACACAAGTTTGCCACAACACTTGAGCAGCAGTTCCAGAAGCCAAATCAGACTTACTCCCATATCAAACACACAGCGGGCATCAGAGATAGCTTGAACAAAAGTCTCCGGGTCTGTGCATCCACTGCCAACATGGAAACTGCAAAGAGACACAGAATCACTGGTCAGGCCACACCCTGAGTACTGTGTCCAGTTCTGGGCCCCTCAATTCAAGAGAGATGTTGAGATATTGAAACATGTCCAGAGAAGAGCAACAAGGTTGGTGAGAGGCCTGGAAAACAAACCCTGTGAGGAGAGGCTGAGGAAGCTGGGGGTGTTTAGGCTGGAGAAGAGGAGGCTCAGGGGTGACCTTTTCTCCCAAGCAACCTGCAAATGAACAAGGGGACAAGGGGACACAGCCTCAAGCTGTGCCAGAGAGAGTGATTGGCATTGGAATGGGCTGCCCAGGGAGGTGGTGGAGTCTCCATCCCTGGAGGTGTTCAAGCAAAGCCTGGATGAGGCACTTAGTGCCAAGGCCTAGTTGACTGGATAGGGCTGGGTGCTAGGTTGGACTGGATGCGCTTGGAGGTCTCTTCCAACCTGGTTGACTCTATGACCAGTGCCCTGTGCTTGTAGAGAACTGAAGCCGCCACGAAAGGCATCTTCAGGTGGACTACTGAAAGAAACCGTGCTTGGCTACCAACTCACCTAACCCCAACGATGGCAAGATCGAGCTCCTTGGCACGCTCCAGAAGCAGCCTGCTGGCCTTCAGCGTGGCTCCGAATTTCACACTCAGGCGGCAAACCGCTTTGGAGTCATCCGTGGTGATGCGCAGGACCAGCCTGGAGATGGGAAACAGAAGTGCCTCAGTTCCAGCACAGCAGACATCACTAGCAGGCAGCTACAAGCCTAAAATGAGACTCAGCGTAAGCAAACAAGCTTCCTGCCTGTCCCTAAGGTGCTAGCAGAACAGACAATTCATGTTCGCAGAATGCTTTGGGTTGGAAGGGACCTCAAAGTTCACCCAGTTCAAATCCCCTGCCATGGGTAGGGACACCTCCCACTAGACCAGGCAGCTCAAGGCCCCATCCAACCTGCCTCACCACCCTCACTGTAAGGAATTTCTCCCCAATATTAGAACCACAGAATCAGTCAGGGTTGGAAGGGACCACAAGGATCATTTAGTTCCCACCCCAATGGGCAGGGACACCTCACGCTAGAGCAGGCTGTTTATAGCCTCATCCAGCCTGGATTTCACTAACAGCGGGCTAATGTTCTTGTAGTTCTGCAGCCCATCTCAGGTAACAGAAGATGTTCCCATCAGTGGCAAGCCCAAGGGGGAATGACAGAACAACTGGCATAACTTACTTGGCTTTTGGGTGGGCCCTTGCAACTTTCATTAGCTCTACTTCGCTATCAAAGGTCATCATCTGCACACCACTGCTGGCAGCGTGTTTGATTTGAGAGACTTGTTTGCAGGGATTTGCATAGATGATTCGCTCTGGAGGCACCCCAGTGCTCTGCACCAGCTGGATTTCTGTCTGTAGGGACAGCAGATTGCACTGGTGAGGGACTGATGGATGGGTGGGCAAACTCACCAGCCCAGCAGAACTGACAGCTCTTGGTTCGCTGCATGCAAACACCTGATGCAGAGCTCAGCCTCTGCACTAAGGCCCCAGGCCAGAGCACAGAAGACCTTACCTTGCTGGCACAGTCAAAGCCTGCTCCAAGAACAGCCAGGGTCTTCACCACAGCTCTGCTGTCGTTGCACTTCACAGCATAAAAGGGTGTCACCCGAGGAAGGGCCTTGTGCCACCGCACGTGCTTCTTCACGATGTCCCCGAGGTCAGCAACGTAGAAGGCATCTTTGTCATCCTAGAGCAAATGCACAGCTCACAGCTACCTGCAGTGGCCAGCAGGATGAGCTCAGAAGCCAGCATTGAGGAGAAGACTGCCTGGCAGAAGGTCTGCAGAGACAACGTGTTCCACCCTTTCCTAAACCAGCAGCATGGCAGCATACTTACAGAGGACGACACTTCATTTATTTTTTGGTCAAGGATGTCCTTGGCAGTAAAGCCTTCATCAAGGAAGGTGAACTCAAATTCTTCATTGCTGAAACTGCTCATGGTTCCCAAGGCTTCAGTTTCACGTAAGGGTTCAAGTACAAACTGTGGATACAAAAAGCATGCCCCGTTCATTGTGTCACTGCCACCCGGACAGCTCACACTCACTGCTCCACGGTGGTTATCAACTCTACAATTACACAGCCCCCACAGTGACCACCAGCAGCAGCACAGATCAGGAATTCACAGAATGGGAGATCAGAGCTCATTGGGACCAAGGAGCCACACAGCCTGCTAGCCTGCAAGTAGGCTCTCCTCTGCTCACCAACTGCACAGCGCAGCACACCAAAGCAAGTCGGTGGTGCCAGATCTTACTGGTCTAAAGTCCCTGGCAGGTCCTGCTGGTGCTGCCTGCACCTCCACACCAGAGCCACTACAGCTATGCCAATGTCAGCATGCTCACCACTGAACTCCTAAGCACTACTACAGCTCACTGCTTCCTGGGAAAAAGGCTTATGGATAACCACAGACTCCGAGGCTGTTACAGACTTCTCAGCACTAACACCTCTCCCCAGCTCACAGCCAGCTAAATACCTGGGTTCCCACCACAGTTCAGACAATGCCTAGGCCAGCCACGGGGTAAGGGCTTTCCTTGCAGTTGCTCTGTTGGCAGCCAGAGCTTCCGTGTTCTAAGACCTCCAGGCTACATGAAAGGAAAAGCTCAGCCGCAGGAGTGTCAGACACACTGCAAGAGTAGCTCTTACCTCCTGTCTGCAGTCTCTTAACAGTGATCCAAGCTAACACTTTGTAAAGCCTTCATAAAACCCCCTGAGAACCAGAAGCAAAAGGGTAAAAGCACATTTCTTTGCCATCCAAGCCTTGGGAACTCCATGTCAAAGCACATGGGTCATTCATTCACCCAGCAGTCCAGATGCCAGTCTCCATGAAGCTGAGAACTCCAGCAGAAGGCTGTCCTACCTTTTAAAGACCTCAGCACTGTGAGTGACTCATCGGGAAGATCTGGTTTCACCCAACCAGGTCCAGTCCCCTGCTCCTCTCAGCATTTTTTAATACCCAATCCAGTCAACAGACGTGGCCTGAAGATCATGTAAACTCTAAATTATTACTAGCTACATGGCTGCTCTGTTTTCATAGTTTACAAAAGCATATGAAAAGAGCTGTTTTAGGTTGACGATGTCCTAAGAGCAGCAGACTCATTCCTGCGGGAAGTAAAATTCATCAAACTTTGCTACTGAAGGACTGAGAAGTCAGGGACAGCTCAGCTTCACTGCAGCCTTCAGAACCATATGGCACCTGACCTGTCAGTATCTGAACTCCTTCACGTCTTTTGATCTGATCACTTATCAAGCCAGATTTGAGATTCAAGCTAGATTAAGCTTTGGCTCTAATGAAGTAAACCCCCCAGCAATCCACCCAGGCTCATCCTCCCCCTGCTCTCACTCACATGCAACCCTAATTCCCCCACAAGCTAGATTAAAGTCTTCTCTTAAAAGCCTCTTTGAAAGGACCTTAAGAAACAGCAAATTAAATACTTCTCAGGAAGCTGTTTATTATTAAGGAGAAGCTGCACCTTACGGCGGGATGAGTTCAACAGGGCGCTGCAGCTCTGCAGACAGCCCAGGGGCGTCTGGCTGCGGCTGAGTGAGCACCATCGGGAGGGGGACTTGGTTTGTCCTCCGCCCTGCACAGCGATAGTTGCATGAAACACTCCTCTCATATTAATCTGGGTAAGGGGAATCGCTTGTGCCGGTCACAGCAGACCCCACGAAGAAGTTTCTGCGAGCCTTCCACCTCCGCCCCACGGCACAGGATATTAATTACACAGACCAGAGGGAGACACACTCATGGCGAGGCGACCGGCAGCCTCCGGTGTCTATTTCTGCCTGGGCCGTGGGCAAAGGGCCTGCAGCTTCCCAGAAGGAGGCAATTTGGGCTCCTCTGGAAGCCGCTCTCCAGAACATTCCCTCGCTCCACAGCGGTGTCCGGAGCCGCTGAGTCACGCCCGCGGGAGCTTGCTCGAACGCCGCCGCCGCGGCAGAGGGGGAACCCCGGACGCTGCGGGCCCTGGGGCTGCCAGCCGCCGCCGAGCGCCGCGGGGAAAGCGGCGGCTGCTCACGTTGCTCTCGCTGGCGGCCCTTCTCCCTCCAAACCCGCGCAGCCCCGACCTGACCGGGCCCGGTCAGGGGGCACGGCGGCTCCCCAGGAGCTCCTGGCACCGGCATTCCAGCGTTACCGCCCTGCCGCTCAGCCCCGGCGCCGAGACGGGCCCGCTGGGGAAGCGGCTGCGGGTCACGCCCGGGCCCCAAGCCACGCACCTGTCGCTCCTCGCCTGGGAAATGGCCCCGGCGGCCACGGCGAGGCCGTTGCCGCTCCCGGCCCGTGCCGGCAACAGCTGTCGCCGACAAACCGGCCTGACCCATCCGCAGCCACCCAGGGCCCGGCAAGGTTGTAGATTCCCCGGGCACGGACGGAGACCCCTTGCCCGGTGGCAGCAGCCGCCGGTCGGGCCGGGCCGCGCCGCGCCGCTTGGCAGCGGCCCCGCAGACACGTGGCTCTGCGCCGCCGGCCCCGCTCCCGGCCCAGCGCTCCCGCCGCCCGCCTCACCTCGCCTCGGGCCGCGGAGAAAGCTGCTGCCAGGCCGCGGCAGCCGGTCCCCTCGCTCCGAGCCGCCGTCTCCTCCTCCTGCGAGCCGGGCACGGTGCGCGGAGCCTGGCGGGAGGCGCCCTGGCCGCCTGGGGAGGAGTGGGGCTAGCACGGCAACCGGAGCGCGACGGCTGACAAAGCTCCACCACGGCAGCGGCGCTCCCATATATAGGGCAGCCGGGTCGCTATGGCAACGCACCAGCTCAAACCAGCCCCGATCGGCTGGGACCGGGTGGGGACTCGGCCCGGCCGCTATTGTGACGTCGGCGGCGACACGCGTAGGGCCCGCCCCGGCCCCGCGCGCTCCCGGCCCCGCCCGCAGCCGGCAGGTGCCCAGGCCGGGGACTCGCCCGCGCCGCTGCCCCCCTCCTGTGCACCCGGGCAGCTGCGGCTGCCGGCGGCGCCTCCGGCGGGTGCGGGCGGACGAAGGGCAGAGCCAGAGACCGAGAGCCGCGGTGTCATGCCCGCAGGGGCGATGGCATGACGCTCTGGACACGCTGGTACCCCCACAGCCATCCCTGCAGCCCCTCCGTGTGCCTTGGTGGCGCTGGCTGCAGTTCCTGCACCATCCCTGCCCCCCGGGCTGGGCTCCTGCTATGCAGACACTTCTCATGGCACCAACCGTTTTTTGTGCCTTGGTTTTGCTCTGATACTGGCGCCCGTTCCCATTGGCAGGCCACTCGTCTCCCTGCTCTGGCGGAGGTGATGAGCAGGCACCAGTGTGGGCACAAGCAGGGACAAGAGCCTCACTTCCTTTGGCTGCCTGTGGTCCAGCCCTGCAAGGCCTGCACTTTTCAACTATGCTGGGACAGACACTTTCTGCTGGTCTCTTTAAAACGTCTCTCCCACCGCAGATGCATTGCCCTGGGGACCAGGTCTCAGTCCTGACACTGTACATAGAGCTCCAAAGGTTGGGGCAGACCTTCACACCCTGCCTCTGGGGCATCAGTAAGAAGGACAGGAGCTCAGAGCAATCCTGTTCCCCACCTCTCAGTTACTGGTGGCTGTTTCAACCAAAAGCTGGTGGCTTCCTGAACGCAGAGATGGGTGGGTGGCACTGACCAGGCTGTGCCCACTGTCCTCTCTGGTGTCCAGCTGGAGAAGCCACCTTGTCTCAGGCAGAACCCATCAAGGGGAAGTTTATGTCCCATTCCCAAGCCCTGGCCGCCTCAGCTATGTTACAGGGAGGGAGCAAGGCTGAGGCTGCAGGAGAATTCCTTGAAGGAATCAAATGAAGGAAAACACCAAGATCAAGCAGATAGGAAACAAAAGGCAGGTTGGGCTATGGCCAGAAGAAATGGCCGGGGACAGAGCTGGGTTTGGTTAGAGTCGTTACAGAGGAACAAAAGCTCCTAAAAGATAAAGAAATACACATTTGGCACATGGGCAGGTGGCCACAGATGGGCACAGACCAGGGAAGATTTTCTAAACAACAGCAAGCAGGCAGTGGGACCCATGCCAGCCTGTGGCACCCACAGCAGCAGGCTCACAGGGCACTCCCCTCCACAGCTGTCCCTGGCACTGTGCTGAGCTAACTCACCAAAATCACACAGGATTTCCAGACTGCCTCTCCTGCCTGTTACTCGGGCAAATAATGGGGCTTGGTAACCTCTAGATTTGGGTCCATGGACAGCAGAGGCAAGTTAGGTGTTGGAACAGTGGGCAGAGAGGAGAAGAGCTATGCCACCATGGCAGGAGCCAGCTTCCTGCCAGCTGGCAGAAAAGTGAGGGCTGAGTTTAGGACAGGGATGATGGCATGACCCAGCCCCAGTGCTCACCATGTCACCTCTACCAGCTGTTGTTCCCCCTTCCTGTTTTACCCTCTGGCTGAGGCTGCAGGGGAACCCACAGTTCTAGCCCCACCAGGGTCTGGGCTGACTAACCTCATCTGGGGCACTTCTCAGATACAGATTAGAGACAGCACAGACTGGTACCTGAGCCCGGTGAGCAAAGGCTGGGCTGCTCCAAGGGAAGGAGGCAGCAGAAACCACCATGGAGTGCAATTATCCAAGCAATTGCTGCATGTGTTACCTGCTTGTGGTGCTTAACAGCAGTGTGCCATCAACTGCTCCAAAGGATAGCATGACCAAAATGCCTTACCCCAATACCATTTTTTGTCTCTGGATACCATTTTTTGTCTCTGGATACCATTTTTTGTCTCTGGAGGCTCTTTGAGAGCTTTGGTGGCAAGGGTTGGGTGTGAGAAGCATGAAGCTTCAAGAGGTGTCCCAGTACAGGAGGGATGCTATTTGGATTTGGGTCTCCATGCCAGGCATCAAGCACGGACAGCCTTCTGGCAGATCAGGAGGGCAAGGAAGCTCATCCCTTCCTGCCTTCTTTCTGGCCAGTGCCCTGAGGTTCTGCCCCATCTCTTTTCAAGGGCATGAGGAGCTGTACAGGTCCACAGATGACAGGAGAAGAGTAGATCCTGAGTCTGAAGAGCGAGGAGATGCTTCTGCATTTCCTTGCAAGTCGACACCAGTCTCAAACTACCTCACAAGTAGAGCTGCATGGGACGAAAATGCTTTCCAGAAGAGGGCACTGGAAAAGCATTTGTTGGCAGGAGACTGTGGCCACATCTTCCTGATGTTTCCCATCCTCGGTCTGTCTCTAAGCAAGGTCCTTGCTTTCCCAGGGAGGACTCTCTGGCTGCCCCATGGCACAGCGCTGCAGTGCTCAGCCCGCAGGCTGCACCTCTGGCTCACGCAGAGGGCTGTCTCCTGCCGCGGACAAGTCTTTGCTGGTGCCAAGGGCCACTGCCGTCACACAATTCACAGTCACTTCCTGAGCCTGCTGTGGGAAGGTCCTGGGTTTATTCCAGAAGCAGCCTGGAAGTTGGAGCAGGTTTCAGGTTTTGAGGCAAGACTTGGTGTTTGTGAGTGTGGCAATTCTCACAGCAAATGATGGCCACTGTTGATGTCAGAGCTGGCTCTGCCCCCTGGATGCACCTTGCCCAGCACATGCTGCAGTGGCCTCCAGAACACTGACAAGATAAGTGGCAGCAGGACCCAAAATGCCCCAGTTTGCAGAAATTAACCCCTAAGAGGTTGACATCCTAAGATCTCTCCCATGGATCAGACCTTCAGGTGCTGTGCAAACGCTGTGAGGTCACCAATTGCTCCAGCAAACTCGCAGTTCAGAGTAGCCCATGGCATGTGTTGGTGGGCAGAGCTCAGCCCTGTAGGACTTTGGTGTGTGCATGTGGCACATCCCAGCACTGGCTCACAAAGGTTTGTTGTCCGCTTTACGCATGTCCCACACAGAGCTCAGGGCACTCACACCACGGGAGAGGAAGCCAGCTGGAAAGATGAGGGTCTTGTTTTTCACCACAGCCTTCCTCTGACTTCTGCTGTCTTCAGATAGATTACAAGAACCTCCAGGACATGTGTTTCTCTTACAGTAATTTAAGAAATCAACAGAGTTTCCTGGGGTTTATGGCAACAGTGGACTTTGGTTATCGTCCTCACTAGGAGGTGGTGATGCTGTGGAGGGCAGAAATGCAGATATTGGGCAGAACATCAAATCTGTGCCATGGCCCAGGACATCTGCAGGGAAAGAAAGCAACAAGTACCACATGTAGAGGATGGTGAACTCTGGTTGTGTTGACCGTGTCACCTATTCATCCTCTCCTGTGATAATTCTGCATGTAGGTCATGTAGCAGATGACTTCCCAGACAAACTGAGAACTTCTGAAGGTTTTCATGTCAGAGGAAGGCAACAATATATTACCTGGATCCTTCTGGAGGGGCTTTCATGGAGCAGAAATCTTCTGAGAGTACACAACAAGTGGTAAAAGACTCTGAAGAGGCAGAGTGTTGATTCTCTAGTTTCAAATCTCCTTCAGGGGTATGTTAGAGCTGCAGCCTCATCTGCACCATACCCACTGCAAACAGCCATGGAGCAGCACCTCACAGCTGAAAGCCTCACACTGTGGGTTATGGTTGCAGTTCACTTCAGGATTAGGTTAATTTGGTGAAGAGAAGTTTTAACAGGTGAGTAGCTGAAGGGTAGCTACCAAGATGGGGCAAAAGTCTTCTTGGTATTGCCAGATGCTATAGCAAGAGGAGTGGCCATAAACTGTGGCATTGGAGATTCAGGTTGGATAGCAGGAGAAACTTCTCCTTCAGGAAAGTAGTGCAGCCCCAAGATAGAGGTGAGGTGGCCACTGCTGGAGATTTTCAAGCTTCAGGCAGAAAAAAGCATAGTTAACCTGCTCTGGTGTCTGGTGGTAGTCCTGCTTTGAGTGTGGGTTGGACAGGAGACCTCCTTCCTAGATGGTGTTACTGACTCTGTGCTTTGCATTCAGGTAAGCCCACAGGTGAGGACATCTTTCTGACCCCAGCCAGTAAAGATGTGCACACTGGGGGCATGGAGAGGAAAGCTGCACGCTGGGGACGCGATGGAAGACAGGTGACAGCTTGTGACAGCCTGCGCTGTGAGTGCCTGAAGAGCTGCATCCCTTGCTTGCTTGCCAAAGCAGAGAAGGGAAGGGCCAAGTCAGCACCTCCTGCATGCCAGGAGTGACATTTGGAGACACAGCGGCAAGGCACAGCTGAGCTGGGCTTTTACCTCCCTTCTTCTCTAGCAGGTTAAATAAACCTCTGAACATCTCACAAAATTCAGATCCAGCAGTTGCCATCTACTCAGTCCTTCCACAACCAAGAGGGACTGGCAGCACCACTGGGGTTACGGAGTGGGATGGGGACTTCCGTGTCTCAGTGTGAGGGTGTAAAATGATCTTTTCATTGCCTAAACACAGCAAAGCCCTCATCTGTCCCACGGACAGAAGCTGCCCGAGGTCAAGGGGAGCTCTGTGCGTGAAGCATTAGAGCAGAAGGATCAGGCCCTCAGAGGTACCTTTTCATCACAAGGCTTGAAGATTTACGTGTGTAACGACGCAATGCAGGGTGAGACTGTGCCTCTGAGGCAAAACACATGAGCTCATGTAAAGAATTTATCATTGTAATAACAATTTGCATTTCTATAGAACCTTTGATCTTAGGATCCCAAAGTGCTTAACAAACACAAATTAATTAATCCTCACAACTCTCCTGCGAGGTAGACTTGTGTTACGGAGGGATGCTAGCAGCTAGCTTTCCATTATAAGTCTCATCTTAACTACCTCCTAACTTTGCCAAAAGAACTAAACCAATACACACAAAAATTTCACAGGCACGATCTTGTCCTTGGGTAGGATCTCTTTTAGAAATGGTGGGGCAAAGAGGATAAGATGGTCTGAGATAAGGAGGTTAAATGGGGAGACCAGGAATATATCCCTGAATGAACTAATGCACACACTCCATTAGTCCAGAGGGCAGGGAAGTGCAGGGTTTGGGACAGACACTTGCTTCTCCATAACTTGCCAGCAAGGAGATTCCAAGGTGGTAAATGGTTATTCATTACTCACTCTGTTAGTTATGAATTCAGGGAGGGAGACAAGTGCCTAGGCAGAAGGGTCCTTCTGGTGGGAGGCCTGGAACACAAACTGTGCTGTGTCCAGTTCTGGGCCCCTCAATTCAAGAGAGCTGTTGAGGTGCTGGAACATGTCCAGAGAAGGGCAGCAAGGCTGGTGAGGGGCCTGGAGCACAGCCCTGTGAAGAAAGGCTGAGGGAGCTGGGGGTGTGCAGCCTGCAGAAGAGGAGGCTCAGGGCAGACCTCATTGCTCTCTACAACTACCTGAAAGGAGGCTGTAGCCAGGTGGGGTCAGTCTCTTCTGCTGGGCACCCAGCAACAGAACAAGGGGACACAGTCTCAGTCTCAAGTTGTGCCAGGGGAGATCTAGGCTGGATGTTAGGAGGAAGTTGTTGGCAGAGAGAGTGATTGGCATTGGAGTGGGCTGCACAGGGAGGTGGTGGAGTCCCCATCCCTGGAGGTGTTGAAGCAAAGACTGGAAGAGGCACTTAGTGCCATGGTCCAGTTGACTGAATAGGGCTGGATGCTAGGTTGGACTGGATGATCTTGGAGATCTCTTCCAACCTGCTTGATTCTATGATTCCAGGAGCTGTACTTGGCCCTGATTATGAAGAGGCAATGGCTGAAAGTCACATACTCCCTCCTCTGGAGAATGAGTCTTTAAAACCTGTGATGGTTGCAGCTCAGAGCTCCCAAGCAGAACAACTCCCTTATCTATGGATGGATTTTTGTTCTTATATCTCTCAGCAAGCCAATGTGTGAAGTAGACATCACCATTGTTTTCCTTTCACAGCCTGTAATCTAGTTCTTCTCACCAAAACATTCTAGCTAGCTTCAAACTAGCACAAAACCTTTGGGATAGGTGAGTAGCCCAGTGATGGTCTGCTATTGTGGGGTGGAGATGACCTCTAAGGAGAAGCTGCCAAAGACAGCTGAAGAGCCAGTGCCTGGCAGCGCCCACACAGGGGATGGAGAGCAAGAACAGATCCTTCCTCTGCACGCCAGGAGAGAAACAGTAAGAGGAAAAACAGTCTGGGGAAAACCACCTCTGACTCCTCGGAGCTGCTCAGACCTGGGGCCTGGGCGTGGAGGAGAAAGCAGGAGTCTTCCCTGTTCCTTTCCTCTCCAAACAGGAGGGCAAGGTGTAGGTGGACAGCGGGGCGGAGGCTTGTCCCTTGGCCGTGGATTGGGGTTAGCAGTTTGCTCCAGCAGGCTTGCACGGATAGCAAATTGCTGCCACTCCCAGGAGGAAGGAAGGAGGAGGATAGAGGATTATGACTCAGGTGTTTTTAGGGTGGTGCAGGCTGTACCAGGGATGCTGTCTCAGCCAGGACAGCCCATGCTGCATGCCGCCCCAGGGTCCCATTCAGTGCCTAGCGCCCATGGAAGCAACTGATGCAGCGCGGTGCCTGGCTCAGCCTTTTGGTGCCTCTTAAGCTGTGCTTCAAAAACATAAAACAAAGGCCAAAGCTGTCTAGGAAAGGTTTTTGTCAGCTGTGTTCTGAGCTGGTTGCTGCAGCATGTTTCAAGCACACATGCAGCAGAATGTGGCTGCAGTGTGCAAAACATTGAGTACAGAGCCAAAGGGGAGATCCAGTGGGAAGGGGTTGTTAAAAAAGGGGGATTTTACCCAAAACAGAGGCCCAGGGGGACTCTGCTTCCAGCAGACTCCTTCATATATAGACCAAAGGAAAAAATGCCACCTTCAGAAAAGCCACCCTGGCCCAAACACTCCAGAAGCAGGGTGAGAGGTGGAAATGAAGGCATAGCCTGCCTTGTGCGGCCAGCTGCTTCCCAGCGGCCCAGGCCAAACCTCTGGCCACACAGGCAGCCTACAGCCAGGCAGCAGCAGTGCCCACTGCCAGAGCAGAGCCTGGGCACCAAGACAGGGTCAGCCCAGGGGACCCCAAATCATCACAGCCCCGCTTTTGCCACTGGAAGGTTGGACACATCAAGTGACGTTGAAATGAGCTCTGCAGGTGCTTGAACAAGAATTACTTGTGACCAAGCACAGTGGATGGATGGTGCTGGGTTTGCAGCAGCTCTGAGCCCAATGCCAGGGTCTGGCTGTAATCATGCCGTGCAGTTAGCTCTGTTCTCCTCTGCTCATTGTGATCGGTGCCCTCATCCTTCCCTTGGGTAAGCAATGTTTGGCCTTTGTTTTCACCACACTTGTAGCTGGGCACAGGTACAGGATGTGGTCCCTTTTGCCAGCCTCTTCACAGTGCTGTTATCATGAGGGAGCAGAAGTGTGCTGCTGCAAGATCTAAGTATTTCACAGGCTTCTGAGGAATGGAGACCTTAATTCCTCTTACCCAGGGCATATTGTACCTTACTCTCAGGATAATGTTCTAGGTTTCAGCAAGGAGACAGCCTGAATAAGAGCACTACTGCTGGCTCTTAATGACCTTCAGACACGTCCTTCAACAGCTGCTGCACTCTTCCCATGCATGCTCAGTTTGGTACAAAAGGAATGAAGTAGATAAGACCACAATGAAGATGAGAGGGGGTTGCTCCCTGGTAGTCCTTCTGGTCATCACTGCAAGGCTCTGCAAAGCTGAATGTGCCTGGAAGGGACCCGTGGATACCACCCTGAGCAATGCCTCCACTGCTGGCAGGGGTTAATGAGTGCACCAAACACAGCAGGGTGCAGGGTGGCACAGGGAGAGATGAAGAGTTTTGGTCTGTGGGTGCTAACAATGGAAGCAAGCAGGATTAACCACAACAGGAGGACACTGCACCATGGCTACCCATCTGACGTCTGAGGAGGCTCCAAAAAGAACTCAGCTTGAGTTCAGGCACTCTGCACCCATCAGGGTGTTTACAGCAGTGGATAAGGGACAGCCTCCCAGACTGAGCATGAGCATCCAGAGGGCCATCAGGCCAAGCACAGCCTGAAAGGGCCATGAACACAGCTGTACATAGACTTAGCCTGCCCAGAACCCTTCTGGCTGCAAGGCAAGGGGCAATCATTACACCAGTCCCAGGTTTGAGGGCTTCTCCTGGAACTGAGTGGAGCTCAGTGTGCAGATAGGAGCTGCTCACAGCTGTCCCTGAGAGGTTTGCAGGTGCCTACATCAGCACTCTGAAGTGTAGAGTGAGAGGAACCCTTCCATTTGACTTCTCACACATTTCTTGTGTGGAAGTCACCATGCTTAAAAGATACTTGTGAGAGCTTTTTCCCAGGAGAACTCAAGTGTAATGAAGGTGCAGGAAGTGCCTGGGGAAAGTCACTGCACCAGGACGGCTGTGCCAGAGCCTGCGGCAAAGCTGCCACCCTCCACCCTGGCAGAGAAAAGCAGCCAGGGAAACACTGCTGATGTCAGGATTAGTCCCACAAGGGAGGAGATGGCTTCAAGGCCATTTCCATGGTCAAAGATGATGGTGCTTTGCATGATTCACACTCAGCAGCTGGTTTGCAGTGTCCTTGGTGGAGCAGAGTAGGAGGCTTGGTGGCTGAACTCCATGTCACAGCTGAGGGGCCACGCCAGCCACACGTTAGCAGCAATCTGCCCCCACCTTACCTTCCCCTGGCACATGCCAGAGCAAAGCTGTGACCAGACAGAGCAAGGCAGAAGGAAGATGGGGCTCCTCAGCCAGAGTGCTTGGATGTTTAGGAAAGCAGGACTGCAGAGCACGTTCAGTGCACATTTCTGTCACTGATTTACCCACTTCATGAGCAGGCACAACAGCTCTGCCACAAACCAGGCATTAAATCTGGTCTGCACACGGAGCCTTGCTAGCCAGGCAGTGTGGGCAGCACACCAGCACCACCACCTCAGAGAGAAGAGAGGGCACAGCATGAAGGTGAGAATCAGGAGCTGGGCTCTGCTTTGTGTCTATCATTGAAAAGGAGAAACCTGACATGAGTGACCAGGCTCTGGTTCACCTCCAGACTCCCTGTGTCTGACTGAGGCCCTGGCAAGGCAGCAGGCATCTCCAGGGCAGAAGGCCTGTGTCAGTCCCAGCGAGGACATGTCCCCTCCAGACAGTGATGCAGATCCCTTCATACGCACCTTTCTCACTTTGCCGTTGCTGATAGAAGGGATCCTAACGCCTAAAGCTAGAAGGAACAGCTTGGCCTTTGTCTTGTTTCCTGCTGTAAAGGCAGGATAATGATGCTGACCTTATAAAAGAGCTTCTGACAGCCACAGAAGAAGAAAACATCAACTTGTAAGAGACTATTATTATTGTTATATATCTTTGGACAGAGGCAGCGATGACGTTTCTATGACATTGTCTTATTCACATGAAATGCTGCCATAATGAAGATAATGATATGGATGATCAGCAGAGTGTGCTTAGTTGTGGGATTTGGCAGTGGTAATTTGGCTGACTTCTTCCCCTCTCTATTTCCTGCAGAAAAAAAAAGAAAATACAAGAGAAAAGGGGAAAAAAGATCAGCAGGAACCTCTTGCATACCCTGCTGAAATCAAATCTCTGCTGGATCAAGTGGATTGCAGCAGAACTTTGTCAGGCTGTAGAAAATATCCCTAGATTAGGCTGGTTTAAGTGTCTGCAAACGGAGCTGCTGCTCTCCACGGAGGGCACCATCACTGTGCTGGTCAGGGAGCTGAGGCTGCAGCAGGAGCTGGGCAGCAGGAGCACACTCGGCAGGACAGGATGCTCTTGATGATTCCTGCTCTGTCTTCTACCACCTGCCTTTTAGTGGCCTGGGGCTGGGCTCAGCTTTGTGTTGTGTCACCTTTCCATGCACACAGGGATCCTGCACCAGGCACACAGTGATAGGAGTTGCATAAGGAGGTTATGCAGGGCTTGGTCTCTTCTGCCAAGCAACCAGCAATAGAACAAGGAGACACAGTCTCAAGTTGTGCCAGGGGAGGTCTAGGCTGGATGTTAGGAGGAAGTTCTTGCCAGAGAGAGTGATTGGCATTGGAATGGGCTGCCCAGGGAGGTGGTGGAGTTGCTGTCCATGGAGGTGTTGAAGAAAAGACTGGATGAGGCACTTAGTGCCATGGTCTGGTTGACTGGATAGGGCTGGGGGATAGGTTGGACTGGATGACCTTGGAGCTCTCTTCCAACCTGCTTGATTCTATTCTATCCTATTCTATTCTAAATGTGAGGTTTAATGTACCTCTAACAGGCTCAGCAATAGTCAGTGATGTTTAATGTATCATTGCCAGAAGGTATCAGAAAGAGGTTTGAGGATGAGCTCTCATGAAAATAGGTGCCTTCTAATCTAAGATCAAATCTTTGATTTATCCTCTGGCCTAAGCACCGAGTCCTAGCCTAAACCTAGCCTTAGGCAAGGGTTTACATACATGGCCCACTTCCAGCCACAGCAACACTTTGACAGAGGCAGCCTGCTGCACTGTGGAGTGAATCTTCCCAAAGAGCTGCAGACAGGAATTTCATCACCAGGCTTTCTGAAAACGTGGCTAGAAAGGCTGTTATCACCCCCTCTGCCTGAGGAGCTGGAGAGGAGCAAAAACAAGGGTGAGGCAGGGATGAACATTTCCTCTGCAGAAGCAGCAGCAGCATCTGCACTGAACAATACATTGGGCCATGGGTAGTTCTTGGCCCTGAGGCCAGTCGAGGACAGAGACCTCAAGCCTCTGCATCAGGGAACCTGCACTAAGAGATGTGTCTTTAGTGGTCCCCGGCCCATCCTGACTCCTGTGCTGGCCACGAACACTGTCAGGACAAGATCTGGGTCTCCACCAAACCCACTCCAGGGACTGTGCCAACTGCATGGACAATCATGTGCAGAAGCCCAGGCCTGTCACCTGCTCTTATTCACTTTCCCGTGGTGCCTGTGGCACTGCCCCACCTCGTGGTAGCCTTCCTGCCATAAGGGGTGGCTGAGCAGAAACGGGGCAGACGGAGAGGGCAGCTGTAGCTCACAGCTGTGACTCAGGAGAGACGTTCTGCCCACCACAGCTCACCTCGCAGTGTCTGGCTGCTCGTGGGAGTCTGCGTGGGAAAAGGAGAAAGAGAAAGACAGTGGCACTTCTGTTTCTTCTTAACCTCCTCTTCCTGCTGGGCTGGAAGCTCATCTGACAAGCTGCTGGAGGGTGCCTGGGCTTTGTAGGTGCTGCTCCAAAACACAGCGTCCCTGACATCAGAGCTGCCCTGGGAAAGGTTGTCCTTCTCTTCTGGCACCTGGGGCTCCACTGCACCCCAGCATTGTTGCGTGCTGCCTTTTCAGCCAAGCCACCTTAAATGCCTGCAGTTGGTCCATAGGGATTGAAAGAAAGAAACTGACCTTCCTTTGGAGGGAGAGAGGAAGCTGGGCAAAGCCAGCTTTCATTTGCTCTGCCTGTCTGAAGATCACTGTGCAAAAGCCCCTGTAAACAGAGTAATATTCTATTCCTAGCAATGATCTAATAAAGCATTTCATGTCCCCTCAAGAGTGCCTTTGGTATGACACCCAGAGGCTGGTAGCTCACCCTGAGGCAGTTCATGTGAGCACTACTGAGCTCAGTGGCTATGAAAGCAGACAGCCCCCTAATGCCCCCACGATTGTCATGTATGGAGCTGCCTCTCTGAGGGAAGCTGAAGATTTGCTGTAGATTAGCACCTGAGCTGTTAGATGGGCAGGGACCTCACCACACGTGGAAGGTGGTAAGGGGAAGAGACAAGTCTGAGGCTGAAATAGGTCATCAGTGACAATCTTCAAGGACTATTCCTGGAACTCCTTGTGTTTGAGTTTTCTCATTCTTCTCCCTCTTCACTACCAAGGTTGGCTGTCCTTGTCAGCCTTGTTTCCTGGGACAATCATGCTGACCTGTGCCAGACCTTGTCCTGTTAGCTCTTGATGTGCTGGAGACAGGTAAACAGGGAGATGGTGGTGGCTGTTAGAAAGAAAAGTGTGACCCAGGGGGATTCAGGCCAAGCATCCCTGAAGAAGCAGTCAGATAAAGACACAAACCCTTGCAGAATGATGTGGAGCTGAACTAATTCTCCCATTTGCCTTCAAACTCAAGTGTCCTTGGGCAATGTTACCAAAGGCAACGCTTCCTGCTGTGTTCAAGTCATAGCAGGCTGCCATTTTGACCAGCTTGGCTTCATTATCTTCTCTTCCTCTCTCTCCTGTCTTGCCTGACCAGTTGTGTTGTGAAGAGAGAACAGGACTTAGTGCAGTCAAACCAGATCATGACCCACAGCTGCACCTCCAAGGCCCTGTGCTCAGGGTACCAGCAGGGCACAGGAATATCAGTGGCAGGGGAGAAGTGAAGAGCTGCACATCCAGCCTGGGTGGCAGGAGAAGCAGCTCCCTGCTTGAGCTAAGCTCTGTCTGCAGCACGTGGGGTTATATGCCAGGAGGCAGAGGAATGTATTTAATAACCTCTGAGCCCCAGACCTCAGGTCTCACCTACATCTGAAAGTTTCCCTCCAAGAGTCTGAGCAGCCAGTGCTGAGTGCTGGTGGGACTGCAGAGCACCACTGACTCTTGCCATGTCCTGAGCTCAGACAGGCACAGGCTCGTGAGCAGGAGCAGAGCTTGCTCCCTTCCAGAGAGGAATGAACATTAACCACACAGCTCCTCCAATCAGCATCCTTCCCTTCCACGCCTACGTTTGCTCCAGAAATGAAAACATGAAGGGATAGAAAATGTCCCCTGTAGGTGACAGCATGGCCAGAAACCCATCAGTGCCAGTGCCTAAGTGATGGCAGACCTCCTGGGTGGGAGCTGTGGGGTAGCTCCATTCCCTGCTGCTGATCTCTACAGTTACAGCCACACTTCCTGTCCCTTTCACCAGCCCCTCGGGCACAATCCTCAGGACCTTCACTAGGAATATCCAAGTGGAGATTGCGATCCAACAGGAGATTCTCCCCAGCCCTGCATCGAGTTCAAGCACCACGCTGTGCCATGCCCCACATGCTCCCTGCCACAGACCCTCCATCTCCACTCCTCCCTGTGAACAATCACTGCCTGCTGTCTTTCCCTCCTCCGGCTTTCACCAAAGAAAGCCTTTTGACCTGCCCAAGTATTTGGACACCCATCTGTGGAGCTGCAGCCATAGTGCAGAAGAGCTCTCCAGCAGGTGCTTGCTTTGTGTTCCAGTCCTGTGGACACATTGCTCTAGCACGCTGCTGAGTACTGGTCTGAACTGGGGCCTCTGGATCTGAGCCTAAGGGCCAGCAGAGGCAGTCACCTCATGATGACTGCACTGAGCTTTGAAACCTTCCTTCCTGACTAGAGGAAAGAATTAAACTGCTCAGAGCTGATCACTTGGAGGAGCTGGAGTCAGGACATGCCATGGGGCTGCTTGAGGTGGATCTCTGGACAAACACCAGCACTGTCTTCCTTCCACCTCCTCTTCTGGCTGCACAAGAGATCTAAAATTCCCCTGGGTCTTGCAGCCAGCAGTGCAGGGGAGGTCCTGCCTCTGTGAAGTCCCTTCACTCACCCAGGGGATCTCCGGGAGCGTGACCATACACATGCATGCAGTCAGGTGCAGAGCTGGGGCTGCACACAGCAGTGCTCAATGTGCAGGGACCGAGCCGCTGCGGAATTCTGTTTCCTACTCCAACATCTGCAGGATCAGGGCCCTAAAAGTGCAGGGTAGATTAGGATCTGGTTCTGTGTGGTATTGCTTGGGGGCCTGTGCCCAGCTCCAGCTGCACTTACCATTGGGAGCTGTGCACTCACCAAGGGGAAGCTCTGGTCTTGGGATGAGCTCATACTGCCATGCTGCTGTTGTGCAGGTGTCAGCAGTTCCATGGGCTCTCCTGTGTGCAGAGGTAGGAATCATCCTTGGCAGATGGCAGCTTCCACCCTTCTTGCTGTTCCCATGCCTTTGAGGGGAACGCAAAAGCAAATTCACAGTATCACCAAAGTTGGAAGAGACCTCACAGATCATCAAGTCCAACCCTTTACCACAGAGCTCAAGGCCAGACCATGGCACCAAGTGCCACGTCCAATCCTGCCTTGAACAGCCCCAGGGACGGCGACTCCACCACCTCCCCGGGCAGCCCATTCCAGTGGCCAATGACTCTCTCAGTGAAGAACTTTCTCCTCACCTCGAGCCTAAATCTCCCCTGGCACAGCCTTAGGCTGTGTCCTCTCGTTCTGGTGCTGGCCACCTGAGAGAAGAGAGCAATCTCCCCCTGGCCACAACCACCCTTCAGGTAGTTGTAGACAGCAATAAGGTCACCCCTGAGCCTCCTCTTCTCCAGGCTAACCAATCCCAGCTCCCTCAGCCTCTCCTCGTAGGGCTGTGCTCAAGGCCTCTCCCCAGCCTCGTCGCCCTTCTCTGGACACGCTCAAGCATCTCAATGTCCCTCCTAAACTGGGGGGCCCAGAACTGAACACAGTACTCAAGGTGTGGTCTAACCAGTGCAGAGTACAGGGGCAGAATGACCTCCCTGCTCCTGCTGACCAGACCATTTCTGATGCAGGCCAGGATGCCACTGGCTCTCTTGGCCACCTGGGCACACTGCTGGCTCATGTTCCGGCAGGTATCAGTCAGCACCCCCAGATCCCTCCGTCGGTGAGCTGAAATCCTACCACTTCTTCCTTCTGCTGCTGTAGGTGACTGGAGCAAGGACCATGTTTTACTGACCACAGGGTAGAAAGATATTTGGGCTATTTATTTATTACATATGCATACTTTTGGAATCTGGATTTTCCCCCTACTTTGGCTGTAGTTACCTCAAGGGAGGTGATTCTCCCCCTCTACTCCACTCTGCTGAGACCCCACCTGGAGTACTGCATCCAGTTCTGGAGCCCTCATTACAGGAGGGATGTGGAGATGCTGGAGCGTGTCCAGAGAAGGGCCACAAGGATGCTCAGAGGGCTGCAGCAGCTCTGCTGTGAGGATAGAATGAAGGAGTTGGGGCTGTTCAGTCTGGAGGAGAGAAGGCTCCCAGGTGACCTTCTTGTGGCCTTCCAGGATCTGAAGGGGGATACAAAAAAGCTGGGGAGGGACTTTTTAGGCTGTCAGGGAGTGACAGGACTGGGGGGAATGGAGCAAAGCTGGAGGTGGGGAGAGTCAGGCTGGAGGTGAGGAGGAAGTTGTTGAGCATGAGAGTGGTGAGAGGCTGGAATGGGTTGCCCAGGGAGGTGGTTGAGGCCCCATGGCTGGAGGTGTTTAAGGCCAGGCTGGCTGAGGCTGTGGGCAGCCTGCTCTAGGGTAGGGTGTCCCTGCCCATGGCAGTGGAGTTTGAACTAGATGATCCTTGTGGTCCCTTCCAACCCTGACTGATTCTATGATTCTACCTGAGCACAGGTGGGACCCTTGCTCCTCTGTTGTGCCCAGCTCTGCCCAGGGCTGTGAGAGAGCCAAGGCTCGTTCCTCCAGCGCCTTGTCTGGCATCTCTCTCCTGTGGACCAGCAGGGTGCAGTGGGCAGGCCGCCCTGGCAGTGCATGAAGCTGCAGCAGCAAGTGCATGGTTGTAGCTTTAATGCTGGGTCCCTCACTGTGCATGCTGGGCAGCAGAACCCTGTGCCAACAGCCCCCTGTTGCCCCCCAGGCTGCCCCGGGCGTGTGCATGGCGCCTGGCTGCACCCCAGCCACGCACGGGCAGGGTGCAGAGCACACACCCAGCAGCGTCTGGCTGAGCCCTCGAACTCCTGCAGGGGGGATGAAAAGCTTCTAAAGCTCCTGAAAGGTGAACCCACCCAGCAGAGCGTCACAGCAAGCGGCAGGTAGAATCCAGCCCGGCACTCAGAACAATGGAGGGATTAAGGCGTAAGGATGGAAGCACAGGGTTAAATTTGTTCCTGTGTGCAGAGCCAGGGCGTGCAGCCTCGTCCCACGCCGGGACCTGCAAGCCCTGGTCCTTGGGAAGGAGGACTTGGTCCGTCTGCGTGTCCCTGGGGACTGCAGGGGCCAGCCTGCAGTCACTGAGCCAGGAGCCCCCCGGTTGTGCGGCGTGCAACAGCGCAGGGAGGTCTGTGCCCGGGACGAGTGGCTGCAGGGTCTGGGCCATGCTGCCTTTTCACCTGCGGCTGAGAACCTCATCAACTCCTTGGCTCCCCAACCTTTTCTCCTCGGCAGCACCACCTGAGCTGTCTGGAACCCCCAGCACTTCCCTGGGCAGCACTGCACCCGATGGCCCCTGCCCACGGTGAAGATGTGCCCTGCTGAGTGCCCGGGGGACATCAAGCCAAGAAGCTGCACCCAGCACTAGAAAAGCAACTCTTGGGGTCTCCTCCTGTCCTGGTGCTTCCTCTGCACCAGTGCAATTGCCTCACGGGGAAAACACCAGGCAGGTGAGAGACCCTCTCCTTGCGTTTTGTTGGCCATGGAAGGAGGCAAGAGCCCAAGGGCTGCTGCCTCTACCACATGAACCACTTGGGGAAGCTGCACTTCGAGAGGAGGGGGAGGAAGGAGACCCTCGGGAAGAGTCTGGTGCTGCCCTGACGAATGCAAGCAGCTTTGGCTGTCAGCAGGACCTTCTCATATGCCTACAGACCAGGCCTGCCTGGGGGGACAGCAGAGAGCAACAGCTCAGCTCCCTGCAGTCATGTCAGGATGGAGCTCATAGCTCTGGGGAGTGAAGGGGCTCTGAGCAGTCACACAGACCGAGCCTCTGCAGGGGCTCATGGTGCAGGAAAGGTGCTGAGCTGTGACCAAGCAAAGCAGCCTTCTCCCAGCCAGCCTGGGGGTCCTGCACACCAGCAGCAGCAGCTGCAGCCAGCTTCTGTCTTTGCTGCATTTCCCAGGCAGCCTGGCACTGCAGAAAAGCAACACCTGAACACTTTTCCCTTGTTGTGGCCAAGCCCACAGTCTCTCTTGCCTTTCCCTTCCACCTCTTGCTCAATTAAATGGTAAAAAACCCAAAATGCCAGGACCAAGTCAGAGTACTGCATGGCAGAATCTGCCCCTTGGATCTGGTGCCTCTAATAATTACCTGCTTGGAACTGAGATCCCATCTGAGTCTCAGGAAGCTAAGCCAGATGTGCTGGAAAGGTGTTAGCAGATGAAACCACTTGTAAATGGAAACCCAGGCAAGCAGAGTGGTGAAACCACCAAGACCTTCTGAAAGTGAACACTCCTGACCTCTCCAGCACTCTTCTCAGAGCTGTATCCCAGCTAAGAGCTGCTTGGTTCTTGTGATGGATTTACCCTTCCCTGAGACAAATCTATTTCACCTGCTCTTTCTGACAGTCTTCAGGCAAGCAGGCAAAAGATTAGAAAGGCTTTGCAAAATAAAACTCACCTGACTCTCTCTTTTGTTCTCACAAGATGCCTGCCCTGGGCTCTGGGTGCCCTGGAAAACATGAGAATCACAGGGTGGGATTTATCAGAAGGGCTCTGTATTGCCTGGCGAGTTGCAACTGATGAATCATAATCACAGAATCACAGTCAGCCAGGTTGGAAGAGACCTCCAAGCTCATCCAGCCCAACCTAGCACCCAGCCCTGTCCAATCAACCAGACCATGGCACTAAGTGCCCCATCCAGTCTTGTCTTGAACACCTCCAGGGACACCACCAACCTGAGCAGCCCATTCCAATGCAAATCACTCTCTCTGCCAACAACTTCCTCCTAACATCCAGCCTAGACCTCCCCTGGCACAGTTTGTTCTGTTGCTGGGTGCCTGGCAGAAGAGCCCAACCCCACCTGGCTGCAGCCTCCCTTCAGGTAGTTGTAGAGAGCAATGAGGTCTGCCCTGAGCCTCCTCTTCCCCAGGCTGCACACCCCCAGCTCCCTCAGCCTCTCCTCACAGGGCTGTGCTCCAGGCCCCTCCCCAGCCTTGCTGCCCTGCTCTGGACACCTTCCAGCACCTCAACATCTCTCTTGACTTGAGGAGCCCAGAACTGGACACAGCACTCAAGGTGTGGCCTTGAGGGCAGAAGAACTTCCCTTGTCCTGCTGGCTGCACTGCTCCTGAGCCAGGCCAGGATGCCATTGGCTCTGCTGCCCACCTGGGCACACTGCTGCCTCCTCTTCAGCCTAGCAGATGACGTCTGCTTGCATCTCTCTCCACACTGCTTGTGATTCCTTGTCTCCTCTGCTTCCAGAAGGAAATGGATGGTGACCCAGCTCCTTCTTGGCATCGTTCCTGTGCACCTCTCCTTTCTGCAGCACTTCTGAGGAGGAACTCAGTGCCTTTCAGCACACACCAGTGAAGCAAGCCCCTGTCTTGGCTACCTTGCTGGTGCTCTTGAGAGGCTGGTGGTTTCCTATGGCCAGCTGATGGAACTGCAGGTCAAGAAGGAGGCTCTTACTGATGGCCTTGGCAGACTCTGGGGATCTCAGAGTCATCACCAGCCCTCTGCCTACGCACTGCTGGCAGCACCACCTGTGCTCCAGTCTGGGCCTGCTCAGCTGACACTCAGCTGGTCAACAAGCAGCTCCCTAAAAACAAACCCCTGCACACTGGCATGCCTAGTCACCTGGGCGGCCTTTGGGGGTACCCTGGCTTCCCTTCTCCCCTGGAGAGGGGTCTCTGACAGTTGTGGCAGCAAAAATGGGCAGCAAAACCAGCCTTGTAGAGGGACTTTTCAGGGTGGTCCCAATGGCGAGTGTAGGATGTCCCTGACAGAGGGAAGTCTTTTGACCAGACTGTATGGGAGTGCTGCAGTGGCCAGATGTGGTCGTGGCAATGATAGCAGCTTCAGTGACAACTGTTAAGAGCACAGACAAACTCCTCCAAAAATCCCCAGCACTCAGAAGAATGGTGAAGGAAGGGAACAGGGTAAATCTCATTTGATAAAACAAGAGGCATTGAGCAAGGAAACCTCATCCCCTCCTCCTTGGTTTTCATGTCCTCTGTGCTGGCTCCACACCACCTGCTTCCCCCTCAGACAGTGAGCTCTGCAGCAGGATAAGGGGCTCAGCAAGTGCAGATGTGGAAATGGATGGGTGCTCCCATGCCACCCCCCTCTTCTGAGTGGAAATTTGAGTGATGGGCTCTTATTTGATTGATTTTTGAGAGAGGGGAGAAGCAGGGCAGAATGCAGGTTATGAATCAGCTGGCAGAGCTGTGAGTGCAAAGGGTGGGATGTGGTGAGTCACCAAGCACAACCTATTTCCCAGCTCCTCTGTAATCAATCTCTTTGTCTCTTGCAGGCTTGACAATGACTCATTCTTGGACCTGCCTTTATAGATCTGCTTTGTGCTCTGCCTGCCAGCCTCTGGTGCTGTTCACTTTACCTGTGCACGGTGCCAGCAGAGGTTAGGAAATGTTACCTCTGGTTGCTGCAAGGTGGCTCCAAGAGGCAGAAGCAATTGCTGCAGTGCTGACTTAGGTAGGGAGCCCAGGAGCTGCATCCAAGGGATGTCGACTTCCCAAAGTGCCCAGTGCAACTCTCACCGGTTTCATAGAGCAGCCTCTCTTGGAGCACAGCAAGGAGAAAGACAACATCCACCAAGCCCTGTGGCCCAAGAGGCTCTGCCTCTCTCTCTGCAAGCCCTTGCTGTCCACCTCTGGCCTCTGGGCATCTTGTAGCACCTGTAGCTGCTGCTGTCTCCCAGCTGTAGCTTTTGCTATCCTTTCTGGCTGGGCTCTGCCTGGACACTGCCATACAGGCTGGTGCTTGGGGCAGTGCCTTTTATCAGTTCAGTACGTCCTGTGCTGTGCCTCAGCAGCTCCTTGGCCCTGTACTTAAGGAAGTCTGCTTAGCATTGGCCATGGCATCAGGCAGGTCTGAGACTGAAAGCAGCCTTCACTGTAACACTGCTGGATGCAGCAGCACGTTCAGGGCAGACCCTTCTGGACTGGAGCTAACCTGAGGCTTTCCATCAGCCAAAACTGACCTCTGTGTCCCTGTGGATGAAATCTCAGGACCTGCCTGCCACGGCACAGAAGGCACAGTGATGGTCCCACAGGACTCACTTTTCCTTCTCTGCTGGCTCAGTCTCCAAGGACCTTGACACAAGCCGAAGGGGACTATCGGCTGTACGCCTGTTTGCATGCAACTTCCCTGCAGTCTGCTGTAGCCCTTGCTGCCTCCCAAGCTAGTCTTGGGGCAGCCTGTTGTTAAACTCCACTTCCAGCCACCCTGCAGTGGTTGTTCTCACGGTGGAGCAAGTCTCTGTGGTAGTCAGACTGCAGGCTGCTTCTCCATTTCTTCCTGCTTCCCTTTGTTTTCATCATCTCACCGCAGAGAGCGGCAGACCTGCCCAAGAGCTGCTTAGCTCTGCCTTTGCAACCAGGGCGAGATCAGAAAACACAAAGTGACATCATCCTGTTCATCCTATCTGCTCTACAAGTGCCATGCACAGGCCAAAATAAACATGACAAAGCCAGCACAGCAAACCAGAGTAACCTGAATTACCTTCTGATGTACACCCCCTGCAGAATCACTTGTTTCTTGGTCAACAGACACAAGAGACCCTTCAGAAGTGGGAGGATGCTCTGTCCAGTTTGCAGAAACAGCTCAAAGCAAAATACTTTTTTACTGTGCTGGCAAACCTGCAACATTGACTTGGTGCTGGAGTGTCCCTGCCTGCACTGCTGGTGCCCATCACTGCATTCGACTGATACGCTCTGGACTTTGCCATTTCTGCTACAGTCATTCACTGGGATATTAAATGTTACCCAGTGGAGGGACTTCTCCCTCTAGCTGCCCATTTGACACATCTGGCTGCTGTGCTCTTTTTGCCCAGTTCTTTTCCACCCTCCCAAAGCTGATGTTACCCAGTTTCGTACAAGAACAGACCTTACTGAAGTGCAGACTTAGGTCTGCTGCAGTTCCCTAAGGCCCCATGCTTAGAGAGACAGCAAGTTACCTCTGCACTCCTCATTTCTAGATCCATCTCCACAGCAAGTTTGCATTTCCACTGACACACATCACTTGAAGTAGTTTTTCAGTCACACTTTTTTCCCAAGAGCCTGTTTTCTGCTGTGATCTGACCAATGACTTAAGTGTCCCAGATGACTTTTTCATCCAGCTTTCAAAACAAGTGGCTATGCTTGCAGCTCTGCAGCCAGGACACACCAAGCTGGACTCTGCAGGACTCACTGCAACTGCAATTTCATCCAACCAGAAGAATGCTGTCAGCTCCTTTTCATTTGTGCACAGCAAACCCTTTCACAGCATCACAGAACCAACCAGGTTGGAAAAGACATCTAGGATCATCAAGTCCACCCTATCAGCTAACCCTTCTAATTAACTAAACCACAGAGTCACAGAATCAGTCAGGGTTGGAAGGGACCACAAGGATCATCTAGTTCATATCCCCCTGCCATAACCAGGGACCAGGTTGGCCAGAGCCTCATCCAGCCTCAGCCACCTCCCTGGACAACCCATTCCAGCCTCTCACTGCTCTCATGCTGAACAACTTCCTCCTCACATCCAGGCTGAATCTGCCCACCTCCAGTTTTGCTCCTCTAGGATCATTGAGTCCAACCTATCACCCAACCCTTCATTAACTAAACCATGGCACTAAGTGCCTCACCCAGCCTCCTTTTAAACACCTCCAGGACTGGGGACTCCACCACCTCCCCAGGCAGCCCATTCCAATGCCAATCACTCTTTCCATAAAGAATTTCCTCCTAATGTCCAGTCAAAACCTCTCCTGGCACAGCTTGAGGCTGTGTCCTCTTGTTCTGTCCCTGGGTGCCTGGGAGCAGAGCCCAACTCCCACCTGCCTACAACCTGCTTTCAGGTAGCTGCAGACAGCAATGAGGTCTGCCCTGAGCCTCCTCTTCTGCAGGCCAAACACCCCCAGCTCCCTCAGCTGCTCCTCGTGGGGCTTTGGATTTCACGTCCACCATGACTGCTGTGTTTCCCTTTTACACAGAGAATCTCTCATTGTCTAAGTTGTCTTGGCCCACAGGTTTTATGTTGTTGTCCTACTGAGAAACCCAGGCAAGGCACTCATTTCATTTTGGAGCCAAATCTCTGTTATCTTTTATCTCTACCGCTTTTCACTGCAAAGCTGAACCACTTCCTCTTCCTCCTCCTTTTATTAACAGAGCAAGGGAGCCTGGCATTTGTTTCAATCAGTTACCACTTTCCTGGCTGATCCATGCTTTTTGGGCTTACTGCTGACTCCTAACACTGTGGATCTTATCTGGTCTGGCATTATGCTTGACAGGTCTGTGCCTTACTCAGGCCAGCTGTTAAAACTGGCTGCCAAGAACGAGTCCCAGAACAATTTCTGTGCAAGTCAGCACACTGTACTGTTCTCTGAAGATGTGAGGACAGCCAGAATGGCAGCTCCTCCTGGTTAGCAGTGACCACCTGTACACACCTACCTTTTGGCTGTACCTTCTTTCATTTCTTCTACCTGCAGGTCACCCACGCTGGCCATCATCTCTTCCAATCAGTTTTGCTGCTGTTAGGTACTTCAGCATTTTTCCTCTTTCACTCCTTGGTGTCTTTCACTTCCTTATCCTTATTATTTACAGGTGTGTGCCAAGCAGGTGGACCTAGTCAGGAAGGTTAGATTCAGCTCCACCAGCACGTGGAAAGATCTGTCTTGTGTGGAAGATCTGGCTAGAATGAAAGAGGATTGCTGAAGATTTAGAAATGAACCAAGGAAGTAAGATGATGATGATGATGAAATTCACATCCTAAGATTCTTGCCCCAGTGTTGTCTTTGTTTCCAAGGCTCCACTGATCCAAAAGATCCTCAGCTCTTCTCTCCCACTAACTTTATCAGGCAGCATTAGTATCATAGAATCATAGAATCAACCAGGTTGGAAGAGACCTCCAAGGTCATCCAGTCCAACCTAGCACCCAGCCCTATCCAGTCAACTAGACCATGGCACCGAGTGCCTCATCCAGTACAGGGTGGGTTTTTTTGCTGGTTTAAGCCTAAGATGCAGACAGCAGGTTCTGAATCTGGCCAACTTCATTATTTTCTGTCTTTCTAAGCCAATTTCCCCCACATGAGATGGCTCTCTCTCTATTTCTTTGTGGTTACTCATACATATGGTAATGATTCTGACATATTTGACACAAATAAAAGGGTAGTAAATCTCCATTATGCTAGACAAAAAACATTTGTGAGGCACAAATGTGTCTGCTGTACAATGGTGGAAGCATTTTGCTATGGAGAGCTTCCTAGCAGGAAAAAGACAACACCAGAATGCAGCAGCTCTTGTCCAACAGCAGAGCAAAGCAAAGACATGAACAGGAATCCCAGAGCACTACAACAAAGAGTTGCTTTGAGTTACAGACTGCCAGCCCCAGGCCCATGGGGTGCAAGGTCACTGCAGACCCACTTGTGACTAGAGTGAGCAAACACCAGTCCTGCCATCTGAAATGCACAACTGATTGCTCAGACCTCATTAAGGCAATGATCACACCTCCAGATGGTAAGGGAAGACTGCAAAGAAGCAGCTTCTTTGAGGATAAGGGTTTGTAATAAGGGACAGTGAGCACTTAGAATCATCATAGAACCAACCAGGGAGAGAACTCCAAGATCATCTGGTTCAACCTAGCACCCAGCCCTGTCCAATCAACCAGACCATGGCACTAAGTGCCTCATCCAGTCTTGTCTTGAACACCTTCAGGGATGGAGATTCCACCTCCCTGGGCAGCCCATTCCAACGCCAAACGCTCTGTCTGCCAACAACTTCTTCCTAACATCCAGCCTAGACCTCCCTTGGCACAACTTCAGACTGTGTCCCCTTGTTCTGTTGCTGGATGCCTGGGAGAAGAGACCAACCCCACCTGGCTACAACTTCCCTTCAGGTAGCTGTAGACAGCAATGAGGTCACCCCTGAGCCTCCTCCTCTCCAGGCTGCACACCCCCAGCTCCCTCAGCCTCTCCTCACAGGGCTGTGCTCCAGGCCCCTCCCCAGCCTTGCTGACCTTCTCTGGACACATTCCAGCACCTCAACAGCTCTCTTGAATTGAGTGGCCCAGAACTGGACACAGCACTCAAGGGGTGGCCTGACCAGTGCTGAGCACAGGAGCACAAGAACCTCCCTTGTCCTGCTGGCCACACTGTTCCTGATGCAGGCCAGGATGCCACTGACTCTCCTGCCCACCTGGGCACATTGCTGGCTCATGTTTAGCCTACTATCTACCAGCACCCCCAGGTCCCTTTCTTCCTGGCTGCTCTCAGCCACTCTGTCCCCAGCCTGTAGTGCTGCTTGGGGTTGTTGTGGCCAAAGTGCAGAACCCTGCACTTGGCCTTGTTAGATCTCATCCCATTGGCCTCTGCCCACCCATGCAGCCTGTCCAGGTCCCTCTGCAGGGCTCTCCTACCCTCCGACAGCTCCACACCTGCTCCTAGCTTGGTGCCATCTGCAAACTCACTGATGCTGGAATCAATTCCCTGGTGCAGATCATCAGCGAAGATATTGAACGAGACTAAGCCCAGCACTGGTCCCTGGGACACACCACTGGTGACAGCTGCCAACTGGATGTGGCACCATTCACCACCATTCTCTGGGCCGAGCCCTCCAACTTGTTCTTGACCCATTTCAGCCTGAAATGGGCTGTATACTTGGCAGGTACAGCTGGGGGAAAGGAGGTGAGTGTTAGGGATGGCACCAAGAGAGCAGCAAGACAAAACCAAGGGAGTGGTTAAAAGAAACACAGGCTTCAGAAGAGTGCAAAGAAACAGGACCAGGTGAGACTGTGCCAGTGGTGATCCCACTGACAGGGGCTGACAGTTGCCTCAGAGTTTGGTATTTGACTGACAGCCTTGAAAAGGCACAGAACAGCAAGGCAGTCCTGAAACATCTGGTGTCATGCTTTGGTCACTAGAACCTGGCTGTGCTGACAGAGAGCTCACAGCACCAAGGATGCCTGAAGAGGTCTTACAGAAGCTGCTGGGAACTGTGGGCCAGCTCTGCACAGGTACTGCACTGCCAAAAAGCTGCAAGCAGACAATTAAGGAGAGTTCCAAAAGCACCTTCTTCTCTTCAGCAGGCTGCTGGGAAAGGACAGTATTTAGCAATCTATTTCTGTAGCTACCTAAATAACTAGGAAATGGCTTCAGGACTTAATATTAGACACAAATAATTGGGGAAGAAAAAAAAAACCAACAAACCAAAAACCCTTTAGACTTATTTCACTGACAAATGAGGAGGTTCTGGGTTTTGGAACAGCATCCTTCCAGTATCTGCTGAGAAGTTTCTGCAAGGTTGAGCAGCAGAGCTAAATTAAACACACTTTCCCAGCTGCCCTGGGAAAGAAAGTATTCAGCCAGGTGCTTTCCTTCTGGGAAGAGGCCATTCTGCTGTGGATGTCAGAATCTACCTTCATCTAGAAAAACTCCCTCTGCACTATGGCCTTCAGGACATTCACTTCTGAGTCAGTGGCAAAGGTCCCATTGTTTTTAACCAGGCCAAGACTGGACCATCAGCAGCACTTCCACCAGAATGGATGTGCCCACAGGGGCAAGGGAAGACAAGGCAGAGGCCAGCGAGTAGCTGAGCAATGCCAGCTGTGACTGCTGAGCTATTTGGCTTGCAGTCTGGAGGGCAGATGGGTTGGTTTTACTTCAAGATGACATCCCATCAGCTCCAGCAGCTGTAGTGACAGTGATGCTTCTCAGTGAAGAAGGAACGAGTCCCAGGCACAGCCCTGGCACCGCCAGCATGCTCAGTGACTAAGTGGCAAAGGCAGGTGAGCTCCCTGCCTGGGGTCACTGTCGAAGAGTAAGTCAGCAGTTGTGTATTGCCTGAGCTCCAGCTCCCTGGTCTTACAGCCACAGCAGATGGATGACATCTGAGCTTCTCTAAAACGTGCCTGTGAGGATTTTCCCAGCTGGCCTGCAAAAGACTTCCAGGACATCTGCAGCAGAGCGAGAGCTGAATCAAACCTGTGCGCCCTGTAGACCCCTCTTGGCATCTAGGAACCTACTGCCGTGATTACCAGGGAGGCTAATTGGCATAGCCCGTGGAGATGTTGTGCATCTGAACGACGTTTTTATCTGTGTATCTTTCTTCTCTGATCACAAGGCCTGAAGCAACAGAATGCCCAGGAAAAGTGCTTTCTTTGCACCGCTACATGAACGCAACCTATGGCAGATGTTCAATTCCTGTAATCTGCCAGAAACATCAACACCTCCAAGGCAAGCTCAGATAGGAAATGGGTCATTGACTCACCCTTCTGGCTTGATAATAATAATACTTAGCACTTATTTAATTCTCTACACACATTAAACAATAAATCAATCCTCACTACGCCACTGTAAAAGAGACATCCTCGTTTCGCAGAGGGAGAAACTGAGGAAGAGGAGTTCTGTGCTTTGCCCAGCGAAGCTGCTGATGGTTCTACAGTTGGCATTCCTCTTTCCTTGCTCCCATGTGAACTTGGGGGCTTGGAGAAATCTCAGGAGCATCAGGCAGAGCTGGTGCTCACACCGGGTGAAAGCCGTTGCAGAGCCCTGGGTGGCAGTGCTGGTGCCTTTGTGGTGGGAATAAATCACCCACACTCTCCATGACCCCACCTGGCGTGGAGAATTCCCTGTCTGGTTCCACCGCAGGAACGCAGGGGCAGGACAGCTCCACGAAATGCGCTGCAGTCCTAGAGAGACTCAACATGCAAACCAGGAGAGCTCAGAGCCTCCTCCTTTCTTCTGGTGCCTGGCTGCAAGAGGCCCCTGCTGTGCCAAGTGCCATCTTGGGCAGCATCTGCTGGAGCGGGGCTGCCGGCAGCTGGCGTGAGGGATGGCCTCTGTCAGAGGGACTGTCTGCCTGTGTGCTCTCGACACACACACAGGCTGCAGCCAGACACCAGTGCTGCTGCCACCAAGCACCTCTGGTGCCTCTCCTTCTGACTGTGCCGTGCCCTGGGGCTCCACTGGCTCACTCTGCTGTGGTTGGTTCTCCTCTGATGCTTTCTTGAGCAAAGCAGCCAGCTCAGCTCTCTGGTCAGGCTTTAGAGGAGATGCTGCCTATTTCCCATGTCTCCTCTGGGATAACCTCACCCAGCCCAGGACCCCCACAGCTGCTTGTAGCAATTGTTTCGTGCCACCCGAGAAGGCAGCATCTTCCCCACAGAGCAGCAGCAGTCCCACGGCCCCCAGCTCTCCTGGAGCTTCTTTGGCCTTGGCTCTCTGCAGTGACCTTGCTCTTGGCTTCTGGCAAGCTAGGCACCCTTGTGCCTAGGTTTTTGTTGTGCACAATATCAGGAGATGAGAACAGAAGGAGAAGCAGGCCTGCTCACCATGGAGGTACAACACTGCTTGCTACTCATCACAAGCCAGCAAGAGCTGTTCAGAGAGCAGCTTCCTGTGCTTGCCCCTCCATGACAAAGGTATCCCTGACTCGAATTGCCAGACCTACACATCTAAAACACAACCTCTGTTTCCACACAAATGGATCTCTGTGTTCATATCAGCTATCCAGCCCTCTCACCATGGCATGAAGGCTCTTTCTGACAGTTTAGCTCATAGACAGCACACTTCTGTTTCCTTCCAAAATGGCAACTTCCACTCCCTGTCTCCTGAGCATTACCACATCTATCTTCCACTTGAATGCCTTCACATCACCCCTCCTTGTCTTGCTACAGCTGTTTCCTGGGAGTTTGATAGGTTTTCCAGCAGCTTGTTGAGTACTGCATCCAGTTCTGGAGCCCCTATTAAGAGAAGGATGTGGAGATGCTGGAGCACGTCCAGAGCAGGGCCACGAGGATGCTGAGAGGGCTGCAGCAGCTCTGCTGTGAGCACAGACTGAAAGAGTTGGGGCTGTGCAGTCTGCAGAAGAGGAGGCTCCCAGGTGACCTTCTTGTGGCCTTCCAGCATCTGAAGGGGGCTAAAAAAAAAAGCTGGGGAGGGACTTTTTAGGCTGTCAGGGAGTGACAGGACTGGGGGGAATGGAGCAAAGCTGGAGGTAGGGAGATTGAGAGTGGAGGTGAGGAGGAAGTTGAGCATGAGAGTGGTGAGAGGCTGGAATGGGTTGCCCAGGGAGATGGTTGAGTCCCCATGCTGGAGGTGTTTAAGGCCAGGCTGGATGAGGGTGTGGCCATCCTGCTCTAGGGTAGGGTGTCCCTGCCCATGGCAGGGGGGTTGGAGCTGGCTGCTCCTTGTGGTCCCTTCCAACCCTGACTGATTCTATGATTGTTGGACTGGGGATAACTTTCTTGGGTGGTTTCATGTCAAAGCCTGTATTTCATAGCAGCATGCTTCAGCAGCAGATACCACCTACCAAAGCCAGCCTTCATATTCAGGAGTGCCTGGGTGAGTGCAGAAATTCTTTAACCAAGGGACAAGAGTTTCTAGCACTACCTTGTTTCAGGGACTCCATCTTTTTGTGCCTCTGACGTGGGCCATTTCATTCAGCTGTTCTGTGCTTTGACAGTGGCAGCTCCTCCACACTTCCATTTACTCTTCTTTTAGAGCTAAGATAAAACACCTGAGGCCTTTCCCATCCTCACATGGCTTTCATGCTTGCTTTTTACCAGTCTTTCACAGTGGCTTAAGGACCTTCCATCTTGGTGCCTTCCAGCAAAAAACTCCTGGCCCTGAGCAGCTCTCATTCAACTCAGAACAGAGCTGCAGAGTCACCAGCAGGAGTTGCATTTCAAGCAGATTGGAAGAGACCTCTAAGATCACCTGGTTCAACCTATCACCCAGCCCTGTCCAATCAAACAGATCATGGCACTAAGTGCCTCATCCAGTCTTGTCTTGAACACCTCCAGGGATGGCAGCTCCACCACCTCCCTGGGCAGCCCATTCCAATGCCAATCACTCTCTCTGCCAACAACTTCCTCCTAACATCCAGCCTAGACCTCCCCCAGCACAACTTGAGGCTATGTCCCCTTCTTCTGTTGCTGGGTGCCTGGCAGAAGAGACCAACCCCACCTGGCTACAACCTCCTTTCAAGTGGTTGTAGAGAGCAATGAGGTCTGTCCTGAGCCTCCTCTTCTCCTGGCTGCAAACCCCCAGCCTCTCCTCACAGGACTGTGTTCCAGGCCCCTCCCCAGCCTTGCTGCCCTGCTCTGGACACCTTCCAGCACCTCAACAGCTCTCTTGAATTGAGGAGCCCAGAACTGGACACAGCACTCAAGGTGTGGCCTGAGCAGTGCTGGCCTCAGGGGCACAATTACCTCCCTTGTCCTGCTGGCCACACTGCTCCTGAGCCAGCCCAGGATGCCATTGGCTCTGCTGCCCACCTGGGCACACTGCTGCCTCAGCTTCAGCTCCTCTCTCCCAGCACCCCCAGCTCCCTCTCTGCCTGCCTGCTCTCAGACACTCTGTCCCCAGCCTGTAGTGCTGCTTGGGGTTGTTGTGGCCAAAGTGCAGAACCCTGCACTTGGCCTTGTTCAATCTCATCCCAGCCACTCCCCTGGGGACGAGGACAGCATGGCAGTGATTCCAACAGCCCAGATAAGAGGCCATGACCTGACACCAGCTCTAAGTTCTCAGGTGTCCTGTTCTTGCCCTACGTTGTGTGCAGCATTTCTCACACTGGTTCTTTCAGCTGAGAATCACTGATGGTGTCCTTCAGCTGGCAGAAGGACCCCACAAGGCAGTGCTGCAGCAGCACTTATTGACAGAAATGTGTCAATAAGTGCTCTCCTCTGGCACCCATTGCTTGACTCTGTGTGTGAACACCTAGGGGTTAACTTTCCTCTGCTTCTGGAGATGTGCTTTAGAGTTCTTATT